>NC_056732.1:114292022-114655772 GCF_019279795.1 Protopterus annectens
CTCCAGTTCCACAGATAGCCAGGCTCCATGACATCTCCCTGGCAGTCAGACATATATTGATTTCTTCTCATAAGCCATCTACCAGGAAACTTTACTCTAGCAAATGGAAAACATTTTCACACTGGGCCTGCAAAAACAATATAGATCTCTTTACGGCCCCCATTACAGCAGTGCTAGAATTTCTCACTAATCTTTTTAATGAGGGTGTAGCAGCAGCTACAATTAGAGTCCAGCTAGCCACTATTTCTAACTTTCACTTTGGGGAAATGGGGCTAAAAATCATGTCCCACAAACTCTGTAAGGCCTTTTCTAAAAGAGACTTTCTTGCTGAGACCTTCAGTCAGAGAATCTCCAGCACCCTAGGATTTAAATTTTGTTCTATCCTCCTTAATTTGTCCCCCTGTGAACCTGCAACATCATGTGACATAAAATTTTTGTCATGGAAGACATTTTTCTTGGTGGCTATTACCTCCGCTTGACGGGTATCTGAACTCCAAGCTCTTTCTCTATGTCCTCCTTACATAATTTTTCACAAAGATAGAGTCTCCTTATGTACTAATCATTCCTTTCTTCCAAAAGTGTGCTCAGAGACCAGTCTAAACCAATCTATCGAATTACCAGTATTCTTCCTGAACTATGGCAACAGGGCATAATATAGATTACACCAGATGGATGTACATAGGCAGTTGTGTTTCTACATGCATAGAACTAAGAATTTCAGAACATCGAACCAATTATTTGTGTCCTTTTCAGAAAAAAAGAAAGGATTGCTAGTCTCTAAAGTAACACTGTCAAAATGGCTCACAGATTTTATTTTGTTCACATACAGCTCTCAAAACAGACAATTATCAGGCAAAGTGAAGGGCCATTCCACAAGAGCTATTGCAACTTCCTCTGCCTTCCAGGCCAGACTCCCTTTGGATTTGATTTCTGCAGCAGCCACATGAGTAAGGCCTCATACTTTTATCACTCATTACAAAATGGACATGGCCTCCCAGAACACAGCTTCCTTTGGGTCCACTGTTCTGAACAGTTTATTCCCTGGAGCCACCCAAGAAAGAAGGTGCTAGGCATGCTGTCCCAACCAGCATAGAATGAAGGTGAGATAGGCCAACATAACATTAAGAAGTTATGTACTCACCATAACGTTCCATGTTTGTTGTCCATCTTGCCTTCATTCTTGTGTCCCACCCTCCTTCCCCCTCCTTCACTCCGGATCAGGCAGATTATTTTATCTATAACTGGATTATGGAGTCTCTGTTTTCAATTCTGGGTCTTATATACACAAGTTATTTATTGTTGTTTGATATTTATACTTTCTCTTGCAACAAGATCTGGGTAATCTTCTCTGAGAATCATGGGATAGGGCATAGCCTTGAGCCAGTGGAAGCTCTCGAGCTTTTGAATTAGGCTGAGTCGGAACTGATGCATGGTTCGAAACCCAACCAGCATAGAATGAAGGTGAGCTGTACAACAAATATGGAATGTTATGATAAGTATATAGCTTCTTATTAATTTGTGGTACCCTGTAAATGAAACACAGCAAAACAATACATTTTAAATTTATAATGAAAAACATTATGTTGATATAAAAACATATTTTATTACAGGAGCAGTGTTCTGAAAGTTGCAGCTAATTCTGTTTCTAATTTACTGTAAGTAATTGAAGATTATAGCAGTACCTCCAATTGCATGCTAAATGTTGGCAAATCAATCCTTCTTTTTTTTCCTAAAACAGAATACTTATCTGTTCTCTGGGGTCTAGTATTAATATTTCTCTTAAAAAGCTTAAATATTTAGGAGTTAAAAGCAAATATGACATTTGTATTTTGTTATTCAAATTTCAGCCAAAGCCTAAAAGAAACCAAGATGGCTTATGTAACTGGAATAAAGTTTAATTCAGTGTACCTGCAAGTGTATTAATCTTTAAAATTAATGTCTTTCCTTATTTTTTAGTTATGTAATAATGTAATAACATAGTTTTTCATATTTTGATTGATTTTTTAAACATTTTAATAAAATAATATTGATTTTATGGGATAATAGCAATCCCCCTTCCCAACCAAATAATCTTTAGACCAAAATTAAAGGATGGCCTCAGCATAACTACTGATCTCTTTCTTATATGGTTTTGGGGCAAGGGAAACTTTTTTTATTATTTAGTATTTCTTAGCACTTTAATCTGTGATCTAACAAAATACTGCTCTGGATTTATTTATTTATTTATTTGCAATTTGATTACAGGGGAAGCCCACTTGGCCGAATTGACCCATTTTCAGTGGAGGCCCAGGGAGAAAAGCTCCAAGATGCATTATACAATTTAGATACAAATGATAGTTAATATTAAAGATCTTATGTAGAATAGTTACTCATAAATGCATTCAGTATCATGCATAGTTAACAAATTCATTAAGCTTGAAGGTAGGGATCACACAGTTTCATTTGAGTTAAACAGATATGGGTTAGGTGTGGAAACAGTTTACATACAAACCTTTCAAGAAAATGTAAATACGCTTTACATACACACATCAACAGTAGAATGCTATTTACAATATTTACAAGGTTGGGCTGTGTGAGGGTAGCTGTAGGAGGTGAGAGCTTAGAGAGAAGCTATAGAAGTTGATGAGAGCTTAGGCTGATAGGAAGATAACTATGAGAGTTGTAGAGCTTGGGAACCAGAGCGAAAACCCCCTTGGATTACGTTGGGTGAAGGCAGGTACATTTCCATTTAGTGGACAGGTATTTGAATAGTTGGGTTTTGAAGTTTTCTGAGTTTGGTATGGTTCTTAGTGTGGAGGGAAGGGAATTCCATTTTTTGCCTAGTGAGAAAGATAGGAGAAGTTGGCCAGTTTAGGTTTATGGATAGTAATTAAGTTCTGATTTTCAGATCTGAGAGCTCTGTTGGGTGTATAAGGGGGAAGGATGTTAGTTAGAGTGGGACATTTTGTTGGGTGAAATATGAGTCTATGTGCAGTAGTGAGTTGGAGATAGTCTAGGTAGTTTGGGAGTTCAAGCCAATTCAGGGATTGTAGGGTTAGGCAGTGATGTGTGGTATTTTTAGATTTAGAGGCAAATTTAGAGATTTTGTTGTAGCAGTTTTCTAGTTTAGAGGTGATAGAGGAGGACAGGTTGGTTAGGAGAGGGGCTCCGTATAATAAAGAAGGAAGAAGATAAGTCGAGGCCAGAGTTTGCTTGGTAGAGTTGGAGAGAAAGCGATTATTCCTATACAGCATACTTAGCTTTTGGTGGGTTTTCTTAATATTTTGTTGAATATGAATATCAAACTTGAGGTGTTCATCTACAGTAATGCCAAGTCGTTTGGCAGAGGGTACTACTTCTATAGGTCAGTTGGTTTGACTATAGACTTTGAAGTTGTTTTTATCGTAGGAGAGGGTCTTTGTGGGATGGAATAGTAAAATCTCTGATTTATTTGCATTGAGAGAGAGGTGGTTTTGGTGCATCCAATTTTCAGTTGTTGAGAAGGCAGTTAGGGTTTTACTCAGCAATTCAGAGAGGTTTGAGGCAGAGCAGACTAAGGTTGAATCGTCAGCGTATTGAATGATTTTAGCATCAGGAATAGCAGTATGAAAGTTATTGATGAAGATGTTAAAAAGCATTGGCCCAAGGATGGATCCCTGTGGTACGCCAGTTGGGGTAGGTAGGAAGGAAGAGATGCAGTTCTTCCATTTGACTGCCTGTGATCTGTCTGATAGATAGCTGGAGAACCAGGATAAAGCATTATGTGAGAGATTAAGGTTTGAGAGATGACAGAGAAGGTGCTTGTGAGAAACAGTATCAAAGGCTTTAGACAGATCAAGTAAAACAGTACAAACTAAGTGCCCTGAATCTCGGGCTTGATTGACAGTTTCTAGAAAAGAGAGTAGAGTGGTTATTGTGCTATGGCCTGGACGGAAGCCATGCTGGGTAGGAGTGAGAAGATTGTTTTGGGTCAGGAAAGGCATAAGTTGGAGGTGAATGCATTTTTTAGGATTTTGGAGATTGGTGAGAGCAAAGCAATGGGGCAAAAGTTTGAGATGCTGGTATTTTTGCTTCCTTTATGAAGAGGAAGAATATAAGCTGAGCGGCAGAGTTTGGGGATGTATAATTCTTTTATGGATTGGTTGATAATGATGCTGATTGGGAGTGCAATGCCATCAGCAGCACATTTTAGGAAGGAAGAGGGAATATTGTCGGGAGCATTAGAGCAAGGTTTAAGTTTGGACAAAAGTTTTTTATAAAGTTAGCAGAGATGGGTTTGAGATCAAACAGATGAGGTGAGTTAGAAGGGGGAGAGTGTAGAGCAGTTGGGCTATTATTGGGAAATGTCTTGGTGAGGGTAGTAATAGTGTCTATGAAAAATGAGTTAAATTCAGAGCCTAGTTCAAGATCAGATTTACTTGGGTCAGGACAGGGATTATTTTTGGAGCCTGGATTGAGGAGTGAGTTTGCTGAGTTCCAAAATTTTGGGGGGGTTTTATTGTTATTGGACTGAAGTTTGATATAGTAGGATCTTTTGTCTTTGGTGATTAGTCATTTTGCACGATTGTGGAGCTGTTTATGTTGGAGCAAGGTATTGTCCAGTTTATTGTTTTGGTAAAGCTTCCATAGTTTGTCTCTGTGGTGCATAATCTGTTTTGTCTCTTTGGATAGCCAAGGAGCCGTTTTAATTTTTATCCTTTTGTTTCTTAGTGGGGCTAGTGAGTTTAAAGTATCAAGGAAGACAGAGTTGAAGGATTCTATAGCCTTGTCAAGAGGAAGGATGTTTAGAATTTGCCAGTTCATTTCTTTGAAAGTATTTGAGAAAGTAGTTGGGTTGAAGCTACTGAGGTTACGAGTTTGAATGTACTGATGCTGGTGTGGGGAGGAACTAGTTGAGTGATGCATGAAGGCTGGGAGGTGGTCACTAAAGGTATCAGGAATTGTGCCAGAATTGGTTATTTTATTTGGATCTGAGACTAGGATCCAATCTTTAGTGGATCCGGGAGGGTTTATTTTGTTAGGTCGAGTGACGGAGAGGATTATTTAAGTGAAGATATTAAGGTTAATGGACAGGGAGGGAGAGGGGCAATTGATTTTATTCCAGTCAATATTCACATCACCAAGGATATAAGTTTCATAGTTATTTTCACTAGAGGCCCATAGGAGAATATTTTTGAGTGTAGAGATATTGTTACCAGGTGAGATATGTCGGACAATGATGCAGATATTTTTATGTTTATTTAGTTTTAGAATTCCAGCAGTTAGTTCAGTGTTCTGGAATTGAGGCATTGGAATTTGGAGGGGAATTAAGATAAGAAGGTTGGAGTAGACTAGGACAGTGCCTCCACCTTTTTTATTTAGTCGGTCATTTCTGAGACAATGAAATCCTGGGGGCAGAATCTCAGAGTCGGAGATAAAGGGCTTGAGCCAGGTTTCAGAGATGGCTAAGATATCTGGCTGGTTATGGCTTAACCAAACTTGAAATTGGTGTACTTTGTTGGTTAGACTTTGTGCATTAATTGTAAAAATCTTTAGGGTGTTGAGATAGGAGGAAGAGGGTAAGGGATGAGTGTTGTTAATAAAGGATGTAGGACCAGGGTTAGGATGGATATCACCAGCTTGGACTAGGTTGTTGAAGGAGATATCCTTTAGCCATATTGGTCTGCCAGGCATGAATTTTGGTAGATTGTAGATTGGAGCAGGTGACAGTATCTTGACTTTAGAGGAGAAGAGTTTAGGGTTGATTAGGTGCAGAGGGTTGGGCTGAATGAGAGAAGAGGAGATAGAGTGGAAATGGGAGTAAGAGTGAGGGGGAAGGTGGGTTTGTATGGTAATTGTCTTTGTAGGTGGTATTGGACAAGCATAGGTGGAATATGCGGTAGCATAGTATAAGTGTGGATTCTATCAACTAAAGAAATTAACAGGCTATATGTGTCTATGAAATATTTTCCTTTTACTGATAAAGTCTTCCATATGTTTCTGTTGTTTAAGTTATTAATATTTGACTACCATAACTTCATTAAACATTTAGGATTATTTAAAATAATTTTTGTGGCTGTAACTATTTTTCGACAATCACAACATTATAATTAATAATGAATCTCTGATGTTTTTGTATTTTCCAGTGATAAAACATTCTTGCCTACACCATCTAAGTGGAGGGAACATTTTAATACTTGCAAGAGAATTGGTAAAATTATGCAACCTAAAAACAAATGCCATTTCATAACACAGTTTAATAAAAATGGCAGTTGCATTTTTCTACTATTTGGAGTTGATAAAAAAATCAAATTGGTGTATTCACGGTAGACATAGTAACACGCAAAAAAATAATAATACAAAAAAAAAAGCACACTCCATGGAGCCACTGAGTAACTGCAAACTTTACTGGCATTTTGGTACCTTGGCTGAATGCCTTCAAAAGAATAACTTTTGTTACAGCAGGAAGTCATTTAAATAAGAATAATGCAAAATGGTAATTTGATTAATTACAACAATTACAAAACCTTAAAGTGTCAGTGATTTTTTTATCCATAATTATATCCAAAAACAGGAATAAATACAAACTATTTTCAACTCAAAAATTAAAATTAATATCAAAGTTCAGTTTTCTTGTTTTTAATGTTCTAAAATGCAATATAAACCTACTTTCTAATGCCAACAATTTATGTATAAAATTACCCTCGCCCTCCAAGTGTGGTTTAGCCAAAACAGAAAAGAAAAGACTTTTATCCTTTCTCCCATGCACACTATGAAAGTGGTCAGCAATTGGGCTATCCAAACATTTGTTCCTAATATCTCCAAGTTGTTCTAATATACAGACTTTTAGCATTCTTTTTGTTTAGTGGGAGCACAACCAAATCCCGCTAAATAAACTACCACACAAGAACAACAGTTAAATCTAAAAAAACACAATGTACTTCCTACCATTTATCTTGGTATCAGAAAGATTCTTGGCCCTTTTACATACCTTGCATTTCCCACAAGCAAACATTCTGCCTTCTTCACTCCTGCCACTATGTATTTAGAATTCAAGATTTCCTTTAAATTACTGAATCTCCCATAGGAAAATGTCACTTTATTGGGAAACAGCTCGCCCACTGCTTCATCATAACATACAACAGGCCACACATTTTCTACTCTATGCTTCATCACAAATGAAAAAGGGGAAACGTTGGTGACAACAAATATCCTACCATCCATCTCCTTCACTACATGTCCTCTTGAATTCCTACTCTTGTCCATATAGGTAATGTTAAATGATGCATTCTTACCACTTTTTACTCTAGTTTTTGCTTTTTCTATCACCACTTCAGAATAGGCCCTTCTTAATAACTTTTCTGTTACTTCCATAAATTCCTTTTCTAACAAATGCCTTTCTGAAGTATGATAATAAGCACATTTAAACTCCCCCAAAAGTAGGGAGTCTAATAAAAGGAGAGGGTGGGAACTACTGGCATGTAAACAATTAACTGTCATTAGTTTTATATAGGGTCTAAACTGCACTCTGCTGTTACCATCTGTATACAGTTCAATGTCCAAAAATTGAGTAGTATACCTGTTAACATGAAAGATAAATTCTAAACCAAATGGGTTGCTATTCAATTGCCAATAAACCCTTCAAAATCTTTCAGATTTTCCTTATAAATAAAAATAAGATCATTAATATAATGCTGATATCTCAACAGGAATTTAGAAAAAAAGTATGTAGAGTACATACATTTATTCTCAAAGAAGGACATAAAAATAATGGCATATGAGGGGGGAAATTCGCCCCCATTGCCATCCCCCCTCTCTATAACAAAGCAAATTCTAACAATTTCACCAAAGAAGAAGTGTGAGGCTCTTCACCCAATGTCTTCTCTACTGCTTCAAACTCCACTTTCTCTTAATATTGGTGTAAAGGGATTTAATGTCCACCATAGCCCAATAAAATTCTTCTTTCCAGTTCATGCCTTTAACCATGAGACAAAATTCATTAGTATTTTTATATGTGAAGAAACTCTGCCCAAATATTTTTTTTTTTCAAATAACTATCCAAAAACTGCTCACATTTTCCATATAGAAACCCACACCCAGATACTGTACGCGCTTTTAAAATTTTATGAAGCTTAGGTATGGCAAAAAAGTTGGATCGCTTGCGTGTTGAATGATCAATTTTCTAACATCCTATGAAGACAAAAAAAAACTTATCTTTCTCCCTGTTCCAAGATTTCCAAAAGCATCAAATTGTATTGTGTTATGGGGTTATTAGCTAGCTTTACATCATCTTCCTCTCTTAACAGCAAATCATATAACATGTTGTTATAATGTGATCTAGATATTACCACCCAGTTCCCATGTTTATCAGTTAGCAGAAACGCATACTGGTCATTTCTCTTCCTAAATTCATTTAAAGTTAATCACTCCTGCTTGTTTAAATTGTAGGTCTTTTCAGATTTTATAAATTTCAGATATTCACATTATATTTTTGCATAACACATTCTCAAAATTAATCAAACCTGAAACTCTTTTTTGTTGGGGGGGGCATGAAATAACTCACTATTGCCATTCTGTGGACTGCCATCTTACCATAGCCCATATGAAAACCTTTATGAGCATTTTTAACATCATTAACATCAACTTCCCATTCATAAAAATCAGATAGCTAATTTTCACATATAGATAAGTCTAATAAAGAGTTATTTAAATCAGTTTCAGAAAGTGAATTGTCCTGCTTTTTTGAAAATAAAAGTGAGCAATAAAATGTAATTTAAGACAGAACCGTCTGGCATTTAGCCGAGGTACCAGAACGCCGGTAAAGTTTGCAGTTACTTTGTGGCTCCATGGAGTGTGTTTTTGTATTCATGGTCGAGTTACCCTAAAATACTTCTAATTTGTTTTAATTTAACATTTATTGTATTTACTACTCTGTCAGTTGTTTTTCTAATTAATTGTTGCAACTTATAACAAAAGATGTTTTAAGGACCTTTATTAAATTATCACTTAAGACATAGGAACACGTATATTAAGTGAAAAGAAAACAAACCATATTGACATTTGTTCCATTTAGATACATTAGGGAGGTTGCCATAATGGTTAAGATATTTGTCTTACAGATACAAGGTCCAGGGTTTGCGTCTCCCATGAGTTAATTGACTAATATTTAAAATGGCCCACAAGGGCAGTTAGCCTAGTACTACTATACAAACTTATTTATATATCATGCTTTCTTTCTTCCTTTATGACTATCAGTCCAATATTGCATAAATGACTCAATTCCTGTCTTCCCTTAAAACGTATGTTTCCTCCTGAACATTATTATGCATGAATTATCTCCACAAATTCCATTTATTTCTATGTAATTTGCTCCTCCCCTTTTCTAAAGATCCAACTTCCTTGTTAGTCTCCTTTATAATATTAAATACTTCAAATACAGTTAGGTTAGACTTTTATTTTCCATTTTATTGCAGCTGTCCTGTGGCAGCTAACAGAATTAAACTTAATAATGCCATGCTAATTATTGACAATTTACATCCTGTGACCCAAATCAAAATAATCATTTCCTTAGTTACATCCATTTGTTCCCTAATATTTCTGGTAGAGTACTCTGTAGGGAATTTTTACAGTGTGTCAACTCATTACACTCCCAAAAACATTTACTCAGTTACCCCTGTCTTTCCTATCCTTCCTCCAACATTTGCTGTCTACCTGAGAAAAAAATCTTTGAAGTCTGCTATGGTTTTAAAAATATGTATGCAAATATTTCTAATCAAAAGTCCTAAAGTTTCTGGACTTTGTTGCATACTTGGGAGCCATACATATGTCCTCCCATTGTTCACTTATAAATTGCTTTTCCAGTCTTTTCTATCCTCCCCTGACTGATTCTTATAGATATTGTACAATATTTTATATGCCTTATTAATTAACCCTTTTTAATGGAAGCTTCTGTTCTATATTTGACTAGAAACTCTATCTGAGTGGGTCTTTCAGTTAGGACTCCCCTATCCATTTGTCTTTGTTTATACTCTGATATCAATCCCTGATAGGGAATGTAGTATCTAACTTGTGTTCCAAATCTCTTCTTGGCCTAATCTCACTCTGTTACCTTTCCCCTGTCTAGTTATTTGCTCCCAATACCTTCATTCCTTCGCCAGTTTTGTCCAGTAAATTTTAACCTCCTCTTATCTATTTTCTGTACCCCTAGTTGCAGTCATCCCTATTAGTAAAATCTCCATTTTCCAATCCATCATTGGCTTAGTTCTTAGAATACTTTCTGCAACTTTATAAATAATAATATTTTGTATAGTTATTATTATTCTCCTGGAGGATCTGCATCCAAAATCCCACTCTCTCCTTATTTCTTGAAATCCTGCACCCACACTACATCATCCCTTTCCACTTAGAATTATAACCTTCTGCTGTTGTTTTGCATATGAACCTTTACTGTGTAGCTGTAAAATATTCCTTCAGATCAGGTAATTCTAAACCACAATGTTCTGTTAGGATGATCAACTTATCACACTTTTATTTTGCCCTCTTCCCCTCCCAGATATATTCCTTCAGCTCTTTATTAATTATTGTCTACAACTTATCCCCGATTGATAAATTGTGCTTGGCCTAGATATGAAACTAAAGGGACTATAAACATTTTTCACTGCTTTTATCTTACTGTCTGTATCCATAAACAAGAGCTTCCTGTTTCTCATTTTTGTATTATCTTTTGTTTAGTCTCTCCCTACATATCCTTAGCTGTCATAACAGAAGCCTTTTAATCCATACACCTAAATACTTCATCTTATAATGTCCCCATAAATATCGGTATTGCTGAACTAATTTGTGTGTAGGTACATAATTCATAGAGAAATAATATTTTCATTAATTTTATATATTGAAAATACTTAAAACTGTATGAAAATATTCCACAACACTGAGATGTCTTTTTCTGAACTGATCAAATACAAAATAATGTCATCTGCAAATAAAACTAAATTTTCTTGATCATCATAGGTTCATAGGTGTGTACTAGGCTAATGGCCCTGGAGCCTTTACAAGCCTAGTCTGTAGGATTACCCTGGCATCGTGCCACCAGACCTTAGTTCCCAGTGCCGCTGTCGAGTAAAGTCACTGGAGTGATCCCTGGGGTGAATTTTCTATTTCTCATCCACTCGTCAAGATTTCTTTTGAAGAGGGCCAGTGAGGTGCTCTGCTTGACATATATGGGAAGTCTATTCCAGAGCATGGGCAGTCTCTGGGTTATGAACCTGTCCCTCCAGCACGTTCTGTTGAATGTGGTAATGAGGTTGAGGTCTTTGCAGCATGTGGTGCAGAGGGATTGGGATTTCTTTAGTTGTAGCATTTTTAACAGAGCTGAGTCACAACTGGCTTTGTAAGTCAAGCAGAGATCGCCTCTAAGTGGCGATATGAGACAGAGAATAGTTGGAGTTTTTTGAGTCTGTCCATATAGGACAAATGTTTAAGGCCTAGGATCCTCTTTGTTAAGTTCTTTTGTGGCCTCTCCAGTTGTTGCAGGTGTTTAGTGAGGTACATGCCAAATGGGGCATTGTGCACAATGATTGGCCTAATGAGAGAATAGTAGAGGGAGACAATGACCTCTTTATTCCTGGATGGAAAACCCTTAGTAATGAGATGTACCACATAGCTTCTGACCACAGTGGCAATGTGGTGGTCAAAAGAGAGGTTGCTATCAACCTGTGTTCCCAGATCTCTCATAATGCCTTCTGTGTTTAGTGGACTATCATCAATGTGGTAATTCATGGGAACCAGGTTTTTCCCAAAGGGGATGACGACACATTTTTTGGCATTGAGCTTAAGACCATAGTTCTGACACCAGTCGTTGGTCTCAGTGAGGCCTTTCTGTAGGATGTCAACATCACTTAGGGAGTTAATAATAGCTCCAAACTTGCAATCATCTGTGAAATTTGTCAGCCAGAGTCCCTTCGTTTTAGCCTGGACTTCAGAGAAGTAGATACCAAACAGGAGAAGACCAAGGTCCGAACCCTGTGGGACTCCATTTGTGACTGGTCGGCAGTCTGACTTGGAATCAGTTACTTTCACACTGTGGGTTCTACCTGTGAGCTAGTTTGCAACCCACCTAGTGATATAGGGGTTGATGCCTAGCTTAGTAAGTTTTTCTATGATTCCTGAGTGGGTAATGGTATCAAAGGCCTTGGCCAGATCAAGGTAGGCTGTATGAGCCACCTTGCCTTCATTCACAGCTCTGGTGACTGAGTCAAAGAAGTTGACCAAGTTCAGCAGGCATGATCTACCCTTCACAAAACCAAACTGTGTGGGAACCAGAGTTTGGAGATTCCCTATATCCTTGTTTATTAGGTCCATGATGATGCGTTCCATAGCTTTGCATATCAGACTCATCAGGTTAATGGGGCAATAGTTCCCAGGGTCTGTAGTCGCTTCTATTTTGTGGAGAGGGATGACTGTAGCAGTGCTCCATTCGGTAGGGACAAAGCCTGAGGTGAGGCTGTGATTTAACAGGGCACACAGATAAGGTTCCATTTCACTCTGTAGTTCATGTAGAACACAGCCAGGTATATTGTCAGGTCCCACAAAAGCTGTAATCTTGGCCTTGGACAGTGCTGTTTTAACCTGTGCATAAGTAATACTGGGTGCCTGGCAATTTACTGGTATTGTGACTGGTCCTTTGGGGGGAGGGGTAAAGGTGGCACTAAATCTGTCGGCCAGTATATTGGCAGTATCTGTTGGCTTGGTATAGGAGGTACCATTGTGCAGTAGCTCAGAGCAAATCTGGGTATTGCCGTGAAGATTCTTTACATAACTATAGAAGGCCTTATGGTTGTCTTTACTATCTTCTGCAATTCAGTTTTCATAGCTAGCTTTAAAGGATTTGATGAGGGATCTCAACTTTTTCTTGAGGCTGATAAGGGAGGTTTTCCAGTTTTAGGACTTCACCTTATACAGCATTATTTCCTTTGCCAGTGTCTCTTAATATAGGGCACCCTTGCTTGGTTCCTGTGTTCAAACACAACTTATCTGAGAGGAGCCCTCCCACTAAAATTTTTGCCTCCAATCCTTCATATATCCTCCTAATTAACCTTATTATTGTATCACTTGTTCACTTCTGGCCCCTCCCCCCTTCATGTCTAGTGTGAGCTTATTTCAGTCCCAGAAACAACATGCGCCATCTTTAAACTAGGAATCCTCCCCTGCTGGTCTCATAGCAAGTTTATCTGTAAGTACATGTTATACAACTGTGTATTATTTTTATGAACTGTACAGTGTAACCATTACCTGCTGCTTTCTCTGGTTAAGTAACTGTGTTTTTTGTAGGTTGTCCTAAACCTATGGCTTGTACCAGAAGCTAATCTTATTACATGTTTAAGCAACTGGGTCTGTTGCCACTTTAAACATTTGGCTGGTTCCACAGGCTCTTGATGCATTGTTATTCGAACCAATTTAGTGCTGATGTAGTACCAGAGGCTGTTTTTGCCTATTTGTTTTTGTCTACATGTTTAAGCACTTGTGTTTGATTCAACTTTAAACTTATGGCCAGTGCTGGAGGCTAATCATTTACATTGCAAAATGATCTATTTATTTCACTTGCATGTAAAAGCTATTTTTTTTCATGGCTACATTTGATGTAAACTTAAACTTATGGCTGGAACCAGAGACTATTTGTTACAGTGCTAAGCATACTGTTTAGTTCATCCAGAATAGGGCATTGAGATAGAACGTTCAGTTACCTGTTGAGGAACACACAGCTAGTGTGTGCAGTGATAAGAGTGCAATTTTTGCCATAAAACAAAGATCTAACTATTGCTATAATTAGATTATTTACTTACATCTGTACTACTACTGTACTGTGATTAATACTGTAAACTGTAAACATTCCGATTTCTACCCTTCAGGTCTGTAAAAACACTCCACACTAACTGTAATTCTAGCCCTTCTAGTCTCTAAAGAAACATTTATCCATCTTTTTTTATATGTGATATATCCTCACTACCTTCCCAGTCTGTCTCTGAGTTAACATTAGCTGACTCAATCACTTACAGCCCTCAAAAATGTCAGTTCCCCCTCCCCAGGCAGAAACATTCTGGTTTCTACCATTAAAGTCCATAAAACACTCCACACTAAACTGCATTTCTAGCCCTTCCAGTCTCCAAAGAAACATTTATCCATTGTTTTTTTCTTCTATGTGATATATCCCTACTACCCTCCCAGTCTGTTTCTGAGTCAACAATAGCTGACTCACTCAGTCACAGCCATCAGGCAAGGTCATTTCTTAAGGCATCCAACTTGTAAAATTAAAAGGGCTCTCACTACTTTTTTAAAAAAAAGCATTAGTAACGAAAGAAGGACTAACATTATAGATGTGACTTCAGAGCAATCTTATTATTTTTTAATTGCACATACCTTGCTTGGCTCACTCCACTTCCCTACCCTGCCCCCAATTCTCACCCACCCCTGCATCCTCTGATTTTATAAGTAACTTCCATTACAAAGACCCTCCTTTCATTCTCCCATTATCCAATAATAACATCCCTCAGCACCATACCTCTCAACCGTACATAATTTCTCATTTTTTACCAGTTTTGAGGTCCAATTTAATGGGGTACCATGATTCCCAAGTGGCACCCCTTAATTTCCAAATTTCCTGGCTTTTTTATTTTTTAAATTTGGTTTTTGCTTTTTTGAGCTGACGTTATCACATGTGCGATGATGTCAGCTTCATGAACAGCCTGCCAGCCTGTCGGAATTGCACTCAAGGGCTCAACATAACATGCATGCGAGCATGTCCGGCTGCTCCAGGCAAGCCGGGAGGAACAGAACAAGCTTAGCTGAGAAAGGGAAGCTGCAAGCAGGAATGGAAGGGTTCAGTTATTTTATTACACTGCTGAGGAGGTACGCTTAGAAGAGAAGCTGCAAGCAGGACTGCTGAGGAGGTATTGTATTAAGCTGTTAGGCTATTTATTGTATGCTGCGGAACAAGCTGTTCGGTTTTATTGTATCATGCTGCAGCTGTTCGGTTATTTTTATTGTATTATGCTGCTGAACAAGCTGTTCAGTTGTTTATTGTATTTGCTGCGCTACTGAGAAGGAACAAGCTATTTGATTATTTATTGTATTATGCTGCGCTGCTGAGAAGGAACGTGTGTGTGTAGTACAAGAAAAAAATGTATGTGCCTACTACCATTTGGTTTTAGTAATCTATAAAAGATATTTGGAAATAATCCTCTGACTGAAGAGTTAAACATAACTCCTAGATTCTGACAAGGTTGGAAGAATAACAACTCATACATACATTTATAGCAACATAATAAGGGCTGAGAGGAGTCCCACTTACAGAAAATAGGATGCATTCTTTCATTTTTACTGACAGGAATATCTGGTGCGGGAGTATGTAACAATATATTTATTAGTCCTGGTCAACAGATTCATATAGGAAGAATCTTTTAGAAAACACAGAAATCAAGGATGTGGTCTCAGGACAAAGTTTAAACAATTTGACTGTGATGTGATGAACATAAATAACCCACGGAAGTTGTAAGTTACTTAACAGCAATAGTTTGAGAATGCATAAGGAAAATATAAAGCAATTCTTCACATTGGAGCTAGAGAGTAGAATTAGACCATACGTTGAATTGGATCTGCTTCATATTAGATAAGTAGGGGAAGTGTGTGAGCGTGTGTAAAATGCCCCAGTTGACCACCACTTGTGAAAACATTCCAGAATTTTGTCTCATATTTTTGTTCTGTTCTGTTCCTCATAAAAATCTGTGGTTTTCTGGATTTTTATGGGAAATCAGTAAAGGATTGAATTCATTAAATAATGACAGGCATTTGAATTTCAGACTTCATAGTCTTCAGATAATGCATGGTAACATAAAACCTTTTATTCTAGCAAATTTCTAAGTTTATAAGATCAGTATTTGAAATTTGTCCCTCTTTTTGGGGCTCTATTCCCCCATGATTGGCTTTGTCCAGGTTTTTCGTGCCAAGAGGTTGAGAGCTATGGTGAGAACTGAATTCACTAAATGATAGGAGGACTGAAATTTAAATGGCGATCTTTCAGGAACCTGCTGATTTGGCATAGTGGTATGTTGCTCTGGCTGTAGTGCACAGGGTCCTGGGTTTAAGATTTAGCCGTGAAACACATGGTGGTAACACATTTTATTCTAGCAACTTTCCAAAATTATACAAGCAAGGTTTAAAATGTGTCCCTGGTATTTGGGCTTTTGTCCCCCCCAAGAAATTTTGACTTTTTCCAGATTTTTTGTGCTGCAAAGTTCAGAGATACAGTTGAGTATCGAGTGGATTTTATAAAGAGCTGACAGCTTCAGGGGGAAGAGAAGTTAGTATTGCTTATGCTGAGTCTGCTTGCATTGTTAATAGCATAAGTTAAATACTTGCATTTGATGCAGAAGGCTGTGGGTTCTACTCCCACAATATGTAGATGCATTGCTGATGCTGTACTGTGTTGTACTTTTAAAGGGGGTGGATACTGCAGTCCTGAGAATGTCCTCTTTGGCAGCGATAACTAGTGACTATGAACCTATCAGTTTGCCATCCATTTCCTATTGCAATATTACTAGCTTATCATTTTTTAATGTAACATAGACAATTTATTCATCCAGGGCAACAGGCACTTTATTTGTAGATGAAACAATGAAATATAAAGTTGTTTGCTAGCAACAACCTCTTAATTAGTTACAGGTCTCTTTAATATGGAAGTATTTAGATTTCTCTTACTTCTGCAGAGATTGTGCATATTTACTGATACTTGTGGATTGTAGAAGTTTGAGTAGACTTTTTATGATGAAAATGTTCAGAACTGGGCAGTTTTGTCATTATTGGTGCATGCATTTTGTTTAATTGTTTACTGGAAAACTGTTCAAAACAATATATTTAAAACGCCAAACAATATATTGAAAACAAAATCACCACTGATTCTAAAGACAACCAGAAAGCATTCTATAGCTATGTCAAGAATCTCAATGGCAACACTCAGATCTACTCATAGTTATAGCATGATGGCACTAAATATACAGAACCAACTGATATTGCCAACATCCTGGCAGATAGGTTCAGTGCTAAACTTACCCCCCCCTCTCACCCCCTAAAGGGCCCATCTCAATACCGGAAGAATGCAAAGTTCCTGTAATCACGGCTGCACAGGTAAAAACCACACTTTCCATAGCCAAGAACACAGCATCCATGGGACCTGACAACATCCCAGGCTGCGTTCTACATGAACTACAGAACAAACTGGCACCCCACCTAAGTACCATGTTCAATAATAGCCACACCTCAGGCTTTGTGCCCACTGAATGCCACACAGTGATGGTTATCCCACTCCACAAAGGGGGAGCCACCACGGGCCCTGGGAACTACCGCCCCATTAGCCTGATGAGCCTGGTCTGCAAGGCTATGGAATGTATCATCATGGAACTTATAAACAATGACATTGGTAATCTCCAAACTCTGGACCCCACCCAGTTCGGGTTTGTAAAAGGCAGATCATGTCTCCTAAACCTGATAGACTTCTTTGAAGTGGTCACCAAAGCCGTAGATGAAGGTAAGGTGGTTCACACAGCCTATCTAGATCTCGCCAAGGCTTTTGACACCATCCCCCACTCTGGAATTATAGATAAACTCACTAAACTAGGTATAAATCCCTATGTCACAAGATGGGTTGCCAACTGGCTCACTGATGGAACCCACACTGTGAAAGTAGCAGACTCCAACTCTGACTTCAGACCAGTGAGAAGTGGAGTGCCACAGGGTTCAGTCCTGGGTCCTCTCCTGTTTGGTATCTACTTCTCTGAAGTACAGGCTAACACAGAAGGTCTTTGGCTAATGAAGTTCGCAGATGACTGCAAACTGGGAGCCATAATTGAAACTCCTAACGATGTGAAAATCCTACAAAAGGGCCTCACTGAGATAGATGCCTGGTGTCAAAGCCATAGCCTCAAGCTCAATGCCAAAAAGTGCATTGGCATCCCTTTTGGTAAAACATCTGTACCCATGAACTACCACATAGGTGGTAGTCTACTTAACATTGAAAGTGTGATAAGAGACCTTGGGACACAGGTGGACAGTAGTCTCTCCTTTGATAATCACATCACCACAGTAGTCAGGAAATACTTTTACGTGGCACACCTCATCACAAAAGGTTTCTCATCCAGGAAAAAGAGGTCATTGTTCTCCCTCTACTCATCACTCATTGGACCCATTATAGAATACAGTGCCCCTTTTGGTATGTACCTCACAAGACATCTACAACAACTGGAAAGGCTGCAGAAATACCTCACAAAGAAGATTACTGACCTCAAACAGATGCTCTATGCAGACCGTCTCCAAAAACTCCAGCTTTATTCCATTGCATATCGCCTACTCAGAGGTGATCTCTGCCTAACATACAAAGCTATGTCACACCCATAGCTGTTGGACATGCTCCACTTATAAAAATACCAATCCCTCTAAGCTACACACTCCAGGGACCTAAACCTTGTCACCACAATAAACATAACATGCTGGAGGGATAGATTCCTGTCCCAGAGACTTCCCATACTCTGGAACAAACTACCTATCTATAAACAAAGCTCCTCATTAGCACTCTTCAAGAAAAATCTTGATGATTGGATGGGAGATAGGAAATTCATCCCGGGGATCACTTCTGTGGCTGTGCTCGACAGGGGCACAGGAAAATAATTTTTTTGGGTGGCGAAAGCCAGGGTACCTTTTTGGCTAGGCTTATATAGGCCCTAGGGCCAATAGCCTAGTACCTACCTGTGAATCTATGAATGCTCTCTAACAGCTGTACTGTATTATACAAGGAATATAATTTAATACAATCTGGAAGGTGTATCAAAAACACATGTATGTTTTGTGTGCAATGGGCCTATGATTTGAAAACAGACCAGAGGTAATCTTTATCTGCCACTGGCCAGATGTATTTCTTTGAATGTGGATTTCAGTGCTGTTTCAATGAATGTGAGTTTCAAGGGCAGAGAAGTTTTAATGCTAAGTCTATTTTCATTGTGAGACTGCATTGCTTTGTTTAGCAGATGTCTATTAGTGTTTGTGAAGTAAAATGTAAAATAAAACTTTTAAATGAAATCTAAATCATCATAGCAGTAAAGCAGTATGCACATTACAGGTGTTTATGGTAAATAGGGTGAAATAGCCAAGTAATGGGACATTGGAATGGCTGCAGGGGGAGGCCCCATTTCGACCATGATTTTGTGAGGGGGGAGGCGGCAAACTCAGAGACAGCCCCGGGTGGCACAAACTGTAGCTATGCCACTGATCAGACAGTAGGCCATGAAGAATGACTTTTGGAGGTCATAGCAAACTACAATATTATTTTGCTAAGATTAGAATATTGCCTACCATTAAATGCCCTACTTTTACCTTAAAACCCACATATTGCAAGTCACCAAAAACAAAATCCTAAGGTTCATCTTCTCCCTTCCCTGTGAACATCATTGCTAAATATTTAAAAGAAAATGGTTACCATTTACTACAGGATCTGGGTGTCTGGGGCCATATTTTGGTTGACTGTTCTTCAGTTTGCATTTGAAAGTTGATATCCCACAATTCTGTTGGAGTGGGCAGGGTTACATAATTATGTATGCAAATTCTGTTAGCATACAGATTTGTACCTATTTTTATGGGCCTTTGTCCATATTTTTGATGTTTCCTGTTTGAGAGGTATGCTCAGCACCATCGACACATGCCCTTCCACTTCTCAAGTCCTATCCTCTTTTCCTCACACCTCACCCTACTATTTCTACCTAATCATAGTAGAACAACTCAGTTTTCCCCTCTGACTACTCTAGTTAAGATATTCTCACTTCTTTACACCATCTTCTAGATAAATTCACTATACACAACCCCATACCCATCACTCTCATATCTACTCTCTCATTGAGCACATCTGCTCTTTTTGTCCTTATTATCTGCTACACTCCCATATATCTCTTATCAAAATCTACCCCTCTATTAACAATTTTATTTTCAACATTACTTAGAAGTCACCCATCCAAGATAGTAGCATGCTACTTTACCTCCTCTTACCACCCGTCCCACTTTTCCTCTCTGGGTTGTCATCCTATCACGCTATCCTACTATACCGTCCAGCATCACCCACTCTTACCCACACTGTATCACCCTACTATTTAAGTCCGCATTTCCCTGTATCCTTCTCCCTCTTTAATTGCTCCTACATTCATCTTCATAAACTAAAACATTTCAACATTCCTCTCTACTTTCCCAAACATAGACTCAAATCCACTGCCTACTGCATTACTTTTTTCACCAAACTAACACTATTTCCTACTGCACTTTTACTAGATGGGGACATCCACCCCATTCCCGGTCCATCTCCACCCACCATCACTACTAGCACTGCCAAACCTACCAGGTACCAACCCCTCTCCTCCCCACCTAAACAAAATTACATAATTTCTTGCTTGGATTGCCCATCACTCTCCTCACATCTTAACTCTCTCAGAAACTTGGCTAAAACCACATATTACAAATTCTGAAATTCCCTCACCTGGATATAACATCTTCCGGCATGATAAACTTTCTAAAAAAGGGAGAGGTGTCTCCATCCTATACTCTGAACAACTTAACCTCTCCCCCCTCTCCTTACCTCTCCAAGACTTCTCCCCAGCAGAACTAATTTTTCTTAACTATCATCTCAACCCACATAATAAACTGGCCATAGTATCTGCCTACATACTCCCTGGCAACAACATTCCAGTCCTTGAAAATATCTTATTTTGGATCTCCCAAAATATATCATATGAAACAATCATATTAGATGATATTAATATTTATTGGAATAAGCTCTCCCCCAATCCCCCAGTTCTTGTATTAACCTATTCAGCTTCAGTCAACTTATTTCTTCTCCCACTCGCATACACAAAAATTCCTGCTCCATTCTTGATTGGATCTTAACTTCCAACCCCAGTCAGTATCACTATCCTACCACCTTACCACACTGATTAAGTGACCACCTCCCTATCTTGATACTAAGACTACCTTCTCAAACCCCTAAAACCCATCTCTATAGACAGTGCCATAACCTGTCGAAATTCAATGCAGAAACTTTTAACTACCAACTCTCCCTGATCAACTGGTCTCACCTGTATAGCCTTCCTCTAAATTATGCCGTTCTTGAATTTAACAACATTTTCCTAAACATACTTAATGCCCTAGCTCCCATTAGGAACATTAGCATCAAACCAAATCCCGCACCCTGGCTCTCCAAAGATACCCTTTCCACCATGAAACTTAGAGACAATACCTGGAAACAATGGTCTAAGTCAAAATCTCCTTCTCTCCTTAAATAGAAATAACTCAGAAACATCACTAAAAAATTATTATTCAGGACAAAACAAAATTCTCTTAAGAAGCTCAATCCAGCCAGTTTTCTAATCCAAAAAAATGATTGCACACTATGAACAGTATACTCCATCCTGGTAAACCCTCTACCCCCAACCCCTTCCCTGACAAAACTCATCTTGAAACTGCCACTGTGGTAAATAACTACTTTATAGACTCTATCAGAAAATGAACCACCCCAGACTACAGTCAAAAACTACCTTTAACCCCATCAACCACCCAGCCACAATCAGCCTTCTCTCTAAAACCTGTTTCCACTGCTTATATCAAATCCTTTCTGCTAAAACTGAAATCTTGCTCACCCTCTTTTGACAACCTACCCCCACAATTTTTTAAACTTGCTGCCGACTCTATGGCATATCCCATCTCAATTCTTATCAACTGCTCTATCAAAGAATCCTCAGTCCCTGAGATCTGGAAATCCTTTATATTATTCCACTTCACAAGGGAGGTAACTCCACTGAACCTACCAATTACCGACCAATAGCCATCCTTTCCCCTCTCTCAAAAATTCTTGAGAAATGCATTCATAGGCAATTTATGTCCTATTTACTTCATGAAAACCTCCTTACCCCCGTTCAGCACAGATTTAGACCTCAGCACAGCACATCCACAGCCCTGCTATCTTTTCCCCAGATTGTAGCAGAAGCAAGGGACAACAATAAGCTTGTGAGTTCCTTGACCTCTCTAAAGATTTTGACACCATCTCCCACCCTAAACTTCTTTCTAAACTATCCAAACTTAACCTCTCCACCTCCACTATCCTCTGGTTCTCCATCTATCTCAACAACCAACATCAATCTGTTAAATGGCAGACTTCCTACTCACCCTTCTTACCTGTCCAAACTGGTGCCCCCCAATGATCCATCCTTGGCCCCCTTCTTTTAAATATTTTCACTAACAGTCTTCGCTCTGTCTGTACCTCATCTTCCCTAATCCAATACGCAGATGATTCTGCCCGTATCACCTTCTCTGACAACCCCACTGACCTACACTCTCTCACAAAGACTTCCTTTAATATCATTGAACACTGGCTAACTGACAACTAACTAATCCTTAACCCAAAGAAAGCTAAACTCCTCCTTTTCCTCCCAAAGTCTTTATCCCATCTTAAAATGTCTTTCAGTCTCTCTTCTCTTGACAACACCAATATCTTTGCAGACTCCATTACAAAACTTCTAGGAATCACTATTGAGTTCAACTGAAATTTGACCATCACATCCTACAGTCCATCAAAAAGACCAATCAAAAACTAGGCTTGCTGTATAGACATAAATCTTCTTAACTAACACCACTAGGACCTCACTTGCACAAGCCTATTTTCTCCCATGCCTACTCTATGCTTCCCCTATATTCACACACATTGAAGCAAATTTCCTAACCAAACTAGAACAAACTTACAACCAGATAGCCATAGTTGCCTGTAATCTCCCCTACAAATCCCAAAACTGCCTTGCACTAAAAAAACTTCAAGTGGCTCGGGTTCTCACAATTACTGCAACTTTCACAGCTACAAATTGCACTTTCTGTTTTCTACAAACCTAAAAACTGTCCCTCCCTGTCTACCCTCTTATCCCTCTACAAACCTGCACAATCTCTCTGTAGCACTGACCAAGTACTACTGAACACCCACAAGTCTAACAAAACTATTGGCAGGTTACTTTATAAATGAACAGTAAAAAACAAAGCAGGAGGTAGCAGCCATGGCTATGTAGAATAACAGCTTTATTAGTAAAAGAGGTGAGCGCTTTCGTGGCACCAGCCACTTCATCAGACAATCAAAGAAGAGTAAAGCACAGCATTTATACCAAGCTTATCATTGCCATCAACTGCCCAATTAATCCTTAATGCCATAGCCTTATAATCCATTCTAGTTCCCTAGTTTCTACTCTATTCCTAACATCTCCATCTCTATTGTCGGTATAGACTTTATCTATTACTAAAAATAAAAATTTGTGTGTCTCATTATGGTCCCTCACATGCCTGGCTAAGGCATTTGTCTCTGTTCCTCTGGTGATATCATATACATGCTCCCATTTTATTGTTGTCGGAGGTAACTCTTGCCAGCACCGTTTTTACTGCGGATTACTTTATAAATGCTCCATATCACAAACCTGAAACAAACTCCCATCTAACATATGACTTATGCAATATTTGCTCCTGTTGAAAAAAGAGCTGAAAAAATACCTAGCCAACTCTCCTTCCTGCAACTGCTACCACCCTACCTAATCTGCCACTACCATACCAGAACTAGTCCCTTTATACATTATATATACTTACAATCCTGTGAATCCATAGCTACACCACTGAGCACTCTTAAAAACTTAACTTTCCTCCCATCTTTGCCCCCTATTTTACTTCTTATTTCCCTGGTCACCCCAACTATACCTCTCAACCTCTAAGAGTAAGACATCTGGACAAAGCCATAAAAAAGTGGTACAAATAGGGAACATTTTTAAATATTGCTCCTACAAACTTAGAAAGGTGATAGAATAACAAGTTTTGCATTAGCATGAATTTTCTGAAGGGTATGAAGTCTAAAACTCAAATGTCTGTCATTGTTTTCTAACTTCAGTCTTAAATGATTTGCTACTAATTTGCCAGAAAGCCACACTTTTATGAAAAATGGACCAAAAATATAAGGTGAAAATATGTACAGTTGAGAGGTATGACCCCCAACTATTTCCTTCTCTCCACTCTGTATATCTTTACCACCTCTCCTTCCACTCCACCTGCTATAACCGACACAACTGCCACTCTTTGCTATTCTCTGTCTCTTCAATTATTATTCACTCTTCTCTACACTCCACTTACTATTCTTCTATTTTATTCTCCAACTCTACCTTTATCATTTTGTTGTTGTACATGCACAAAATGCATATCTTTAATGATTTTATAAGGCATTAATGTTGTTACTCACGTCTCTTTATCTTGCCCTTTTTAATGTTCCTAAACTTGCAGTGTAACTTGGTATGGTTATGATACATGTATATTATTTTTTGGCATCATTTTTTTTATCATGTGTTCTCCTCGGATCTCCACTGAAAATGGGCCCCCAGCCCAGTAGACTTACCTGGTTAACAAAGGACAAATAAATAAATAAACATATCAGCGACTGCAAATGCTTCCATTACCTATAAAATCCTAGCTTACTTTGCTGAACGCTATCTCTGCAACAGGTCTTGCCAATATCAGTGGTATTTTCTTGCATTATGCTTCCTTCTGGATCATCATTGTTTTATTAATGTTGTCAAATGATTGTCTCTGCTCCACAACCACAGTGATCCATATGTATTACTTTTTGTAACACCTTTGCCATTTTTTAGCTAGTATTTACGTAAACACTATAATGATGGTCTAACATTGAAATGGGTCTATATGAAGCTAATTCTGATGAGTCTTTACTCTTTCTTCCAAGATGTTGTCCCCCCAACACACGTTTTTAATACACTGTTAAACAAAAATCTTCCAGATCTTTATCAGTTTCTTCCCTCCTGGCTTCCAAATTCTACCAGAAAGCCATTTGTTCCTGGAGACTTCCCTGCAGATTGATTATTATTCACCATTTTATCTTGTCTCCTCCTATGTTAAGTATTAATTGTTGATCCTCATCTTCCTCTAATCTTAACATAATTAAGTCTTCCATGAATATTTTCATTTATGTTCCTTCTTGGTTTTTCACGTCACCGCTTTATACAAATCTACGTAACATTTCCAAAATGTCTCTGATACCACTATAGGCTCTCTGGTTTCTTTTCTTGCCATAAGTTTGGTGACAACCCTTTCTACTTTCTGTTGACTTAGTCACTGTGGTAAAAGTTTGTTTACTCTAGAGTTGTTACCAAAAAAATAGTTGCCTAAAATGAATCTTTGTGAAGTCATGCATATTAAGCAAATACTCCCTTATTTTTTTCTTTGGTACTCTGCAGTTGCTCCTCTTATTCTTCCTTGAGATCCTCTTATTCTGCAATACTTTAGTCTTTGTCAGCCCCTCTAAATAATTCCTATTACTTCTTAACCATAGTTATTTCTCTTTTATTTGTACCTGTTTTCAACTCCATTTTCATTTTATCCCACTCACTAGTTATCACTTATGAAGAAAATGTTATCTTCCCTAATAACTCTCAAATAATTTCTACTACCCATCTCATAAATTCCCCTCTAACAGGTAGGCGGAAAAGTGGCACTGTTTAATTTTTACTTCATTACCCTGCATTTTTATATATTTTTTTATCAGTGCATGATCTGAAATAGTTATTGGATGTATAATGAAGCTTTCAATTAAATGCACAGATTCCTGTGAAATACAATTCCTCTCCAGTCTAGCCTAGTTATGCAAATTCTGTCTGAATTCCTACTGCTGAATTCACATTTTTAATACCCAGTAATTTCGTATTTTTTTTCAAAAATCTACCCTCTTTTGTTATACTTTCCCTTTTTGCTGTCCCTGATACATCGTCAATATTGCAAGTCAAGTCCCAGACCCACCTATAAGTAATATTCTCTGCTGAAAGCTGGTTATTTCGCCAAAAAAAATATTAAGCAACATAGCAGCAGTTGTTGATAAAATATAAATATATGCTAGCACAATCCTTCTCCCTTGCCAATAACCTCTCACTACTAAAAATCTCCAATTATTGTCTTTTCTATCACTATCGGAGCCTATCTACTAATCAGTATTATTCTTCCCATTTTACTCCCCTTTTCCTTTGCTCCTGATATTGTCCTAAATATTCTAAAATAATAAATGCTATTCCTGATTGTGAAGATATCTGATGTAATTAATATATACAAGAATTTACCTTTCACTAATTTTGAAGATCATCAGTTGATGTTCTCCACAATGCCTAACTCCCTATAAATTAGCAGTAATGGGTAAACATGACTTCTCAAACTATTATATTTGTGGAGAAAATTCTGCTTAAGATTTTTTTCACATTTCTTTGTCATGTAAATCCATTTGAGAGAAAAAATATTTAGTGTGTGTACGTAATATGAGCGTGGAGTTAATTTATTTGTGGCCATACACTGGTGAGAGTTTTTTGAAGTTGTTTTATGTCTTCATTAAACAAGCATTCTTTCTTGGAAGTGCTCATGGAAATTCCTTCTGAACTCATTAAATTCCCCTGATTTATGCGGCAATTTAAACAAATGCATTGTTGTTAGAGTTTAATTTACTTAATGTCATTAGTGTTTTTCTTTTTTTGTTCGCTACCTCATGCAAGGTCATCCCTTATCATTTCCATTCCTTGACCCTGTGACATCCTGTGCATTTATTAAAGTACAAAAAAGCGGCAGCTCTCCACAAAACACCAATAATTCCAAAAGGAGTGCAGTCCCAGGAAGGAAGATCTCCGAACAGTTAAAAACAACTTTTAATGTCACAAGACACGAACAAAACACTTCCACATTAAAGCTCTTCCAAAATAAATCGCATTTTCGTCACATTCACTGGACTTCATCAGATGCTAGTACTAATTTAACACACATATTTATATACCTCTAATAAAACTAATAATCCAATGAAAAAGCTTCAATTAAATTTGAATGCACAAATCAATTCACATTTTGGGCTCATAAATATTCATAGGTTCTTCTTTCCATTTATACAATAAAATTAATAAAATAATTTATCTATCTTCATATTCTTATAAACAATTAAAAACACCATTAAATAACAAATAAATACATACATAAATAATTATATTTCTAAAATCTTATATTTATAATATAAATGTTCATTATTGAGGAATATACATTTTATAATACAATAGCTCCATCTGTTGGTACAAAATTATATTAAAACTAAACTAACATTCATAGTTTAGCTGCCTTTAATTTTAAAAGGGGTAAAATAGACACATGTTCATTTAAACCTGGGTATTTACTTGCTTCTAGTGTCACTTGCCACCACAATTCTCTATACCCAATAGTATCTTCCCATGGACCTCCTCTAATCCCATCTTTTATATGTTCAATTACTAAAAAAAGAAATTTATTTTCTTTACATACCTTTGAATGTTTATATAATGCATTTGTTTCTTTTTCTTTTATTATATCATAGGTATGTTCATACACTCTTCTTTTTAAAGTTCTCTCGGTTTTACCTATATAGAAAGATCCACACTTTTCACAGGTGGCAAGGTATACTAAACCCTTTGTCTCACAATTATACATTCCTTTACTACCAATCCATTTCTTTCTACTTTCTATATAGATTTTCTCCTTATTGACCATATAACTACATTGATTACATTTTCCACAAGAATATGTACCTAACTTTTTGATACCATTAATACCCTTAATTTTATTTTGGTCAAACTTTTTTTGTTCCAAGTGATCTTTTATATTACAAGGATTTCTGTATACTATTTTAGGTGTACCTTTAGGAAGTCCCCCCAGGTCAGTAAGTGCCATAAACCTTTCCCATTCATTAAAAAAGACAGTCCTAATATTATTATTTAAAGCATTAAATTCTAAGGTAAAAGCATGTTGATATTCTCCATTATTAATAAATACTTTCTCTTTTATTTTTTGTTGTCCATCATTTACTTTTTCTCCTAATATAGGATAAAATTTATCTGTTCTTTTCCTTTCTACCTCTAGCCTAATATTACTAACAAATTCCTTGCTATATCCTCTATCTAAAAACATTCTGTCCAACAAATCACATTCCAATTTAAAATCCTCCGAATTACTCGTCATTCTTGATCCCCTCACAAATTGCCCTTTTACAATATTCTTTTTGCAATGTGTAGGGTGTGCACTATTATAGTGCAAATAAGAATTACAGTATGTCAATTTCCTATATACTTTAGATTCAAAGACATTATTACTTTTATAAATTTCTATATCCAAAAATTGTAGCTTATTTTCTGAAACATTATAAGTGAATCTCAAGAAATCAGAAGTCTCTTTAATGTATGTAAAAAATTCCTTTAATTTTTCTTCCCCTCCTGTCCAAAAGATAACTATATCATCCAGGAACCTCTTATATAGGTTCCAACAAGATTTGAACCTAGAATTAAGAATATATGTTTCTTCCCAATTGGCCAAAACTATATTTGCAAATGTAGGAGCACAAGATGCGCCCATAGCTACACCTTGGGTTTGTTGAAAAAATTCCCCATTAAATATTAAGAAATTGTTTTTCAGAACTATGTCCATCAAATTAGTGCACGCTACTTTATCTTTATGGCTCAATATACCATCTTGGAACACTTCTTCTTCAAACATTACCATACCCTTTGAACAGGGAATAGAAGAATAAAGATCCACTATATCTATTGTTACAAATAAAATATTTTTGTCATATATCTCTAAATTAATATTTCTTAAAAGGTCCCATGAATCTTTTAAAATGGCTACTTTTTTAGTCCATATATGTTTAGTTTTATTATCAATGAATTTAGCTAAAGGGAATGTCTTAGAACCATCTGCAGACACTATAGGCCTTAATGGGGGATCTTTTGAATTCTTATGTACCTTAGGAATACCATAAATTACTGGAATTTTAGGTTTATCCACTCTAAGGTTGGAGAAACTATTTCCATCTATAGTCCCTTCATTATACATAGCTTCTAGTTCTATATCTATTCTTATCCACTATAAGGTAGGAGAGACTATTTCCATCTATAGTCCCTTCATTATACAAAGCTTCTAGTTCTATATCTATTCTTATCCACTCTAAGGTAGGAGAGACTATTTCCATCTATAGTCCCTTCATTATACATAGCTTCTAGTTCTATATCTATTCTTTTATAAGCTACCATAATTTCATTCTTGGACACCTCTGCATATTTTACTTCATCTCTAAGGATTTGATTCATTTTTCCTTCATATACTATAGTATCCATGAAAATAGCTCCCCCACCTTTATCTGGTTTCATTATTCTAATATTTTTATTCTCCTTCAATTCATTTAACACTCTATATTCACCTAGTTAACATTCAAGAACACTCTCGGTGTAGCTTCAGGGTTAAAAGATTCCCTTGTCATTCATTTAACACTCTATATTCACCTACATGGAGATTCATATTAAACCTAGTTCTCTTATAAACCTTTCTTATTTCATTTTCCATCACATTCTCCAAATTTTTAAGTTGGGGTGCATAGAGGGATTATATGTTGATGGTTTTGATAACCTAAAATTATATTCAACTTTGTTCTGAATATCAATCACCCTTGTTTAATATAAGATTCAAGTTAATTTTTCTCAGAAATAATTTTAAATCTAAAAGTGTTGAAGTTAATTCCCCTTTTATCTGTGGAATAAATTTAAAACCTTTACCCAATAGACTGAAGTGTTCTTTTTCAAGTACTATCTCACTATAATTGTAAATTGTAAATCCATTCAAAGTATTAATAATTCCTCCTTCATCTGATTCCTTCTCTATTAAGTTAAGGTCTGGGTCAGGGGTACATTTAATTAATATCTCCCTCTCCCCCTTCTCCCCCCTCTCATAGGAAAATTTTCATTTTGGGGTCTGTAAAAGGGCCTATATTCCTCCTCTATTGGGGGAAATTCGTTGTCATATTCATTCTCATTCCATAGTTCTTCTCTAAATTCAGGTTCCCCTACCTGTGTCTTTATGTAATTTCTATTGTATGTATTATTCTTTTAATTATTGGTATATGTATACATAGCAGGTTTTGGATAACTCACATTATTTTCATAATCTTGCAAGTCCCGTTTCAGTTTATCCATTTTCCTATTAATCAATCCTTTACATTTATCTTCTATATCACCCCTTATCTTATAATATTTCTCTCTCTCATTAACAATACCAAACATCAAATCTTCCTTAATAAGACCTTCTAGTTCATTAATATCTTCTTGTAAAGTAGTTAAAATCCTATTATTTTCCTTTATCATCAATTTTAAAATGTCTAAGCCACTTCTATTAAAAAGTTCTATCAATTCCTTATGAAATATCGAGCCCAACTGCAAATTGTTTGGAAATTTACAAATTCTTAAACCTTTAGGAACTATGTTCCTACTAATGCATTCAGTTAAATACGCATTTTCAGTAATGAGTGTTTTATATTTATACATGCTTCTAGATAAATTGTCCAACATTTTATTAAAAGAATCTCTGTTTGTAAGCCCTTTTGGGCCATTGAAGTCCAGTTTAAAACAAAAGCTTTTATTAAGCCAGTCATTCGTTTCCATCATTCTATTTGAACTGACAGTACCTGTATTTTTATTGTCCAATTGTTGTCTGCTATTAATGACACCTTCCGATCCATTCTCCACTGAGTTAACATCCAAGAACACTCTTGGTGTAGCTTCAGGGTTAAAAGATTCCCTTTCCAAATCCAAAGAGTCGCCGGCATGTAAACCATCGCCCATAAGCTCCCTCTTTCTCTTACTCTGTTGCGTTACCGGTCTCTCATTTCCGCTTCCTGCATTCCGGTTCCCCTGAGTATTAGTTCCCATCAACGTATAGCATAAAGGTGTCAATAAGTCTATGAGTTCTGTCAATTGCCCTACATTTGCAAATATAGTTTTGGCCAATTGGGAAGAAACATATATTCTTAATTCCAGGTTCAAATCTTGTTGGAACCTATATAAGAGGTTCCTGGATGATATAGTTATCTTTTGGACAGGAGGGGAAGAAAAATTAAAGGAATTTTTTACATACATTAAAGAGACTTCTGATTTCTTGAGATTCACTTATAATGTTTCAGAAAATAAGCTACAATTTTTGGATATAGAAATGTATAAAAGTAATAATGTCTTTGAATCTAAAGTATATAGGAAATCGACATACTGTAATTCTTATTTGCACTATAATAGTGCACACCCTACACATTGCAAAAAGAATATTGTAAAAGGGCAATTTGTGAGGGGATCAAGAATGACAAGTAATTCGGAGGATTTTAAATTGGAATGTGATTTGTTGGAGAGAATGTTTTTAGATAGAGGATATAGCAAGGAATTTGTTAGTAATATTAGGCTAGAGGTAGAAATGAAAAGAACAGATACATTTTATCCTATATTAGAAGAAAAAGTAAATGATGGACAACAAAAAATAAAAGAGAAAGTATTTATTAATAATGGAGAATATCAACATGCTTTTACCTTAGAATTTAATGCTTTAAATAATAATATTAGGACCATCTCCACTGAGTGGGGGGACTTCCTAAAGGTACACCTAAAGTAGTATACAGAAATCCTTGTAATATAAAAGATCACTTGGAACAAAAAAGTTTGACCAAAATAAAATTAAGGGTATTAATGGTATCAAAAAGTTAGGTACATATTCTTGTGGAAAATGTAATCAATGCAGTTATATGGTCAATAAGGAGAAAATCTATATAGAACGTAGAAAGAAATGGATTGGTAGTAAAGGAATGTATAATTGTGAGACAAAGGGTTTAGTATACCTTGCCACCTGTGAAAAGTGTGGATCTTTCTATATAGGTAAAACTGAGAGAACTTTAAAAAGAAGAGAGTATGAACATACCTATGATATAATAAAAGAAAAAGAAACAAATGCATTATATAAACATTCAAAGGTATGTAAAGAAAATAAATTTCTTTTTTTAGTAATTGAACATATAAAAGATGGGATTAGAGGAGGTCCATGGGAAGATACTATTGGGTATAGAGAATTGTGGTGGCAAGTGACACTAGAAGCAAGTAAATACCCAGGTTTAAATGAACATGTGTCTATTTTACCCCTTTTAAAATTAAAGGCAGCTGAACTATGAATGTTAGTTTAGTTGTAATATAATTTTGTACCAACAGATGGAGTTATTGTATTATAAAATGTATATTCCTCAATAATGAACATTTATATTATAAATATAAGATTTTAGAAATATAATTAAGTATTTATGTATGTATTTATTTGTTATTTAATGGTGTTTTTAATTGTTTATAAGAATATGAAGATAGATAAATTATTTTATTCATTTTATTGTATAAATGGAAAGAAGAACCTATGAATATTTATGAGCCCAAAATGTGAATTGATTTGTGCATTCAAATTTAATTGAAGCTTTTTCATTGGATTATTAGTTTTATTAGAGGTATATAAATATGTGTGTTAAATTAGTACTAGCATCTGATGAAGTCCAGTGAATGTGACGAAAACGCGATTTATTTTGGAAGAGCGTTAATGTGGAAGTGTTTTGTTCGTGTCTTGTGACATTAAAAGTTGTTTTTAACTGTTCGGAGATCTTCCTTCCTGGGACTGCACTCCTTTTGCATTTATTAAAGTATTGCTTTAGCTGTAGTATATTTAGTTAATGACCTAAACTGGCCTAAACTTCAGGATCATTTATTTTTTATTATTCTCCAAGGTTATAAGTAAGTGTTAGTACTTGTTTTTCAATGGTGGCAATACTGTTTATACCTCACAAGTTGTATCTGTTGACTTTGGCCTTGTATTTTCATGTTATATTTTGGCAAAGTTTTGCTGAGAATAAAAATATCGATTATTAAGAGAAGTACAAATAGGTTCATAGGGGTGTACTAGGCTAATGGCCCTGGAGCGTTACAAGCCTAGCCCATAGGATTTACCCTATCATCGTGCCACCCGACCTTAGTTCCTAGTGACTCTGTCGAGTAGAGCCACTGGAGTGATCCCTGGGGTGAATTTTCTATTTCCCATCCACTCATCAAGATTCCTCTTGAAGAGGGCCAGTGAGGTGCTCTGCTTGACATGTATGGGAAGTCTATTCCATAGCATGGGCAGTCCCTGGGTTATGAACCTGTCCCTCCAGCATGTTCTGTTGATTGTGGTAATGAGGTTGAGGTCTCTGGAGTGTGTGGTGTGGAGGAACTGGGATTTCTTTATATGTAGCATTTCTAACAGTGCTGGGTCAGACATGGCTTTGTAAGTCAAGCAGAGATCGCTTCTAAGTAGGCCATATGAGACAGAGAATAGTTGGAGTTTTTTGAGTCTATTCATATAAGTCAAATGTTTAAGGTTTGGGATCCTCTTTGTGAGGTACTTTTGTGGCATCTCCAGTTGTTGCAGGTGTCTAGTGAGGTACATGCCAAATGGGGCATTGTACTTGATGATTAGCCTAATGAGGAAAGAGTAGAGGGAGATAATGACCTCTTTCTTCCTGGATGCAAAACCCTTAGTAATGAGATGTGCCACATAGAAGTACTTTCTGACCACAGTGGCAATGTGGTGGTCAAAAGAGAGGTTGCTGTCAACCTGTGTTCCTAGATCTCTTATAACACCTTCTGTGTTCAGTGGACTACCATCGTTGTGGTAATTCAAGGGAACCGGGTTTTTCCCAAGGGGGATGATGACACATATTTTGGCATTGAGCTTAAGGCCATGGTTTTGGCACCAGTCGTTGGTCTCATTGAGGCCGTTCTGTAGGATGTCAACATCTCTTTGGGAGTTAATAATAGCTCTCAACTTGCAATCGTCTGTGAACATTGTCAGCCAGAGTCCCTTTGTGTTGGCTTGGAATTCAGAGAAGTAGATACCAAATAGGAGAGGTCCCAGGACTGAACCCTGTGGGACTCCACTCATGACTGGTTGACAGTCTGACTTGGAGTCAGCTATTTTCACACTGTGGGTTCTATCTGTGAGCCAGTTTGCAACCCACCTAGTGATATAGGGGTTGATGCCTAGCTTAGTGAGTTTTTCTATGATTCCTGAGTGGGGAATGGTATCAAAGGCCTTAGCCAGATCAAGGTAAGCTGTATGAACCACCTTGCCTTCATCCACAGCTCTGGTGACTGACTCAAAGGAGTTGACCAAGTTGAGCAGGCTTGATCTACCCTTCACAAAACCAAACTGTGTAGGATCCAGAGTTTGGAGATTTCCTGTATCCTTGTTTATTAGGTCCATGATGATGCATTCCATAGTTTTGCATATCAGACTCGTCAGGCTAATGGGATGATAGTTCCCGGGGTCTGTAGTCACTCCTCCCTTGTGGAGAGGAATGACTGTAGCAGTGCGCCATTCAGTAGGGACAAAGCCCGAGGTGAGGCTGTGATTGAACAGGGCAGACAGGTGAGGTTCCGGTTCACTCTGTAGTTCATGTAGAACACAGCTGGGGATATTGTCAGGTCCCATAGAAGTTGTATTCTTGGCCTTGGACAGTGCTGTTGTAACATGTGCAGCAGTAATACTGGGTGCCTGGCAATCTACAGGTATTGTGATTGGTTCTTTCGGGGGGAGAGGGGTAAAGTTGGCACTCAATCTGTCGGCCAGTATATTGGCAATATCTGTTGGCTTGGTATAGGAGGTACCATTGTGTAGTAGCTCAGAGCAAATCTGGATACTGCCATGGAGATTCTTTACATAACTGTAGAAGGCCTTATGATTTTCTTTAGTATCTGCTGCAATTCTGTTTTCATAGCTAGCTTTAGAGGATTTGATGAAGGATCTCAACCTTTTGTTGAGGCTGATAAGGGAGTTTTTCCAGTCTTGGGACTTCACCTCACTCCACATCAGTTTCCTTCTCCTGTTGTATAGTTTGTTTATGGCAGGGGACCATCAGACTGGCTTCCTTTTCTTGAGGAAACTGTCTTGGTTCTATTGGGTGTGGCGAGATCCATGCATTTGTGTACGTGTTCGTACAGTGCATTGGTGTATGATTCAGCATTCATTCAAATATTCTCCATTTGCATGGGTGCTGTGAAGTTAGCCACCTCTGTTTTTAGGAGCCCAAAGTTAGCTTTGGAGAAGTTTTTCATGGTGATTACCTTTGTGGGGTAGGTGGGGGGATGCGGATTTCCAAGGTGATTAGTTTGTGGTCGGATCTAACCAGGGAGGAGTTGACTATTGGTGTAGAGCAATGGTCACCCATGTTAGTAATGACCAGGTCAAGGATGTTGCTACCTCTAGTGGGGTTAGGAATGAGCTGGTCCAAGGCATTGGAATTAATGAATTCCAGAAAGCGTTGGGCAAGTGTATTGGTACATGAGTAGTTTTCCCAGTAAATGGAGGGGTAGTTGAAGTCGCCAGGTATAAGAGTGTTAGGTTGGACCCTAATATTCTCCAGGGTGCCTATGAATGTGGAGTGTGAGTCTTGGGACATGGTTGGGGACCTATAGCAGGCTACAACCTGAATCGCTGTCTTACCCAATGTTAGTTGCACCTGAAGTATCTCAGATGCGTTATGTTGGGTTACCAGTCTGGAGGTGTGTGCATCCTTTATGAATATGGAAACACCACTGCCTGTGGAGCTTCGGTCCAAGTTCTGGGGCCGAAAGGTGTGGTAGTGCAGGGGTGCTTTTTCTGCCTTGAACCAGGTCTCTGTTACAGCACAAACGTTGATGTTCTCCATTTTAAGGAGTGCTTCGAGCAAGTGCATTTTGAGATTTAGACTTCTAGTGTTGAGCAGTATGACCATCAGATTGCATTTGTTTGTAGCTGTTATGATGGTAATTTGGTCTTTGGAACACCGTCTAAAAAAAGGCACTATAGGGGTGGCAAGAGCCTTAGCCGGTATCCGGAAGCCCAGGGGTGACAGATGCAGGTCATCTCTGGCAAAACATCAAGGTCTGTCAGTCATGTCATCCCAGGCAGACAGATACTGGATCCCCTTAGAATGACAGCAGAAACTTAGCCAATTGTTGAAATCAATCATTTTCTTCTTGTACTGTGGTATCATTCTGGATGATGGTAGGATGCTGCTCAGGGCTAGGGTCATACCCACCTGGGCTACATAATCCGAGAGCTCCTCCATGTCTGTCTTCATGTAGTCCAGGGAGGTATATCTTAGGTCATTCACACCCACATGTACAATGACAGAGTCATATTTGTATCTGTTGTTTAGGGACCTGAGTGCATGCGTTATGTGACAGATCCTGGTGCCTGACAGGCAGCTGACTGCTACTTTCTCCTTATTCAACCTAGTGAGTGGGACATCAGTGTGCCTCACTATCAAGTCACCTATGACTAGTGTGTTGGGCATGCTGCTTTGCCTTAGGGGCTTTGGTTGAGTGGCACACTGTTAAGAAGAGTTGTGTGTCTCGTGATTAGTGTCGTGTTCTGGTCGAGTGCATTTCTGCCTTGGAGGTCTCTGCTGTTTGGGTAGATTTTTATTGAGAGCCTCAGCGAAGGTGGGTGTGTTTGTGTTTTTATGTGAAGACAGTGCAGGTGTGTGCTCTGGAGGGCTATTTGTTCCACGTGGTGTGGTGCAAGTGTTGACCTTCTCCTCTTGACCAGCTATTCCAGTTTCAGCTGGAGAGTGCGTGGCTTCCAATCTGGATATATAAGTGCGGATTCACTTTATATCCTCAAAATACTAAAATATCGAAATTCAGTATTTCAAAGCTATAAAGTCGAATTTTTGAAACCACGAAAACTCAGAACCATGAAATTCAAAATCTTGCACACCGGAGATTTTGAATTTGGTGCTTCTATTTCACACACACACACACACACACACACACACACACACACACACACACACACACACACACACACACACACCATCCTCCCCACACACAAACATAAGCTCTCTACTGCATAAAAGCAGGGGGGCAAGCCCCCCTGCACTCACCATGTGGGGGACTGTGCCCCCCACACACCCCTACTTAAATATTCTCACTCCGAGGTCGCAGTACACACAAACACACACAAAACACCACCACAAAATCTACATTCTCCTTGCACACACATATCACAGCAACAAAACACACTGATACACACCACAGCCCCTACCCAAACCCTTAACACACACACACACTTACCTGAATCCATAACCACAGCGAAACCTCAGAAGCGCAAAATTCAAAACCACCAGTATTCGAGGTTTTGAATTTCACTCTTCTGAGCTTTCGCTGTTCCCAGGATTCCACTTTATGGGCTCAAAATACTGAATTTTGATATTTCAGCATTTCGAGTTCTAAAGTGAAAACATAAGTGCATCTCTCACAAGTCTGAATGTTGGGAGGTAAGAGGAGAGGGTTGTCAGTGTACATGAGGCAGTTGCTACATTGCCTTAGGATGCCCAAGTTCACCAAGTTAATAGGAGAAAGCACAGGGAATTGACCTTTAGACCTGCCTGAAGGGTTGGGAATTAATAATAAGTACTGGAGCTGTTTCCTTATAGAATGTTTAGTGCTGGTAACACTTTTGTGTGCTACAATAATTGCTACAAGAAGTCTGGTACAGTGCTAAACTAATAAGCTAGTAAAAGTGCAGGAGAGGAGAGAACTAACAGATCTAAGGGAAAATTGAAGAGCAGTCTTTGGCACTGCTCAGAAGCTTGCAAACAATCCTGGATACAGCAAATCTGTATCTGCACTAGTCTAGTTACAGGAAAGGTGGGAAACAAGCGCAAATGCAGGCTTTTAAACCAGAAAGTTGAAAGAGATGGAAAAACTGCCCAAAAGGCCAGTAAACTACAATTTCTGGGCCAGAAGCCACTCCTGTTGTGGTAGATATGCTACCTAGTGCTTACCACTTCCACTGATAAGCTAGACTGCTTCCCTCCAACACAAAAAGGCTTGGGGTGGGGGCTCAGAAGCTTACCAACAGTCATGGATACAGCAAATCTGTATCTGGACTAGACTAGTTACAGGAAAGGCAGGAAACAAGTGCAAATGCGGGCTTTTAAGACCAATAATATTATCTCTCATGCTTTACAGCTTGCCATGTAGGTATTGATAATAGCTTTCTTCACTGTTATCAAGGTTTCATCTGTTATGATATACTCTAAAAGTCATTTGGTTTTGCATTTCTTTATAATTACTAAGTAGAGAACTAGCAGTATTTTCAGCTTTAGTTCACTAAACATCGTCAGCAATAGTATATTTTTTCTTTTGTAATGACATTTCATACTAAGTCTTTGAACAGCGTGTAGATCTGATGATGAGAGTTTCATTTCTGCTACCTCTAGAATCAGCCAGACATAGTACATAATTGTAAAGCACAGCATAAAAATAAAAAGACAAAAATGTGCAAATATCGAAATAGCACACTTAAATATAACAGTTTAGCACTTTTGCCCAAGTAATGTAGACTTGTACAGAATAATCAAACGTGTTACAAACTGCTTTTAAACACAAGAAGGGCACATGACCAAAGTCATATGATGCAAACTTCCTGCCATATTATCATCAATCAAAGCATATTTTGAATGCAAAACATTATAAACAAAATCAATGCAGCAAACAAATCCGTTCACGGCACATGAAACAAATGTAATGTTGAAGCTGCCTGTGTTATATAGAACTACATGTAATATAGAAAAAATATCTCTAAGAAACCTCAGTACATTGTGTTAGAGTATGTTTGCTATAAATAATAACTTACATTGGAAAACACAACAGGAAATGATGACTCCATATAGAGTAATTTGAAGTCCACTATCTTAGAGGTCTGGCTTGTAAAAATGTACTTAATGTTTATCTGCTCATTCAAACATGGGGCATGACTGGCATTTGACTAAATTTACCATTTCATTTCTTTTAACATAAACTCGTTATTGAGATCATCCCCTCTTAGATCAATATTAACATTGATCAACTGCAAAAAAACAGGGACTTCTAAAAGTCTTGAAACATCATACTGGGTCTGTGAAAAACATCATTGGTATATTTACTCCTGATTGCATACACATTTGCATATGCACTGTGAGAACTTTTCTAGTGGTCTTCCCCAGTAAAGTACTCCATAGGGATCACATGTGTAATGTAATGTTACCCCAGAAACAAGGGCAACCCGTGCTATTGGACTGCAGCCCCCCAGCTGTAAACAAAAAGAAAAAAGAAATAAAACTGATTAGCGAGTCCTGGAACTTTGCACCTACCTGAAATGCCCAGTTAAATATATCTGGTGGCTAGAGAGAAACTCAGGAAATATACCTGGTGGCTAGAGAGTAACTCAGGCTCAAACCCAGTACCTTATGTGCAGGTAGTAAGAGTCTGAATTCCCTATCCACCACCACTTGTGAAAGCTATTCAGATATTTGCCTCATATTTTTGTTCTGTTCTGTTCCTCATAAACTCTGTGGTTTTCTGAATTTTGAATTCACTAAACTATGACAGCCATTTGAATTTTAGACTTCATATTCTTCAGAAAATACATGGCAACACAAAACCTTTTATTCTAGCAATTTTCTAAGTTTATAAGATCAATATTTGAAATTTGTCCCTACTTTTTGGGGCTGTATTCCCCCATTATTGGCTTTGTCCAGGTGTTTTGTGCTAAGAGGTTGAGAGCTATGGTGAGAACTGAATTCACTAAATGATAGCCATTTAAGTTTCAGTCTTTGTGTCTTTCAAGAAACAGCTTATATGGCATAGTAGTATGTTGCTCTGACTGTAGTGCACAGGGTCCTGGGTTTAAGACTTGGCAGTGAAATGCATGGTGGTAACACATTTTATTCTAGCAACTTTCTAAGATTATACATGGAATGTTTAAAAAAGTATCCCTGTTTTTGGGCGTTTGCCCCCCCCCCCAAAAATAAATTTTGGCTTTTTCCAGATTTCTTGTACTGCAAAGTTGAGAGATATAGTTGAGTGTCAAGTGGATTTTACAAGGAGCTGAGAACTTCAGGGGAAGAGAAGTTTACTGCTGTTTATGCTGAGTATGCTTGCATTGTTAACAGCATAACAGGTTGAATACTTGTGTTTGGTGCAGAAGAGTGTGGGTTCTACTCCCACAGTATGTAGATGCATTGCTGATACTGTACTGTGTTGTACAAATTTCAAATGCCCCCTAACAACCGTACTGTGTTATACAAGAAATATAATTTAATACAATCAGGAAGGTGTATCAAAGAGCACATGTATGTTTCATGTGCAAGGAGCCTATTATTTGAAAACAGCCCAAAGTTAATCTTTATCTGCCACTGGCCAGATGTATTTTCTTTTAATGTAGGTTTCAATGCTGTTTCAATGAATGTAAGTTTCAAGAGCGGAGAAGTTTTAATGCTAAGTCTATTTTCGTTGTGAGACTGCATTGCTTTGTTTAGCAGATGTCTATTAGTGTTTGTGCTGTAAAAGTGTAAAATAAAGTAATGGGACACTGGAATGGCTGCAGGGGGTGGTGGCAGGGGTATTTGACCATGATTTTGTGAGGGGGGGAAGGGCGGCAAACTCAATGACAGCCCCGGCTGAACTATACCTCTCAACTGTTCAGATTTTTACAGAATAAATAAATTTTGCTTCTTATTTTTGGTGTTTTCTGGCAAATCATTTAGGAATGAAGTCACTAAAAAATGAAAGACATTGAGTTTCAGACTTCATACCCTCCAGAAAAATGCATGCTAAAGCAAGACCTGTTATTCTGTCAACTGTCTACGTTTATACAAGAGCAATTTTTAGTACTGTTTGTATGTTCCCCCAATATATTTGGCCTTGTCCAGATTTCCTGCATTAAGAGGTTGAGAGGTACGTGGAAATAAATCGCTTTATAGAATTAGGTATATCCAACCCTCTCAACTGTCCCTGATTTTGGCTCAAAATCTTGCTGTCCCCTAATAATCCCGCTACAAAATGGCAGTTTTGGAAGAAAACATGGAGAGTTTACAATTTGTAAACAATTGTAATGATCAGAGTTATAGATTACTTTATTTCAGAAATGCATGTAGATTCTCCTATTTTGTCAGCTGCTCACCTTAACAGTACGAATATTAAAAAAGTGTCTCTTCTTTGACAGGTTCCCAGCTGTATTGTGTGGCTATTTTATATTTTTGCATCACATTTTTGGTCCGTTTTTCAGAAAATTGTGGTTTACTGGCAAATTAGTGGCAAATCATTAAAGACTGACGTTAGAAAATAATGGCAGATATTTGAGTTTCAGATTTCATACCCTTCAGAAAATTCATACTAATGCAAGACCTACTATTCTGTTATCTTTCTTTGTTTATAAGGGCAATATTTAAAAATTGTCTTTATTTTTTGCCTTTGTCCCACTTCTCTTTATGGCATTTTCCAGATTTCTTACTCTGAGGTTGACAGGCATGACAAATGTTTCATTGCCATCACAATCAGCCAGAGACATTTCAAATTATGACAAACTTGTTGCACCCCACTCCCCCATGTAGTGACTCTGGATGTGTCCAAGCAAAGCAAGGAGCAGTTATGCAGTGTAAGTGTGCAGAGTAAACCCCCATCCAAGGTAGACATAAGTACTACAGTAGCTTTTCATCTGTCCTTGATTTTGCAAAATATTCTGGTTTTCTGTCATATTTTTATACTGTTGATTTATGTTTCTTATTATTCAGAAAATGCATGTTATTGCAGTGCCTGTTGCTCTGTGTTTAAGCAGCAATGCTTTAATGACCATCAGGTAAGCTTGTCTGAGATTGTAAGATGCAAGTAAGCTTTAATAAGCATACTGTTAAAGAATTACCAACATTGAACGCCTTTTGTTGTTGTCATGCAGAGAATATTTACATAACTAGACAATGTATAGGCCTTATATATTGAACTGCATATGACAGTATTTGTAATAAAGGACAGGATTACGGTATTTTCAGGAGCTCATTACATTTGTTGGAGACTTGCAGACATCTTTTCAGGCTTTACCTGTAAACTAAACAGAATGCCAATCTATCACTTGTGGTCCATAACCATTGCAGTAATCCTTTAAGCAATTTATCTTGAGCTTGTTTCTTGTTTGCTGTTCATTTTTTACTTTGATCATATTTTGCTCATGAAACAAGTAGATAGTTGTCAGGCAGCAGGTCATTTTTGGATAAGAAACATTTTTACAAGTTGGGGTATCACAGAGATTGCTACTTTCAGGATCTTACTGGGTACTTATATAAAGCTGAATATAAATTATAATTAGAACTGCAGTGCAAGGAGAAGTAGTTTGAGATGAGTGCTGCTTGTTTTTTTATACTTGATTTTGACTGGCATTCCAGTAATGTATTTAAAAAGTAATTTATTTGTTCATGCCTCACAACCTTTTTGTTTCCATCTAGATATTAAGTAAGCTGTCATATAGCCAATGCATTTAAATATTTGTTTCTTCTCCAATTCATTTTGTCTTGATTGGACTTTCATAATGATGGTTTGGCATCCATGGCAGCATATTTAATTAAAGTCCCAGTTTTTGTGGTTTTGAACATGGCCCTGCCCCTTTCTAGTTGACCACACCCCTCCCCACTGGCTCCACCCATTCAGCTGTTTCCTGCAGCCCCCCTTTGATTTGACATCACCAGCCACCTCTGCCCAGAAACAAGATCAGTTTAAAGGTAAATCCAGAGTACTACCAGTGTTAATACAATGGCAGATGCTGCATTTCCCACAACTAAGTACCCATCTCTTTATCAGTTACTTGAATCAGACACATAATGTCATTCTCAAGCCTAGACTTTAAGTTGTTACCTCTCTTTTATGTAAATTCTGGTTTGGAACTGAAAATTATATATAGGTCCTCATTACCTTGTATTATTTTCTAATTATATTTTATAACATTTCTTTTAGCCAGCTTACTTTCTGATGTGCTCATTGTATTGTATTTACTGCAGTTTTCCACTGTTCATATACTAGACACAGTTACATCTTCTGTACAAAATGGTTTGAAATCATATTTTTCGGATTTCTTTTTCAGTTATTACTTCCTCAGCAGCTATCCCATCATAATCCCTAGCAGCAAGCAAATTAACAAGAAAATCTAATTCCTGTAAAAGCAAAATTCCGTATGCGGTGAGCCTTGAAACTGCCGCCATTTTCCTACTTGCATTTAGTTTAATTCTCCTTTAATGATTACTGCTGTAATGTCAATAGTTATATACGAAAGTTGGTTTCATGTAGATTTAGGAATAAAACATCCTAGCAGAAGTGTCCACAGTGACAATAGTGTCCAAAGAAGCTCACAGTTTGTCTATTATCATCTGTACTGAAAATCAGAATTTTGTGTATTACTGTTTAAGCTGTTCAGAAATGTAAAAAAAATGTTACTTTGTAAACCTAAACAAATAAACAGTACATATATGATTTGTAGTAAGCTTCATGCAATATAAATGTGTGTGTGTGTGTGTGTGTGTGTGTGTGTGTGTGTGTGTGTGTGTGTGTGTGTGTGTGTGTGTGTGTGTGTGTGTGTGATCCTACCATCCTAACACTAAGTTAATAGTTAATGAATAATGGTGCTGTAACTGAACCCATTGGTACCCTTCTCAGTTGCTGATAATATTTATCATCAAGTAAAAAAAAATGAATAATGAGCTTGAAGAAGAAGAACTGAAAAGGCAAGGTCAGTTAAATTCTGATCGTGTCCCTAGCTTGAGTGAGCATATAAACTTCAAGTGTTTTATACAAGTCAGATGTTTAAGATAATAGACTTTAAATTATTCTGTGTGGCATCTTCATTTCCTATTGTGTTTCCCAATGTAAGTTATTATTTACTGAAGATATACTCTAAGATAAAGCAACAATGAGATTTCTTAGAGGAAAGTTTTATATTACAGGTAGGTCTATATTAGCACAAGCAGTTTTGACATTACATTTTTCTCATATGTCATGAACAGATTTGTTTATTTGTTGACATTATTGTTAATATGTTTTTAATGATATGCATTCAAAAATATGTTTTGATTCATGATTACATGACAGGATACTTGCATCATGTAACTTTGACCATGTGACTTTCTTGACTTGAAAAGTGGTTTGTAACAAATTTTTGATTGATCTGAATAAGTGTATGATACCAGATGGATGAAAGTGCTCAATTGTTTATTAATGTTAGATGTTATTTACATCTTTCCTTTTTTGTTGTTGTTTTGCTTTACCTGTAGGGCTAAGACTGGTACTTTGGCAGCATGGCTCATAAAATCTTCCCAAGCTACTTAAAACTCTGCACTGTACCCATAATACCAACACCTAAGGACACATCATTAAATCACTTCAGCTTTGCAGAATTCAGCAGCTCTGAAAAACATCTTGACTATCTGATTATTTTCCTCATGTTCTAGTGGTTTTCCTTTATTTCTGACTCCTTAATGTCTCTTCTATATGCACATTTAAACTTGGTCTGTTACTTTTTTACTTTTTTATTTTTTAAAGGGGTTCTCTCTTTAGATGCCTGCTTAATAATATTCCCTTCTGGCTTATTTTGGCACCATTTTAAATTTTTGATCTGATATTGTCAATTTTCATTTGTTTTTCAAAAAGTAGGTATAGATCCAATGCTTGGATCTGACTCAGCTGTTTTTACAGCTTGTGGATACTGAAAACTCTTGAACTCCTCTGTTAACCATAATGCTATAGTTCCCCTCCATACCTCAGATCTCATTTGCCGTCTTTGAATACGGATGTGGTTGCTGTTAGCTCTTGAGCTTTGGTGTTAGTTTGTGAGTGGATTATATATATGTAGCCTTTCTTGTTATATTCTATAATATTCCTCTCTTACCCTTTCTACACTATGTAGTGTAAATTAATATTACCATTGTTGGTATTTTCCTTCAGTTATCATCATTGGTAACTTTTCACTTTCTTCCCTTCCTTTCCTTCAAAATATTCTTTCTTTTCTTATTATCAGTGGGAGTTTTTTCTCCAGAATGGCTAAAAAACTATCAGGGTTTAAGAGATGTAAGGTCTGTGGCCACAAAATTCCTCTATCAGATGCACATGATTTGTGTGTGTACTGTCTAGGCCAGGGCTATTTGAATGTATCTTATAAAATATGTAAGGCCTTTAATCCTCTGGACCTAGTGGATTGTAAAAATAAACTTATCTTAAAAGGATTATGTCTTACAACTTTTTCTGAGACAATATCTGGGGCTCATTCCCCCAAGAAAAAAAGAGACCAAGAAGTGTCCTTTGGACCCTTCTGGACCTTCTGCTCCGAGCTCAGCTCATACTAGAACCACCTATTAAAGTATCTAAACAATCGGATCCAATTTAATTGGCTATCAAGGTGAAACCCTCAGATCCGACAGCTTCTGATGGCAGACCTACATCATTGGATCTGACACACTTGGATCTAAAGAAGCTTCCTCAGTCCGATATGGTTCGTCTCTGGAGCCAGTACCCTCCTGCCTTCCATCACCTTTCTTCCAGGACTTCTTCAGTTGCTTCCTCTTCTCATTCATACAGAAGTCTGTCTGATGCAGATGTAGATAAAATGATGACGAAATTTCTCTCAGCCATTCTTCTGGCTCCTAACCCATCAGGTCCAGATACCTTTACAAGTACTACTACTCCTATTTTAGTTCTTTCTTTGATCTGACCTTTGTTTTTGGAGCACCTGGATCTGAGAATCCTGGCACTATCCTTGTCAGATATGAAGATCGTTGTATCTTCCACTGCAATACCATCTCCGAGTGGACTGGCTCTGAGTGTGTCATCTATCCCTGCACCAGAGAGCCTGGCTAGAGATTACAAAAAATACATGGGTGCAGAGGATTATTTCCAGAGGTTATATAATACCCCCCCCCCCCTTTTATTATTAAATACAATTCCTGATGTTCCACCCAGTCAGGGTAAAGAAGCTGCACAAGAAATAAAAAAGCTGCTAGAAAACAGAGTCTTCCATTTTGGCTTTGTTAAGGGCAGGTCTTGCCTCTTGAACCTGGTCGACTTCTTTGAAACAGTCACCAGGGCCATGGATGAAGGGAAAGTGGTCCACACAGCCTACCTGGACCTCGCAAAGGCCTTCAACACAATACCCCACTCTGGTATCATAAATAAGCTCACCAGCTTAAATATAAACCCCTATGTCACAAGATGGGTTGCAAACTGGCTCAGGGATAGAACTCACGCAGTCAGAATTGCAGGAGCCCTGTCAGACTCTAAACCAGTTACAAGTGGGGTTCCACAAGGCTCAGTCCTGGGACCTCTCTTGTTCGGTATTTACTTCTTTGAGGTACAGGCAAACACGGGAGGACTATGGCTGATGAAGTTCGCAGATGACTGCAAACTAGGTGCCATAATAGACTCCCCGGCTGACACAAGCATTCTCCAAAAGGGTCTCACAGTGACAGATAACTGGTGTCAGAGTCATGGCCTAAAGCTAAATGCAAAAAAATGCATTGTCATCCCCTTTGGGAAAAACAAAGTGCCCACAGACTACCACATAGAGGTAAAACACTAAGTATGGAGGAAGTAATTAGGGACTTGGGGACCCAAGTAGATAGTAATCTCTCCTTTGACAACCACATTGCTAAAGTGGTCAGAAAGACCTTCTATATAGTCCACCTCATCATGAAAGGTTTCACATCTAGATCAAGTGAGGTCATTGTACCACTCTATTCATCACTCATCAGACCCATAATTGAATACAATGCCCCATTTGGGATGTACCTTACCCGACACCTGCAGCAACTGGAAAGACCCCAAAAGTACCTCACCAAGAGGATAAAGGGACTCAAACAGATACCCTATACAATAAGGCTAAAGAAACTCCGGCTCTACTCAGTTGCTTACCGTCTACTCAGGGGCGACCTGTGCCTGACTTATAAAGCCATATCCAACCCAGAATTAATGGACATGCTACATCTCAAGAAATCCAAATCCCTTAGAGCTACACATTCTAGAGACTTCAACCTGAGCACAGAAATAAATAAGACATGCTGGAGGGACAGATTCATATCCCAGAGACTCTCATCACTCTGGAACAAAATTCCAATCCAGGTTAGGCAGAGCCCCTCACTGACCCTCTTCAAGAGAAATCTTGACGAGTGGATGGGAGACCGTAAGTATACCCCCGGGATCACTTCTGGGTCCCTGCTAGACAGAGGCACAATAAATTAACCGTAAAGGGACAATATTCTGTGACCTACTATTCATAGGCACAGTCTACAAATCTAAAAGGGTGGCGAAAGCCAAACACACTCTGGCTAGGCTTGTAAATGCCCTCGGGCAGATAGCCTAGTATCAACCTATGAACCTAAGAGGTCTGCCAAACCAGAAATAATCCGGAACCTATTCAAGATTCTTTTTAGGGTTGAAGAAAACAGGAGACTGGAGACCAATTTTGGATCTCTGCATTTTGAACAAATCAGTTCAGTTTATGAAATTCCAGATAGTCTCAGTTCAGTCCATTTTGCCTTTCCTACACCAGGATGACTGGATGTGCTCAGTAGATCTTCAGGATGCATAGTATCACATACAAATGAACAGATGAGATGATCCAGAAGATACCTACGCTTTTGACTGGGAGCCAGTCATTGCCAATTCAGAGCTCTATCCTTTGGCCTCAACACAGCCCCCAGGATGTTCAACAAATGCATGGCAGTAGTAGCAGCCCACTTGAAACTGCAAGGATTCCAGGTTTTTCCTTACTTGGACAATTAGCTCATAACTGCTCCAGTCAGGCATCTGCTGATAAAAGCATGAGATTATGTACTGCAGCTGTGCTATCACCTGGGAATTACTATCAATCACAAAAAATCTCAGCTAGAACCATCTCAGAGCTACATGCTCCAGGGATCTACACCTTGTCATCACAATGAACAAAACATGCTGGAGGGATAGGTTCCTGACCCAGAGACTCTGGAATAGATTGCCCATACATGTCAAGCAGAGTGCCTCTTTGGTCCTCTTCAAAAGGAACCTTGATGATTGGATGGGAGATAGGAAATGCACCCTGGGGATCATGTCAGTCGCCCTGCTATACAGGGGTCCAGGGAAGTAAATAATGTGGAAAGAAATAGCCAGGGAAATGTTATGGCTAGGCTTGTATAGGCCCTAGGGCCAATAGTCTAGTACCAATCTATGAAACTATGTATTAGAGTTCATAGGAGCTTTGTTCAATATGGTATTAGTGATAGCCTCCCTTCCCTTACCAGGGATACAGACCTTTCTATTTTAAGTCAAAAAGATAATACAAAATACTTCACTACCAGCTCGATTGATTTTCCAAGCTTTAGGGTCAATGTCTGCTGCAATAGTTCTTGTTCCGTTAGCAAGATACCACATGAGAATTCTTCAATGGACTCTAGCGATTCAGTGGTCGGTTCTGCATCTGCCTTTGTCCACCCAGATCAGAATAACTCAGACATATAAAAATTATCTCTTGTGATGGATTCACTCAGATCAGATTTTACAAAGTCGCCCCTTCATGCTTCCTCAGCCCAAGGCCATAATGACTGTGGATGCTTCCCACATTGGGGGGGGGGGGGCAGTTTTGGGGAATGAGAGTCCAAGGCACATGTTCCCCTGAAGAGGCCAACAGACATATCAGTGTCCCAGAAATGAGAGCAGTTCTTCTACCATTGCAGGCCTTCCAAGACTCTCTTCCCTCAGGGACTATTGCAATTCAGATGGACAGCAGGTCATTGGGCTGGTACATCAACAAAGAAGGAAGGACCAGATTTTACACCTTGTGTTGAGTAGCTCTGAGAGTGTGGCAATGGGCAATCTAATCCACTTGATTTCTGATGGCAGTGCACATTCCGGGGAAATCCAACGTGATAGCAGACAAGTTGAACAGGTTCATTTTATTGCCGCATGAGTGGTCTCAGTATGAGAGTTGTGGAAAAGATATTCCACCAGTGGGGCCAACCTTGCTGCAATCTCTTTGCATCTCCCCTTACCAACAGATGCAGCAGGTTCTTTGCCCTAATCCCCCCATCAGGGGAATCATCGAGAGACACTCTCCTCCACGACTGACTGCCTGGTCTCCTCTATGCTTAACCCTCAACCCCTCTAATCCCCAAGTTTCTCCAGAAAGCATCTTGATTGAAAAGCAAAGTCATCCTCATTTCCCCTTATTGGCTTCATCAGATTTGGTTTCCCTTTGGGCGGCCATGGTGGTGCAGCGATTAGCATTGCTGCCTCACAGCAAGAGGTTCTCCGGTTCGATCCTCGGCTGGGGTGCCTTCTGTGCGGAGTCTGCATGTCCTCCCTGTGGTTGCATGGGTTTCCTCCAGGTGCTCTGGTTTCCTCCCACATCCCAAAGACATGCGGTAGGTGGATTGGACACTCTAAATTGGCCCTAGGTGTGAGTGTGTGCGTGCCTTCCGTGGAAGGTTGGGCGCCAGGCTGGCAACTCGACACTGTAAAACTCCACTGCCAATCATGAGCGGACAGGTGATCCGCTGTGGCGACCCCTAACCGGGAAAAAGCCGAAAGAAGAAGAAGAAGATTTGGTTTCCCTTTCTTTCGTCTCATCTAGTTTGCCTTACATGGATTCTGGATCCAATTCCAGACCTCCTGTCTCATCCAACAGACATGATTCACCTGGACATTTTAAGCCTAAAGATGACCGCATGGTTTCTCCACTTCCATTGATAGCTAGACAAACCAGGCTCACCTCCCCTGTCTGTCATATTCTTTTGTCTTGCCATAAAGCTTCCACTTGGATTAAGATTTACAAAAATAAATGGAAAAGATTTGTTGTTTTGGGCACAACAGAAAGACATTCACCTTTTTTCAGTTCTTGAGTTTTTGGCTACAATTTTTAATGAAGGGGCTAGCTCCTTGACTATTAAAGTACAACTAGCTGCCATTTGTGATTTTTCATATAGGAGTAAACAATTCCACCTTAACTTCTTCAAAACTTTGTAAGGCCTTTATAAGGGGATCCTTTCTTCTGAGACTCCCTTTTAAAGATCCAACTCAACCATGGAATTTGAATTTAGTTTTACAAGCTTTGACTCAATCTCCATTTAAATCATCAGCCAAGTGTGAACTAAAATTTTTAACCTGGAAAACTATCTTTTTTGCAGACATAACCTCTGCTAGAAGAGTCTCAGAACTTCAAGCCCTATCTTCTAAGCCTCCTTATTTATTTTTTCATAAATATAGGTATCGTTATGAACCAACCCATCCTTCCTAAGGTGGTGTCAGAATCCAGCATCAGTCAGTCTATCAGTCTTCCAGTTTTCTTTCCAAATTTCTTGAACAAAAGGGAATACATGTTCCACTTATTGGATGTTGACAGATAGTTACATTTCTATCAGCGTAGAACGGAAATGTTCAGAAAATCAGATCAATTATTTGTCTCTTTTTTGGAATACAAATTTGGCAAGCCAGTTATCAAAGTAACTTTAGTCAAGTGGCTAACTGATTGCATCTCCTTTATCTACAACAAATTGGGTTTATCTTTGCCAGAACCTTTTACAGCTCATTCAACTAGGTCCATGGCAACTTCTTCAATATTTTTATCCAAATCTTCCGTAGACAATATTTGTGCTGCTTCTACTTCACCTAATCCTCCTACATTTATTACTCATTTCAAGTTGGATCTGGTCTCTAGTGGAAGAGCAGCCTTCAGCTCAACAGTGCTCAGGAATGTACTTCCTTGGCGTTCACCCAGGATTCACGGAGCTGGAGACTCTCTCCAACTTGTTGAGGAACGAATGAAAATTGACAACATTAGATAAAGAAGTCATGCACTCACCATAACATTCCATCTGGGTTGTCCATTTTCATTCTTCCTCAACCCCCCCCCCCCTTCCTCCAACCCCCTACCATTTTCTTTGTGACTTCTGGAAGAATGAGAAGATGCTAAGGGAACCAATGCTCCTGTCTTTGAGCTCCCGAAAAAAAAAATCTCCATATTCACAAGAAACACTGATCAGCTGCAGCCCCAGTAGTTCCAACTCTACTGCTTTAAGCCAAGCACAGTATGTTAATAAATCTTGAAGTATTGCCTCTTAATCTCTGTTACTTTTGAAAGTGTACCGTACCACCAGAACTCACCCCCCTTCCTCTCCTCTCGTATCTCTATTTAATAATCTTTAGTCCCTTGTCTACCCACTGTATCTTAAACTCACTTACTCAGTTCCATACCAGCACATCTCCTCTGAAACTTTAGTTTTCCTCTCTTTGTCTGACACTCTGTGTTCAGACATCTCACCCCTGCTCTAACTTTTCTTCCCCAGGCTTTTGGCCAGTTACCTTCTTCCTTGCAGCATCATTCTTTTCAACACCACTCTTGCCTTCACTACTCACCTCACTGATAGTTTTTTTTTTTTTTAGTCAGAGCTCCACCTACTCGGTTTAGCTCTGCCTGTTTCTAACTCACTGTCTGTCCCCCTTACCTGTACGCCCACTCTCCCATGATGCACTTTGACATATAAATCATCTTCCAACCCTTTCGGTGCCCTCTCTCTTTTCTTTTTTCCTGCCCAGGCTCTCCCCACTACTGTGATTCTGGTGGTCATAGCTTTTAATTACATCTTGTGCTTGTGATTTTTTCCTTCAACAGTTTTTTTGTTGTACCATAACAAGGTAAATTTGTATTGAGCATGCTGTGCTTACTACTCAAATATCTTTTGTACTTTGCCTTGTGAAGATGTTGGGCATATTTGTGCTGTTGCTGTTACTATTTTACACTCTGACCTGGTACTGAGTGACCCATTTATGGTATGCTGTACTGACTCCTGGTAAAGTGCAACTGACTTATGAGCATCCTTGTTTTAATTACTTACTGGTATATCTTTGCCTGTCTGTAAAATTTTGGTTGCTGTTCTAAAGAGAAGCGCATATCAGGCATTGCCCCTCTGCTAATTCAGTGTTATGTCCTGCACAACACTGAACACTTACTGCTCTTGCACCTCTTATGGTTGCATATATGTTGTTTAACCTGGCTGGATAGCCTTCAGCGCCTTCCTTCACCTACCTAATCTGTTAATTTATTGGCATTTTTCCTTACTGTAAACCATAGTGCCTCTGACCTCGAAGTGTACTAATCCAGGGCGGCTTACAGGGCCTGTCTCTTTCCTGTAAACGCTAGTGGTTGTTGGGGTTCGGTGTTTTTTTCGTTCTCAGACACTTCCCACATTTTGGTGCTGATGTCTGCATTAAAGCACCTAGTCTCAAATTGGCATAGTACACGCTTACCTCTATTACCGGCCACTCAATACATGGTTGGATTTGCTTTACCTGGAGTCGTATCTTTCTTTCTTTTTTTAGCTCATATTACTGCTATGTCATTTTATAAAAGCTGTCTGACTGTTGTTTCAGTTGTATTTAGCTCGCATAATATTTATTTTGTGCTCTCCATTGTGTACTTTGGTAACTCAGCTACTTAATTAATCTGCTACAGTGTAATTTGTGACTCAAACAGACTTCCCGTTGCCTGTACCTGCCTGATATTACATTAATTGCTACTTTGCTTTATGAGCTGCTAACCAAATGTATCCACTCTGTTTTTCCTCTTTCTCTCTCTCTTTTCCCACTCTAGTACTTAGCAACCCTTTTTGCATACCCCCTTAAACTCCTTTTTTGTCACTATTCATTTATGGGCTGAAACCCATAATACCCCTCCTCTACTCCCCACCTCTGTCTCTCCACATCTCTGCCCATCTCCCACCACTGCCCATCTAACTTTTCTCTCTTTATTTTTGCAGAACCCTCAGCTGTCTGGCAGTTCCTTTTCTGATATGGGCCTTACTCACCTACAGCTAAGACCTACACTGGGGAAAATAAATAAAATCTCCCTATTCACAAGAAACGCTGAACAACTGCAGCCCCACTAGTTCCAACCCTGCTGCTCTAAGCAAAGCAAAGTATGTCAAATAAATATCGAAGTATTGCAGCCTTTTAGCCTCTGTTATATTTGAAAGTGTACAGTACTACCAGAACTTGCCCTCTCCCCCGCCTCTCCTATATCTATTTAATGATCTTTAGACCTTTGTCTACCAACTGTATCTTAATCTCACTTACTCAGTTCCATACCAACACACCTCCTCTAAAACTTAAGTTTTCCTCTCTTTGTCTGACACACTGCGCTTGGACATCTCACCCTCTACTAACTTTTCTTCCTCAGGCTTTTGCCTAGTTACCTTCTTCCATGCAGCATCATTCTTTTCAACACCACTCTTGCTTTCACTGCTCACCTCACTGATAGTTTTTTTTAGTCAGAGCTCCTCCTGCTTGGTCTAGCCCAACTCCATTTGCCCTCACTTTGCTCCAGCTCACTCTGCTCTCCTACCATACCCCTATTCTTACCCACCCTATATAATTTCCTTTATACCTGCTCACACCATTTTCTACACCCCTAACCTCTCTCCCTTCCAATCATCTTCATCAATACCTACAAACCTCTTCACACAATAATTTCTTCCAAAGCAGCATAATTAACTACATGCACCCATCCCCACCTCCTTTCTGCATTACCTCCCCTGCTTTCCCCTAATCTTTCTTAAATACATCCTTCCCCTCTCACTCACCCATATCTCTTTCCATTGAAACTATCATGTTTCCAACCATCCTCTATATACCTCCTTTACTACTACTTTACCGACTCACCTCGTATAATTTTCAACTAATACTTCAATACTCCTCTCATACATTTACCCACACAAATGCCTTTGCACTATCTCAGCACTCTTTCATAATCTCCCCATCCATTTTCTCATTAAAACCCCCAATTTCTAAAATCAAACCCCCCCCCCTCAGTTTCTTCAAAGAGAGGTACTTCATCTTCTACCCAGCTCTCTACAATGCTAACACCCTCCGTAAAAACTCTACTACTATCAGGTGATGTCCATCCTAACCCTGGCCCAAACTGTCCCCCTCCTACCAACAACTCAACAGACGCAGTCACAGACCACCCCCCCCCCCAAAAAAAATCTATCATTCTACTCGATGAACATTAGAATCATTCTGAACAAAGTTACTGAATTCCATGCCTGGATGTTATCCCACTCTGCAGATATTATTACCCTCACTGAAACTTGGCTAAAACCAATTTACCTAAATGAAGACATTCTCCCTCCAGGGTAAAATTCACTTTGACTAGACTGCCAAATGAAAAAAGGTGGTGGAGTGGCCATTGTCTACTCTAAACTTCTTACACTCACTCTGCTTGACAAACCAACACTATCCTTTCTACCTGGTGAATTCCTAATTGCCAACCTTGAAATTAATAGTCATATTAAAATTACAGTAGTTGCCATATATATTCCCCCTGGCAATAACCACCTCCTTCTAGAACACATCCTCTTCTGGCTTGCTCAACCCATGCATAATGAAACCATCATTCTAGGGGATGTCAGCATAAATTGGCTGCCCCTCTGCTCAGCTCACTCCACTCTGAGCATCAACCTGCATGGCTGCACCCAACTAATCTCTACTCCCACCCACACTAATAAAACCTATGACTCCAGCTCAGTTATTGACTGGATATTAGTCACAGACCCACGTAAATATCACAACCTTGAAACTCTGCCAGACTCCTTTAGTGATCATTGTCCAATAAAAATTCTTAGATTCTTATCCCATTTCCCCAGACCACACAGATATATTGAATGTCATAAGCTATCACACTTTGACCCTAATACCTTTAACACTCTCCTCTCCAAAGTAAATTGGTCTTCTCTGTTCCACCTCCCTCTTGATAATGTTGTCATCTTCTTCATGTCTACTTTTCTAAATGTACTTAACTCACTAGCACCTCTACGCACTGTACATGTCAAAACTAACTTATCCCCTTGGTTAGCCAATGCTACCCAATCCTTAATGAAAGCTAGAGATAGAATGTGGAAAACCTGGGTGAAAACTAACCTCTCCATACACCTGAAAAAATACAAAGAACTCAGAAACCTTACTAAAAGGCAACTACATAAAAATAAAAATGACTTCTATAATAATCTGTCCAGTACTCAAAGATCTAATTCTAAGAAATTCTGGCATGCAATTAATGAAATACTCCACCCTGGTAACCCCTCATCTCCAACCCCCTGCCTTACTAATACACCCCCCGAAACTGCATCAAATTTCAATACCTACTTAATAGAATCTATCAGTAAGCTGATAAGTGATATCCCCTCTAACTCCAACACATATACTCCTCCTGACCTCCCCTCTAGCCAAAATTCTGCAAACACCTTCTCCTTCAAACCTACCCTACTGACTACATTAAAACTTACGTTGCAAGCTAAAACCCTACTCTACATCTGCAGACAGCCTACCTTCCCACTTTCTTCAGCTAGCAGCACTCTTTTGCCTTCCCAGTTTCTATTCTAATTAACTGGTCTGTCACTGAATCTAAGTTTCCCTCTATCTGGAAAGAATTCTATATCCTACTCATTAACAAAGGGGATAACTCCATTGAAATCTCCAGCTTCAGACCCATAGCCATCCTCTCACCTCTCTCAAAAATACATGAAAAATGCATGCATACGCAAGTCATGAAACACCTATTTCAGGAAAATCTGCCCACCCCTACACAACGCAGCTTTTGTCCTAAGCATAGCACAGCTACTGCCCTACTATCCTTAATCAATGCCATCTCTCAGGCCAGGGAAAACAATAAACTGCTGTCATGCTTATTCCTAGATCTTTCTAAAGCATTTGACACTGTATCTCACTCTTATCTTCTAGACAAATTCACTAATCTCATTTCCTCCTCTCCTGCTACTGCCTGCTTTTCCAGCTACCTCTCTGATTGACTACAATCGGTTAAATGGCTCTCTGCTCTCTCCCCTCCACTCCCTGTCAAAATGGGTGTCCCCCAAGGATCTATTCTTGGGCTACTACTCTTTAATATTTTCACTAATTTACTCTGTACCTCCTGCCCCCAGTCTACTCTCATCCAAATATGGTGATGACTCTACAGTCATCACCATAGCAGACCCCCCCCCCTTGATGTACATTCCATTACTCAGAAATCCTTCAATTCTGTTGAGCCCTGGCTTTCCCACAATCGGCTAATTATTAATGCTAAAAAGACTAAACTCTGTTTTTTTTTCTCACAAAAGCTTAAATAAACTCAAATACACCATTACTATCCTCTTTCTAGATAATACACTCATCTTAGTCAAACCCCACACTAAACTTCTAGGGGTCTTAATTGATGACCAACTGAAATTCGATTTGCACCTTAACAACTGTATTGAAAACAACATCAAAAACTTGGTCTCTTATACAGAAACAAAAAAATACCTATCCAACAACCCCAAGGTTACCCTCTCTCACACCTACCAAGCCTAATGTACAGCTCTCAGATCCTCTCTAACCTCCAAACCACCCTCCTAACTAAACTAGAAAATACCTATAACAAAGTGGCTAGATTTACTGCTAATCAAACCTACAGATTCCACCACTGTCTCTCTTTAAAACACTTAAACTGGCTGCAACTACCCCACCTGCTTCTCCTCTCACAACTTTAGATTATTCATTCTATCTTTTACCAACTTACTTTCTGTACTAGTTTGACTCCTCTTATCTCCTCGTACACCCCTTCTAGGTTCCTCTGAAACTCAGACCAAAACCTACTACACATCTACAAACCAAGAGCAAAATTGGTCAAAACCTCTATAGCTATCATCCTACCGTCTCCTGGAACAAACTCCCATTGGAAATCAATCTCTTAAACAACCAAAAGTATTCAAATCAGCTGTCAAAGACTCACTAAAAAGCCACTGGATATGCCACTGTACTCATCCCCTTAAACTGTCATCCTTTCTTATCTCTATTTCTCTGTCAGCCTTCTACTCATTCCTGTTCACTTTTACAACCATCTATCTTCCTCCCTTAACTTGATTATTGTCACTTACTCCCTCTTAATACATTCTTATTAATATAACCCATGCATATCTTCTCTTATTACAACTACCTGTCTGTATCTACAACAATTGCCTTATTGTTGTTAATATATTTCCAAATATAATGCAAACTCAATAACCCTGCACGTTTTTTTAGGCTTGCACTTTTTTTCTCTAATTAGAATGTTATATTTTCCTTTAGTATATTTTCTGCTTAAGCATCGTTGATGTCTTTTTTGTGCAAATTTTTTAACCATAAGTATTGTGGAGCTTTTCTCCCCGACCTTCGCTGAAAAGGGGCTACAGCTCAGATGGGCAAACCCAGTCAACAAATGTAAAATAAATAATAAATAACATTTATTTCTTGTATAATGGTTGTTCCCTGGTATTTAATTAGGAATAAGGTCAGCAAACAAGATCTGAGATTTGTAGGGGGCTAGGGCATTATGGGTAAGGGAGGAGCTTGAGAGTTTTCAGTATCCACAAGCTGTAAAAGGGGCTGAGTCAGATCCAGGGATCGGACCCAAACCACTTGTTGAGGAAGAATGAAAATGGACAACACAGATGGAACCTTATAGTGAGTACATAACTTCTTTTATTTTGTGCATTCAGCAGTTGGCTTTTTGTATCTTATGATCTTCTTGCTTAATGCTTTAGTTTGTGATCAGAGTTACCTTGAAGTGAAAGTTTATCGAGGAGTTAAATAGAATCTCTCCTGTGTTTTTATATTTTAGAGTTTCTTTGTCTGGTGTTGGTGTTTGTGTACTGTTAATAGAAATGTTTAGATGTGAAGATGTTCAATCTCGCCATTCATTCTTCACTGATGGGTTTGGAGCCAATCCCTCGGCTCTGATACAGCCAATTACAAAGCTCGAGGTCTTCAAATAGCTCGAGGCCAAGTCCCTATCCCATGATGCACCTGTGAGTTACCTCAGATCTAGTTTGCCGCTGCAACAGATCAGAGGTTCTGAATTAGCTCGGGCCAGATAAGCAATTTTTCCTTAAAATCTTATAAAAAGGTTTTTGCTAGTTAGTATAATTACTGAGTTAGGACTGTCGATAAAGCTCTTATAGCTTTTCAGTGTGTTTTCCCTTCCCATTTACTGTTTTGATATAATTCTAGTTGGCCTATTTTAGGCCTAGTTATTAGTAGTTTTCCTTCTGGGTGTGGTCTGTCTAGCCTTCGTTTTTTTTAGATAAGGTTTAGTGCAGTAAACTGCAGATAATATAGATAAGGATATTGTTTCCTTTTCTCAGCTTGCTGTGTGTTATTTAGTGACCTTTGTCACATTTCTTAGTTTCTTAGATTTACTGTCTGGTCTTTCTAGCCTTCTGTATTTTGGATAAGACTTAGTTTGTTATTACTGTTACAAATTTTTATAGAAAACACTATTTATATTAGATAAGGTTGTTTCTCAGCAGCTATTTGTTTTTGTATAGTCTGCTTGTGTCAAATCACATTAATATATTGTGTGTGTGTGTGTGTGTGTGTGTGTGTGTGTGTGTGTGTGATTTAGCCTGCTTTTATTAAGGCTTATGTGGTATATTTGTTCTTGTGTGTGAAAAATTACTGTTCTAGTTTTTTTTTTGTGTGGTAACAGTAAATCTTTTCTAACAGTGCTATGGCTGAACAGGATAAGCACCCTAAGTCTGGGTTCAAAAAATGGCCAAAGTGTGGACAGAAAATGTCAGTTACAGACAGCCACATTAACTGTGCTTACTGTCTAGGGGTTCTGCATTTGCAAGACAGTTGTGCCATTTGTCATTCCTTCTCCTCTAGGGTACTGCAGGAAAGGAAGAGGAAACTGATCGATAGAGGCTTGCTGAAGCCTTCATTTCAGGAAGCTTTGAGTGACCAGGATGGTTCCAGTAGGTCTTCAAAGTCTTCCAAGATATCAGACTCAAAAAAAATCAAAGAAGTCATCGACTTTGGCGTCACTGCCCTCGGAGCCGACAGTCTTTTCCTTTCGGAGCTGGTACCCAGTCGTGGAACCGGTCTCCGAAGCGCCGAAGAGTCCTATTCTCCAGTCAGTATCACCTAGGGTATGATCCTCTTGATTATCTATCAGCCTGTCAGATATGGACATGGACTGTGTGGTACAGAAGCTGTTGTCGGCACCGGCACTAGCCAAAATGTTAACAGCTTTGACCCAAATGGCTTTGGAGCCAAAGACCATTGTACTGACTCCTACAATTCCTCCTCTGAGCCATGCTGGTCCTTTGGAGCTGGAGGAGGCAGACCTGATGTTAGTGGAAACCTCGGAGCTGACATCTGCTCCAGTGTCTTCGTCTCCGCATTCTCTGATGTCCTCGGTGCCTATCGAGGACTCTAGGAGTCGACACTCCCTGATCAGGTCTGGGGAGGATAGTCGGACTGACTTGGCAGTTCCGACTTTGCCTCTCAGGGCCTTGGCTCAGATGAGCTTGGCTCCTACCTTGGGTTCGGAACCCACTGTGCCGGTGCCAGTGGCGTCGATGGTTTCTTCATATCTGTCGGCTCCCTCGCATCGGAGCAGAGGTGCTTTCGATGCCATGAGGAGAGTCATGTCTCCTAGGATATCATTGACCTCAGGTCTGCCTTCCTCCTCCTCCCCTGAAGTGCTTCTGGCTGCTTTTGCATCACACGTCCTGACCAAGCAGATAGACCCAGAGCCTCAGGAAGCCCCAGTGGGTGGCCCCTGCTCTTCCGAGACCTCACCAGAGGCTCCCACTGATGAGGTTCCCTGGAAGAGATTGCGCAAGAGGAAACACCTAGACTCCCCACAGGAGTCTCTCACATCAAATACTGACTTAGATGAGTCAGAAGGATCCCCACAGTCCCCCTCTGAGGATATCTCCTTCGCTGAGACACTTGAGATGCTTAGGCAAAGGGGTGACTGGCAGTCCAAAAGCCCTACTGAGGATGAGTCAGTTCTCCTGAGGGCTTTCGGGTCTCAGCCCTCCACCTCTTGGGTGTTTCCGCCCTTTGATGAGCTGATGCAGCTTGTCTCACGAAGGGCGTAGGAGTCTCCGGATACTATGGAGCCTGTCCCAAGGAGGCCTAATAAATTAATTTCTGCTCCACTTGACAAAATATTCTTAACTAAAGGTGTTCCGGTTGATGCCATGGTGGTGGCGGCAGCCACCAAGAAGGAAATGTCTGATGTCTATCCATCCTCCTAACAGAGACTCTAGGATTTTGGATAGATATGGGAAGTGCATGTTTAGTTCAGCAACCTTTGCTCTCCATTTGCTGAACTATTTAACCCATTTTACTTGGTCGCAAAGAGATCTCCTTAAGGAGTTGGGAGATACTCTTCAGGGTACAGTAGCTGCAGGAGCTTCCAACAAAGTTGCGGCCCAGCTTGCTACCCTAAATTCTATTGTCAACTCATCCATATGCCTCATATCCTATGCAGCTGATGGAACGAGTAGGGCAGTAGGTACAGGAATTGCTCTTAGGAGACATTCCTGGATGCGCTTGTGTTCCTTCGTGGAGCCTTTCAAGTCTTTCTTCATGAACACTCCCTTTGATGGCTCATCCCTTTTTGGCCCTAAAGTGAAGGAAACCTTAACCAGGTGTGAACAGGATGGAAAGACTCTGCCGTCAGGATCCATTTTTCCACCCCTACCTGACCCTACCCTAAAGGTCAAAGGGGAGGAAAAATGTGGTTCCGAAAAGCCCAAGGAGCCTTTCAGGACACAAGTGGTGAACCCCCCTCCAGGAGCAGAGGAGGGGGTAATAATGGAAGATGCCACCCTCGCGGCAGAGGGGGTCTTCAACACCAGGGTGACAAAGATCACTTCTCTGGGAAACCCTACCAGCACTCCTGAGAGGAGGCCTGACTGTCCTGCTCTGGAGGGAGTCAGGGGACGCTTACCTTTGTACCAGATGCCTGGCTCAAAATAAAAGACAGCTGGGTACAAAGTATAATTTTTAGAGGACATTTCATTCCATTTGCCACACCCCCTCCAATCATAAGAAAAATCCCGGACGTTCCACCCAATTACAGGGAACAGGCAACAATAGAGTTCCAAACGTTGCTAAGAAAAAGAGTCATCCAACCAGTCCCAGCAGACCAGACAGGATCCGGAACTTACTCAAGATTCTTTTTGCTTCCAAAGAAGACGGGGGACTGGAGACCCATATTGGACCTCAGCAGACTGAACCAATATGTAAAGAAAGAGAAGCTTTGGATGGTCACACTTCAGTCTATACTTCCCTTCTTAGGGAAGGACAATTGGATATGCTCAATAGATCTCAAGGATGCGTACTACCACATAAAATGGCCAGGCCATCCAGAGACCACCTGCACTTCTGGCTGGGAGACAATCATTACCAGTTTTGAGCCCTGCCCTTTGGTCTCACTACAGCCCCCAGAGTGTTCACCAAATGCATGGCAGTGGTCACGGCTCACCTGAGGTGTTTAGGATTCCAGGTGATGTTCTTCATCTCACATTGCTGCAGTCCTTACACTTGGGTAGTCCGCTGTCCTCGGTCGGCCCGAATATCAAAGTATAAGGCTGACGTCGGTCAAGGCGCATTTGACTGACATCAGGACGTCAGGGTACAAATGCGCATGACCGACGTCATATCCTCAGTCTTTTTTGCCGCATGGTCCGATGCAGAAGCAGTATTGCAAGTGCCGGTTGGCGTTCTGAAATTTTTCGCTGGAGTTTCAGACCGAGTCAAAGTTGGCTAAGTACCCGTTGGGAATATTTTAGTTTTTCTTGCCTCAGTGGTTTACCGGATGTCAGAAAAAGTGAATAATTGTATTTCTTGTGGGAAACAGATACCGCATAGAGACTATCATACTTTGTGTATTCCTTGTTTAGGGCCTGAGCACAACGTTGTTGGGTGTCGCTCTTGTGCTAGATTCAATAAGCGCACTATAAAGAGGAGATTAGATTGTGCCAGGTTAGTCTTTGGGAAGCGGTGCAATTATAAAATGCCGTCGGATGCTCCGACGCCCGCTTCTTCAAAGAAGCGCAAGGACAAAGCAGTGAAGCCTAGGCTAGAAGAACCGTCCGTACCGGACGCCGGTTCTTTAGAGGTGTCGGTGGAGCTGGTGGTTCCACCGGAGGTTTCTTTGGGCTCCCAGGGAGAGACCTTGTTATTGCAGGATGTGGCCTCTCAGGAGGCAAGTCAGGGGGATGGGGCTTCTCAGGTTACTATACTCCCCTCCCTGCCTAGGGTGGTTAGGCCCTCTCCTTCTGTTTCCAAGGCTTCTCCTAGAGGCAGGCCAGGTTTAGCCTCAGTTGGTGTCACCCCTAGTTCTTCTGGAACTGCGCCCAAGAAGCATATGCTTAAAATGGCAGAAGATTTGATTACTTTGATTAGGGGTTCTTTGCCCCCTCCTGATAAGAGACCTAGGGTGGAGCCTGAGCTAGGGAGTTTTGAGCAGGCTTCGGATGTTTCAGAGTCTTCGGTCGCAGGCACGCCTGGCTGAGGGATCAAAATTTATCTGACCATGTTAAAACAAGGATTTTAGATGCTCCTTTACAATCTGATGTGTTGTTTGGTTCTCCTGTTGAGGCAGTTTTAAAGAAAATGGAAGACAAGGCTAAGTCTATGCAGACTGTTAAAGATTTTTTGCAGGTTCAGCCTCCAAAGTTTAGTAGAAATTGGCCTGCTAAAGGGTGGACGTATCCTTCTTATGATTCCCAGTCTAGGGGTAGGTCTAGACGTGGTAGGGGCAGAGCTCAGGGCTCTTTCAGGCCTAGAACAGGGAGTTCTCCTGCACAGTCTTCAGGTGAGGGCAGGGGTCAGTCCTTTCGTAAACAGACCCAATGACCTACCTTTTCAGCTGCCAGAGCCTTCTCGTCTGGCAGCACCTTTGGGAGGAAGGTTGGCACTTTTCAAAGAAAATTGGAGTTTAATTACCCAAGACAGATGGGTATTGGATATCATATACCACGGTTACAGGTTTTATTTCCATACCTTGCCTCCTTTCAGAGGCATGCCAGACGTTCCTCCTCAACAAAGAATAGAGGCTCACAAGCAAATTTCTCTGTTACTTCAACTAGGGGCCATACAGCCGGTCCCTATGCCAGAAGTGGGCCTAGGATTTTATTCTCGTCTGTTCCTAGTACCAAAGAAGGGGAACACGTGGAGACCAATTTTGGATTTATCTATCCTCAACACTTATCTGGACATTCCCAAGTTCAAAATGTTGACGTTACAACAGCTTTTACCTCTGCTGGGCAAAGATCATTGGATGGTAACTTTGGATCTCAAGGAGGCTTACCTTCATGTTCCTATCAGACTGAGTTGCAGGAAGTATCTGCGTTTTCGAGCTGGGACTTCTCACTATCAGTTCTCTGCATTGCCCTTTGGCTTATCTACTGTGCCCAGAGTGTTCACGAAAGTTCTGGCTCCAGTGATAGCTTTCCTCAGGCTAAAAGGAATACAGATCTATCCTTATTTGGATGACTGCCTGATTCTGGCTCAAGGAAGGGAAGAGCTTCTTCATCATTTGGAATATGTGATAGCAGTGCTAAGATGCCTGGGGTATTCTGTGAACGAAATAAAGTCCAGTCTAGTACCCTCTCAGGACATGTGCTTTCTGGGTGTAAGACTGAATAAAGCATCCCAGATGGCCTTTTTAACCCCGGACAAACAAAAGAATCTTTCCCTTTACTTCCATCATCTATCTCATCAGTCCGGGCTGACTGCAAGGACAGTCCTTCAAGCCTTAGGGTTCATGGCATCTTGTATTCTGGTGCTACCCAATGCCAAACTGCATATGAGGAAGCTGCAATGGTATCTCAAAAATGTATGGACACAGCACTGCCAGGATCTGGACACTGTCATTCAAATAATACCTTGCATTCAAAAGGAATTTTTGTGGTGGGCTCAGGAATGTCACCTAAACAAGGGACTCTCTGTGACCCGGCCAGAGGCGAGTCAGATTTTAACGACAGATGCCTCAGACAAAGCTTGGGGAGCTCATCTAAATGGAAAGTGGATACAAGACAAGTGGCCTGTCAGACTACAACATCTACATATCAACCTGAAGGAGATGTTAGCAGTCCAGTTTGCATTAATAGCTTTCAAGGATTTACTTCTTCCAGGGCAGGTGTTGATTCTAACAGACAACACAACTGTCATGTGGTACATCAACAAGCAAGGGGAACACATTCTTATCCTCTATGCAGGCAAGCAATGATTTTGTGGGAGACTGCTCTCAGTTTACAGCTCAATCTTCAGGCAAGGTTTCTGCCAGGAGCACAGAACTCCTTAGCAGATGTGTTGAGCAGACGAATTATGGATCCCCACGAGTGGAAATTGGATCCTCATGTATTTCAGAAATTGACAGTGTCATGGGGAACTCCAGACATAGATCTGTTCGCTTCTCCACTAAACCATCAGCTGCCAAAGTTTTGCACAAAAAGGTTTCATCCCACAGCTTGGAAAGTGGATGCTCTTTCTTTCAATTGGAGCAATCTTCATGTGTATGCCTTTCCACCTCTGCCTCTCCTCCCAAAGGTTCTTCTAAAGGTCAGACAGGACAAGCCAAGGATGATTTTAATAGCTCCAGATTGGCCTCGACAACACTGGTACCCATTACTGAGAAGTCTGATATGGAAGCCTCCATGGCCTTTACCTTTGATTCCACACCTGTTGTCACAGGAGGACAGCCATTTGCTCAATGTCAAACTTCACTCTCTTCACCTAACAGCCTGGCATATTCTGTTTTGAACCATAGAGGGTCTCAACTTCCACAACAAGTTTTGAATGTGATTTTGGAAGCTAGAAGGCCTAGTACAAGGAAAGTGTATGCAGATAAATGGAAGAGATTTTTATTTTGGAGTGCAGCAAAGGATTTTGATGTTTCTGAGCCTAATTTAAGTGTGGCTCTTCAATATCTTACTGAGTTACTGGACAAAGGTTTGTCCTTCTCTTCTATTAAGGTTCATGCTGCAGCAATTTCAGCTCACTATGAATGTGACCCTCCATTGTTTTCTCACCCTTTGTTCAAGCAATTTCTTAGAGGGGCAAAGAATATAAGACCCCCACGTAGAGCTCCTACTCCTGCTTGGGATCTCAATTTTGTGTTGGAGAAACTCACTCTACAACCTTTTGAGCCTGCAGCTACTTCTGAGTTGAAATATTTATCATGGAAGACTGCCTTTTGTTGGCCATTACCTCTGCAAGAAGGGTTTCTGAATTACAGGCCCTTATGGCGGTTGAGCCTTTCTTGATTTTCCATAAGGATAGGGTATCTTTACGCACTAATCCTTCCTTTATGCCTAAGGTGGTTTCTAGTGTGGCTTTAAACCAAACTATTCATTTGCCTACTTTTTATGCAAATCCCCAAAATAAAGGGGAAAAGATTTTGCACACTTTAGATGTACACAGGCAGTTGCGATATTATTTGGACAGAACTAAAGGGTTCAGGCAGTCTCAGCAGTTGTTTGTTTCTTTTGCTTTGAGTTCTCAGGGCAAGCCTGTGTCAAAACAAACTATTTCTAAGTGGATTGGGTTTTGCATTGCTTTCTGTTATTCCCATCATGGCAAGGAGATTCCAGCTGGGATTAGGCCTCATTCCAATAGGGCTACTGCCACTTGACAGCCTTTTGAGGGGAGTGGCAACCAAGGATATTTTGGAGGCAGCTACTTGGAGTTCAGTGCATACTTTCTCTAGGCATTATCACCTACCACTTTACTCTAAATCCAGGGCTGGTTTTGCCACTGCTGTTTTGCAGGGCATTTTGGCAGCTCCTGCTTCCTTGTAGTTTGGCCATCCTCCCTTACCTCTGCTTTGGGATTCTACCCAAGTGTAAGGACTGCAGCAATGTGAGATGAAGAACATAGTACAGTTTTGTACCTACCATAAATGTAGATGTTCGAAGATCCACATTGCTGCAGTCCAATTTACCCTCCCTCCTTCCCCTCTGTAGTTAGAGGTGGTTGTGTGGGTTGTGGTGTAAATATTGTATATCTTGTATATATTGTACATATAATTAGTGCAAGGGTGGTTGGTTGTTTGTTTGCTGTCTTTTGGTTTTGACCTTTATTTTTAGGGTCTTCTGACATCTGGGGCAAGAAAAGACTGAGGATATGACGTCGGTCATGCGCATTTGTACCCTGACGTCCTGATGTCAGTCAAATGCGCCTTGACCGACGTCAGCCTTATACTTTGATATTCGGGCCGACCGAGGACAGCGGACTACCCAAGTGTAAGGACTGCAGCAATGTGGATCTTCGAACATCTACATTTATGGTAGGTACAAAACTGTACTTTTCCATACCTAGACAATTGGCTCCTTATCGCCACCACCAGGCATCAACTCATTCAGGCCAGGCAGTCCACTCTGTCACTCTACAATCATCTGGGCATTACAATCAACTCAGAAAAATCTTCCTTGTTGCCATCAGAGCATATAATTTTTATCGGGGCAGAGTTGGACATCACCACCACCACTCTAAGGCTTCCAATAGAAAGAGTCTCTGTTCTTTGTCAACAGGTCAGCATCCTGATATCAAAATACAAAGCACCAGCATCGGAAGTTCTGAAAATATTAGGCATGATGGCAGCAGCAATTCTAGCCATACCACTAGCTCATATGCACATGCGAGTACTTCAATGGCTATTGTTGAGTCAGTGGTCTTACTAAGAGTTCCCCATGAATCACACTGTAATGATCACAAATTCTTGCAAGATGGACCTTCAGTGGTGGTTGACCTCACTTCATGTCACAATAGGATGCCCACTTCTGCTACCCCCTCCAGTGGCCACAGTGACCACAGACGTAGGATGGGGGGGCATTTTCAGGGAAAGACTGCCCAAGGCACAAGGGCCAATCAAGAGACACATCTGCATATCAATGTTCTAGAGATGAAAGCAGTACTTTTGGCGTTGCAGTACTTTCAGGATTCTCTTCCTCTGGGTACGATTGTGATTCAGACAGACAACATGTCGGTGGTCTGGTATTTGAACAAACAAGGAGGAACCAGGTCTTACCCCCTTTGTCGAGAGACTCTCAGAGTTTGGCAGTGGGCTGATTTCACCCAATGCTTTCTGTTGGCAATGCACATCCTGGGGAGATCCAACATGATAGCAAATAAACTGAGCAGGGCAATCTTGTTGCCCCATGAGTGGTCCCTCACGAAAGAAATTGTGAACAGGATATTCCACAGGTGGGGCCAGCCTTGCTGTGACCTTTTTGCCAGTCACATGAGCACGAAATGCAGAAGCTACTTTGCCCTGATTCCCCCTCCGGGAGAAGCCCCAAGGGACGCACTTCTACACGATTGGCCTTCAGGTATCCTCTATACATTTCTACCAATCCCATTGATACCCAAGGCTCTACAGAAAATAAAATCCCTGGGAAGGACCATCATTCTTATATCCCCTCATTGGCCTCATCAGATTTGGTTCTCCTTCCTTCGACTTCATCTTTTGAAGGATCCATGGATCCTGGACCCAGTTCCAGACCTTCTGACACACCTGTTGGGGGACCTTCATCCCTCTTTGCAGTCCCTGAAGCTGACAGCTTGGCTGCTCCAATTCCCATCATAGCCAGGTTCCATAACCTTTCCAATGAGACAAGACAGATCCTTTTGTCCTCTCATAAATCTTCTACCAGAAAGCTGTATTTTAGCAAATGGAAGAAACTTTCTATATGGGCCTCTAAAAATAATATTGATCCTTACCAAACCCCTATGGCTTCCATTTTAGAATTCTTGATTATGATTTTCAACAAAGGAGCTGCAGCAGCAACAGTTTGGATTCAGTTGGCTGCTATTTTTAATTTTCATCTTGGATTTGAATGTTTGAATATCATGTCCCACAAGTTATCCAAAGCATTTCTCAAAGGGACTTTTCATATTAGACCACCTGTGAAATCTCCCTTTTCTCCATGGAATCTAAATTTTATGCTTTCACGTATAATTCTGCCGTCATTTGAGCCAGCTTCATCTTGTGATCTCAAATGTTTGTCTTGGAAGACCATCTTTCTGGTAGCTATTACTTCTGCCCGTAGAGTGCCAGAGCTTCAGGCTTTATCCATCAAGCCTCCCTATTTGATATTTCTTGCTGACAGAGTATCACTTAGAAAAAATCCCTCATTCTTGCCCAAAGTTTGCACTGAAACCAATCTCGACCAAGTTATTGATTCGTCAGTTTTCTTCCCTAATCATTCTAACAGTTTAGAGTATATGCTGCACAAACTTGATGTTCACAGACAGCTCAAGATTCTATTTGGATAGAACAAAAGATTTCAGGAAATCAGACCAGGTTTTTATTTCATTCTCAGACACCAGGAAAGGGAGACCAGTGGCTAAAACAACTTTGTCTAAATGGTTATCTGATTGTATCACCTTTTCAACACAGGATTAAAGCTCACTCAACCAGAGCAGTTTCTACATCATCTGCCTTTTCCACCAGACTTCCCATTGATAACATTTGTGCAGCAGCCACTTGGTCAAAACCTCATACCTTTATCACTCATTACAAAGTTGACAGGGCCTCCTTTGAATCCACGGTCCTGAGAAATATTCTCCTGTGAGCCACCCGAGATTGATGGTGCTTGGGATGCTACCCATCAGTAAAGAATGAACGGCGAGATTGAACAACTTCACATAAAGAAGTTATATACTTACCATAACATTCCATGTGAGTTGTTCATCTCGCCTTCATTCTTACGTCCCTCCCTCCTACCCCCTCCTGGCCTGATAGATGACCGAGATGCTGGATCCATCCTGGTTACTCAAACCTTCTATTCCTTTCTCTGGAAGTGAAAGAATGACATTTGGTATTAGTATATGCAGCAAGCAAGATCTGAGGTAATTCACAGGTGCATCATGGGATAGGGACTTGGCCTCGAGCAATTTGAAGACCTCAAGCTTTGCAACTGGCCGTATCAGAGCCAAGGGATCAGCTCCGAACCCATCAGTAAAGAATCAAGGCAAGATGAACAAATCACATGGAACATTATGTTAAGTACATAACTTATTTTTCTTTTCTTCTAATTCCTTCCCACAAGATTGTATTCTTGGGGTTTCTGCTTGATATTTTCATTCAAAAAGATTTTCTTCGATAGTTAAAAGTAGAGTTATATCTAGATTTGTATCTGAGTTTTTTCATTCAATTCAGAACTTCAGCATGGGAATTCCTCAGGATACTAGTATTCATAGCATCTAAGATTCTTATGATTCCTCTAGGCAGACTCCACATGAGAAAGATTCATTGATACCTAAAATCTGTATGGTTCCAACAACAGCACACCTTGATGTTTCACATCCTAGTTATGGAATTTGTAAAAAAAAAACAAAAAAAAATAAAAGGAACCACTTTAGTGGCGAGACCAGTTTTATCTGAATCCACGTGTCCCAGTCCATATTCCAGCTCCAATACATTTGTAACAGCAGATGTATCAGATTTTGCTTAGGGAGCTCTGTCTTTAGGGGTAAAAGTACAGGGTCTTTGGAACAAAAAAGATTATCTGTGGTCCCTAGGACCACTACAAGTGATTCCAGACAACACCACCAAACGGTGGTCCACATGTTACCCTCTGTGTGGATTAGCCATGGTAGCCTGGGATATAGCTGTTCAGCACAGTTTTACTTTACAGGCATCTTTCATTACATCATATAAAAATATTGTGGCAGAAAAGTGGAGAAGGACAAAGATACAGCCTCAGGAATGGAAATTGAATTATTGTGTCTTCCAAGATCTGATCCAGCTGTGGAACAGACCTATTTTCCCCCATTCATAACAACAACTAGCAAAATTATGCTCCTGCATCTTTATAAGGATGTCTGGAAAACAGGTTTGTTCTCATTTCTTTGGATGGGAATTTTCCTCTATGTCTTTCTAATGGAATCCAGAGTCATTCTGAAGATTTAGAAAGACTCTCAAATGTTCATCATACTGATCACTGCTGCAGTAGCCATAGATACACAGGTTATATCCCACCAAGGATATAACAGCTGGCCAGCTTCCAAAGCTTCAGGGCACCTTCTACATGCCCAAACCATCAGTCATCTTGAGGTGACCTGACTAAAAAGACAGGTTTGAGTGCCAAACACTTCAGAGCTTTCCGGCCATTGAAGAGAGTGCTGCTCTGCGGGCTTTCCAGGATCGATGGTCAGCTTGTGCTGTTCCTTTGCTGGGCAGATAAGTTCCCTCTGAGAAAAACTTCCACTTTCAAAATTCTTTGTTTGCTTTATTATACTTTCCTGTTTAGGAAAATTATTTTCAGTGTAGAATTTTGCATATTAATGGACTTTCACAAGACTATAATGTGCACTTTTAAATGGGACCACACTCTTTCCCTGTCAGTTTAAATGTTGTTTAAAGAAATTGAAAAACACTTTTTTTCTGGGAAGGAATTGCTCATTTTAATTTTTGGGGCTGGGAAAGTGATTTGTAGTGCTTTTTACTATGTTTTGTGTATAAAAAGTGGCTTTTAAGGACTTTTAATTTTTACTGGCTTTTGTTACTTTTCTGCCCTTTTGTTCTGTCAGCTTTGGATGATGTATGTGTGTCACTGCTTATAGCTTGATGCCCCTAAAAGGCAGATACAATGTGTAAATTTCCTCAGACGTTTAAGTTTTTATACACTCTTCCCAAATCTGATCCAGCAATTATAGCTTTAGTTAATACTGCTGTGCTAAACATTTAGTTAATTCTAATCTTGCCCTTTTTGATAAGGATAGAACGACTAATGATAAATATGGAAAAATGTATGCTTCTGCAACTTTAATTTTCAGAATTTTGAATTATCAGACTCACATGTTAAAGTTTATTCTGAATAATTGTGAATGTATGAGGAATGTTTTGTCTGCAGTTTCTTCTTGTGAGGAAAACTGTGATTAAATAATTTAGTTTCTTCCACTGTACAAGTCACTTCTTGTTGTTTACAATGTGTGTATCACTCAATCTTCCAGGACGTTGGCCATTGGTATTTTTTTGAGAAGGTTTGCCTTGCTGCATTCTCTGAACCTCCCAGATTATGTAAAAATGAGATTTTAAATTCTCCTTTGGATAGAGATTTAGTTGTTGGTTCCTCTGCTGCACAGGTGATCAAAAAGTATGATGAAAGGGATAAACTGATGCAGGGAATCTCTAAGATTTTTCAGTCCTACTTTTCCAAATTTTCTAAGAGATTCTCTAACCCCCTCATCCAGTTTTGGCAAAAAAAAAAAAAATTTCAACAAGATGCAGGTAGACATACATTTAAGAAGAAATGGCAAAGGGGTTTTAAAAAGAATTCAGGAACCTACAAAACCAAGGACAGTTAAACAAGTCAGGAGAACTATTTAAGGAACCTTGTCTCCCCTGCCCTTCTTGGTAGCCTCTTTTATCTTTGGCAACATACATTTTCAAGCAAATGGGTTCTAACGATCATTCATCAAGGTTACAGATGACAGATAGAGGAAGTTCCTCATTTCCAGGGAGTAATTCCTCATCCACCAGACCAGACTGTTTTATTTTCACTTATTCTTCATCATATACTGTCCCAAGGAGTGATAGAACCAGGTACTCCTTCCCAGGTTAGAAATTATTTTTATTCAAGGATGTTTTCTGTGCTAAAGACAGAAAATGCTTGGAGACCAGTTGTGTATTTGACCTTCCTAAACCTATTTGTGATAGTGTCCAATTTCAAAATTGTGTCATTCCACAATCAATTTTGTTTTCTTCTTCATTCATGTTTCCTGGTGTGATGATGTGAGGTATTGCCAGCTATGTCAGGTGAAATAGAGCAGTGGCTGTATAACATATGCCAGCATAGCTAGCTGGAATTTTGTAAAGAATTATATATCATTTGTATATAAAACTGATTTGTACAGATGCTTGTGCTGAAAATGTATTTGTAAAGTTGCTTGTGTTACTAATGTATCAACAGTATGTCCTGCTGAACAGAGGAAGAAATAACCATGTATTATTGTAACTGTTGAAATGTATATATTGTAACAAAGGATATTGGAAGAGAAGGGATTAATCTCAGTCCATCTGCAGCTGACTTTGAAAAATGTTCTTAAATTATACTGGGCCTAGGCCATAAAGATGTTATCTCACAGTTTTCAATGCAGCCAGAGACAGAAAGTCTGTACAAGGAAGCTTTCTGTATTGTCTTTGGGTGAACTAATTGCTACTCTGGAAGTGTGGACGTTTGAAATTGCTTTGTGACTTCCAGAAGCTGTAACAGATCTTAGGAAGCTCTATGTGTGAGTATTATTGACACGTGTGACAAATCCTGGCAGATTCTAGCCAAGGGGGTAGCATGGGAATCAGAAGTCAGATGGCCAGATGTATGTGATGTCATTTTGCAGTCCACTAAAATTGATGTTTTAATACTGGGTGATACAGAAGTCTCAAAGCAATGTGTTTTTGGAACCTGACAAAGAAGGGACCCCTCACCTACTTCATCTTGCCTTGTTCTAGCAAGTGTAAATAGATATTTAGTATTTTCATGTTCCTTTATTATTAAATATATTTAAACTTTTAATTGTGGCTGGTCCTTTAGAGAATATTTTAACCTTTAAGAGTGCTTATATCCATGTGGTGACAACTGTGGTCACTTCTGAAAGCCTTACTGCATTGACCAAAACACTGCTATTTGTACTAATATTAATTTCACTCAGTATAATTGGGTACCCTTGTAAGAGCCTTAGAGTAGCTGGCTTTGGAGTGTCTAGTGGCAGTAACTACCTTGTAGTCTGGGCAGAAGGGGGCATAGCTAGTAAATCTGTGCCAGCCTTTCCCAGGTGTGTGTGTGTGTGTGTGTGTGTGTGTGTGTGTGTGTGTGTGTGTGTGTGTGTGTGTGTGTGTGTGTGTGTGTGTGTGGGCATGTGTGTGCATGCGTGCATGTTTGTGAAGATCAAATCTCAAAGTGTGTGTGTGTGAGCTGCTTGGAGCAGGGCCACAAAGCACTGGTTTCACAGAGATGGTGCTTGGACACTTGGCTGAGGATTCAACTCTACAACTGTGCCAGTGGGGAGTCTCTTTGGAGCCCTAGAGAGAAATCCAGACCCCAGACCTAGTGTGTTCCCTGTGGGCTCTTAAAGAAAATTGTGCTTGATGCAGAGAGATACATTTGGAAATACTGGGTGTATCCATTTTTGTTCCAAGTGAAAGGCCCTCTTTAGTGGCAGCAGTGAGGATTCAGGCTCCTTGATTACCGGCACAGAGTGGGTACATCACATATTGGTGAGCAGTGGTGGGGATAATAATTGAACTTCTGTAGCCTGTAAGCAATTTTCACTGAAGGTGGGTGTACTCTCAAGCAGCCACAGGGTAAATATTCAGTTTTATTTTCACAACAGTTTTTATTTATTTTTGTTAGTTTAGTCAGGGAAATCAGGCAAAGTTGGCAGCAGAGGATTATGGAAAGCTGACAAGGAACCAGCTGGCCAAGGTGTGTGAAACCAAAGGACTGGTGCAAGCCAACCTAATTAAAGAGGAGATAATTTCAGCCTTAGTCATAGCTCAGACCAACAATGAGAAGGATAACCAGTCAAGTGATGGGAATTTGCAGCCCTCAGAAACAGGACAGTTCACCTTTTCCTCAAAGGACTTGAAAATCTGTCTGGAGTTAAAGAGACTTGAACAGGAAGCCAAACATCTGGAATTAGAACCATCAGAGAAACTTTAGCATTTGGAGGCTGAAGAAAAGGAGAAACAGATGGAATCAGAATCAGCAGAGAGACTGTGGTATTTGGAGGCTGAAGAAAATGAGAAGCAGTGTCTGCATGAGAGAGAGATGCTGACTGTTTGCCAGGATCATGGAGGTAATGGCGAAGGGAATAACTGAACCCCAGAAGCAATTAAGATCAGTACATTTCTTCCACAATTTACAGAGGGTGATAATTTTGATAGTTTTATTTATATATTTGAAAGAATATGTAAACAGTATAATGTTGACCAAGGATTCTGGGTATGATTCTTGACCCCCTTACTCCATGGTAAAGCTGCAGCTGCTGCTTCTAAATTGTCTGATATTGATTGTTTAAATTATGATAAAGTCAAACATTGTTTACTAGAATGCTTTAAGTTAACACCTAAAGCTTACAGAAAAAATAGTTTTGTGAGCATAGACACAAGGCAGATAAAAGTGTGCGATTATATTGCTGAGTTATGCACATATTTTCATAGGTCGGTGAGTGAGTGTCAGGTCACCACTTTTGAAGGGCTGGCAGACCTTTTGCTAAGGGAACAAGCCCTTAACACTTTGCCTAAGAACATGAGAATCTGGTTGGCAGACCGGGAGTGCAGTGCTGCAGATGAGCTGAGGAGAAAAGGGGATCTCTACTTAGCAAGCAGGGCATCACTGCACAGGAAGGGGATACCCAGTGCTGCATATGGATATAAGGGAACCCATGGTGGGCAGCCTAAACCACCCCAACAGAGTCCACCAGTAATCCACTATTTCAGGTACACGGCCAGGATCAAGAGTTAAATGTTTTAAATTTAACCAGTGGGGCCATGTATTATATAGATATCCATGGAAGCAAGGTGGGGAACAAAAGGTGGGGCAGCCAGCAAGTGGGAATAACATTATGCCAGTGGTAAGTTGTCTGGAGACAACTTGGGTAGCAAACTATCACCAGAGGTTATATCCTGTCTTAGTGGATGAAAAACAGGCCACTGCTAAGAGAGACACAGCCTCTGACATAACCATTGGGAAGCCTGCAGTGGTTAGAGAGGAGCAGTAATTGCTTGGGCAGTCCACTCCAGTCAGAGCTTTAGGAGGGACCCCATTCTAAATGCCTTTGGCCAGGGTTCCCTGTGACTGTGAGGGTGGAAAAGGAAGCAAGCAAGTAGGTTTGTTTGGGAATATCCCTGCAGATGTCTTGATAGGGAATGATTTTGATAATGCAGTACCTTGTATGCATGCAGTTATATGGAATCAGGCTTGGAGACAGGTATGTGGGGCTGATACCCTGGGGGAGACCCAGACAGACGCCTCATCTGAAGCCAGGGCTGGTGAGGTGGTTATTTCAGGGATGGAGCTACCACGTAGCAGTGAACCTGAAAGTGAGCCACAGCTGCTGGTAGGTACTGATGTTCCCTTGGACAGATTAACTACAAGGGCAGAGGTGAGTGGTAGTACCCAGGTTGTCAGTGAAGCACTGCTGTCAGCAGATACCAAACATCCTGTGGAAAGGGAGCTGGGAAGGATCACAGAGACAGAGTTGAGACAGGCTCAGCTCTCGTACCCTACACTGAGGTTTGAGGGAGGTAGCTAGGGAGGCACCGGATCCTCAAGAAAAAGGGGAGTCTGTATACTGGAACAAAGGGTTACTATATAGGGAGTGGACCTCTGATGGGGAGGGCTAGAGGGTGAGGTAATACAGCAGTTGGTAGTGCCTAGAGCACTACCATCATAGGTGATTTCATCATGAGACACACAGATGTCCCTCTCACCACACTGGATAAGGAAAAGGTTACAGATGGCTGTCTGTCAGGTGCCAGGATACGCCATTATCACACATGCACTCAAGTCTCTCAATAACAGATACTGTTACGACTCCGTCATAGTCCATGTTGGTGTGAACGACTTGAGATGTACCTCTCTGGACTATATGAAGGGAGACATGACTGAACTCTCGGAGTATGTATCTCAGGCAGGTACAGTGGATATAAAAAGTGTACACACCCCTTTTACAATGCTAGGTTTTTGTTATATAAAAAAAATGAGACCACAATAAATCATTTCAAAACGTTTCCCACTTTTAATGTGACCTATAACCTGTACAATTCATTTGAAAATCTGTTAGGGGAATAACTATAAAAAATAAAAACCTTACAATAAGTTGGTTGAATAAGTGTGCACACCCTTAAACTACTACTTTGTTAAAGCACCTTTTGATTTAATTACAGCATTCAGTCTTCTTGGGTACACAACTGCCATCAATTAAAGAGACTCTGATTAACCCTAAGTACAGTTCAGCTGTCCCAGTAGGATTTTCCTGACATTTACTCAGTTGCCTGCTACAGCAAAAGCCATGGTTTGCAGAGAGCTTACAAAGCATCAAAGGGATCTCATTGTTGAAAGGTATCAGTCAGGAGAAGGGTATAAAAAAAGTTCCACAGCATTAGATATACCATGAAACACAATGAAGACAGTCATCAAAAAGTGGAGAAAATATGGGACAACAATGACGTTGCAAAGAACTGGATGTCCCTCCAAAATTGATGAAAAGACAAGATGAAAACTGGTCAGGGAGGCTGCCAAGAGTCCTACCGCAACACTGAAGGACCTGCAGGAATTTCTGGCAAGTACTGGCTGTGTACTACATGTGACAATCTCCCGTGTTTTCCATATCTCTGGGCTATGAGGTAGGGTTGCAAGATGGAAGCCTTTTCTTACAAAGGAAAACATCCAGGCCCAGCTAAAATTTGCAAAACAATACATCAAGTCTCCCAAAAGCATGTGGGAAAATTTGTTATGGTCTAATGAGACCAAGGTTGAACTTTTTGGCCACAACTCCAAAAGGTACGTTTGGGACGAAAACAACACTTCACATCACCAAAAGAACACCATCCCCATGGTGAACCATGGTGGTGGCAGTATCATACTTTTGGGGTTACTTTTCTTTATCTGGATCTGAGGCATTAGTCAAAGTGGAGGGAATTATGAACAGTTCCAAATACCAGTCACTTTTGGCCCAAAAGCTTCAGACATCTGCTAGAAAGCTGAAGATGAAGAGGAATTTCACCTTTCAACATGACAATGACCCCAAGCATACATCCAAATCAGCAAAAGAATGGCTTCACCAGAAGAAAATTAAAGTTTTGGAATGGCCCAACCAGAACCCAGACCTAAATCCAATAGAAAATCTGTGGGGTGACCTGTAGAGGGCTGTGCACAAGAGATGTCCTCGCAATCTGACAGATTTTGGAGCATTTTTGCAAGAAAGAGTGGGCAAATATTGCCAAGTCAAGATGTGCCATGCTGATAGACTGCTACCCAAGAAAACTAAATGCTGTAATTAAATCAAAAGGTGCTTCAACAAAGTATTAATTTAAGGGTGTGCACACTTATGCAATCAGCTTATTGTATGTTTTTTATTTTTTTATATATTTTCTGCTAACAGATTTGTTTGTTGTTCAATTGAATTGTACAGGTTATAGGTCACATTAAAGGTGGAAAAAGTTTTGAAATGATTTATTGTGGTCTCATTTTTTTATATCACAAAAACCTGGCATTTTAACAGGGGTGTGTACACTTTTTATATCCACTGCATGTCCCTAGCCTTAAGCAACATTTTACCTTCACCTAGGATGATGCCTCAATACAAACAGAAAATGATTGACTTCAATAATTGGCTTAGTTTATGGTGTCATTCTAAGGGGATCCAGTATCTGTCAGCCTGGGATGACATGATTGACAGACCTTGATGCTTTGCCAGGGATGATCTTCTGTCACCCCTGGGTTTTCGGCTACTGGTTAAGGCTGTCACCACTCCCATAGTGCCATTTTTAGGCAGTGTCTCAAGGACAGCATTCCCAGTGAAAAATCTCCATCTAAAAACAACCTAAACATTATGCTGCTAAATGCTTGGAGTCTTATCATGAAACTGCAGTCACTGGAAGCAGTCCTCACCTTAGAAGATCAGACATTTGTGCAGTCATGGAAACCTGGTTCAGGGTTGTGGAGAGCACCAAAACCATACTGGGTTACACCTACTTCCACCCATTCAGACCACAAACTGAAGGAGTGAAAACTAAAGGAGGAGGTGTATCAATTTTCATTAAAGATAAATACACCACCAGATCGGTCAAACAGCATGATTCCCTGGAGATACTTCAGGTGCAATTAACTGTTGATTAGGACACTTATTCAAGTCAGTGTCAGCTACAGGACCACCCTCCATGAATCAGGACACCCACTCTGCCTATTTGGATCTACTTGAGTCTATCAAGATACATCCAAACACCATGGTTTTGAGTGACTTTGACTACCCATCCACTGACTGGGTAAATTACTTGTGCTCAAACTCACTTTCCCAAAGGTTCCTCGACTTCGTTAACTCCAATGCCTTGTACCAGCTGGTTGACAACCCCACAAGGGGTGCCAACATCCTGGATCTGGTGCTTACCAATATGGGGAATCACTGCAGCAACCCCACTGTGAGGTCTTCCCTGGTGAGCTATGACGACACATCAGTCTCATTTGAAGTAACTATCACACCTGACCCCCCCCCCCCAGCAGCAACTAAACTAAAAAAACTTCTCCAAAGCAGATTATAACATCTTACTGGATGGTATAAATAGCTTCTTTGCACCTCCCCCCTCAGATGGAACTGGCAACTATGCCGATTTCAACACCAGTGCTTTATACAAACACCTGTATAACTGCATTGACACGACCGTACCTAATAAGACTAAAAAAGCTCCTCAAGGAAGAGCAAACCTACCTGGTGGACAACTGCCATTAACAGGCTTTACAAAAAGAAGAAGAAATTGCTATCTAAGAGTAAACAGGAACGAGTTCTAAACTGGAAACACCTCCTTATCAATTGAAATAAGTGAATAAGACTTCTTGTGCAGTCCTCCAAAGCAAATAATGATTCCAAATTACCTTTCTCAACTAAAGACAACCCTAAGGCATTATTTAGTTACATCCATAGGTTCATAGGTTCATACTAGGCTATCTGCCCTAGGGCATTTATAAGCCTAGCCAGAGTGTGTTTGGCTTTCGCCACCCATTTTAAATTAATTTTGCTATGCCCTTTTTCGAGGTTAGTATACTGTGCCTCTGTCTAACAGTGACACAGAAGTGATACCCAGGGTAAACCTACAATCTCCCATCCACTCATCAAGATTCCTCTTGAAGAGAGTCAATGAGGGACTCTGCCTAACCTGGGCTGGGATTTTATTCCAGAGTGAAGGGAGCCTCTGGGTTATGAATCTGTCCCTCCAGCATGTCCTATTTATTTCAGTGCTGAGGTTCAAGTCTCTCAAGCACGTAGCTCGATGGGATTTGGATTTTCTGAGGTGCAGCATGTCCATTAATTCTGGGTTGGACATGGCTTTATACGTCAGGCACAGATCGCCTCTGAGCAGGCGGTATGCCACTGAGTAGAGCTGGAGTTTCTTTAACCGGGCAGCATATGACATCTGTTTGAGCCCTTTGATCCTCTTGGTGAGGTACTTTTGGGGTCTTTCCAGTTGCTGCAGGTGTCTGGTAAGGTACATCCCAAAAGGGGCATTGTACTCAATTATGGGCCTGATGAGGGATGAGTAAAGAGGCACAATGACCTCCCCTGATGTAGATGTGAATCCCTTCATGATTAGGTGGGCTATATAAAATGTTTTTCTAACCACTTTGGCCACGTGGTTCTCAAATGAGAGATTGCTATCAACTTGGGTCCCCAGGTCCCTAATTACTTCTTCTTTACTTAATGGATTACCACCTATGTGGTAATTTGTGGGCACTTTGTTTTTGCCAAAGGGGATGACTATACACTTTTTGGTGTTTAGCTTGAGGCCATGGCTCTGGCATCAGTTGTCTGTTTCTATGAGGCCCTTTTGGAGGATGCTTGTGTCGGCTGGAGAGTCGATTATGGCGCCCAGTTTGCAGTCATCTGCGAATTTGGTCAGCCACAGTCCTTTCGTGTTGGCCTGTACCTCCGAGAAATATATAATGAAAAAGAGAGGTCCCAGGACTGAGCCTTGTGGGACGCCACTTGTAACTGGTTTGGAGTCTGACATGGCTCCAGCAATTCTAACCATGTGGGTTCTGTCCTTGAGCCAGTTTGCAACCCATCTAGTGACATAGGGGTTTATATTTAAGCTGGTGAGCTTATCTATAATGCCCGAGTGGGGTATTGTATCGAAGGCTTTTGCGAGGTCCAGGTAGGCTGTGTGGACCACCTTCCCTCACAATGGCCTTGGTGACTGTTTCAAAGAAATCGACCAGGTTTAAGAGGCAGGATCTGCCCTTAACAAAGCCGAACTGGGTAGGATCCAGTGTCTGTAGGTCCCCAATATCTTTATTTATGAGGTCCATGATGATCCTTTCCATAGCTTTGCAGACCAAGCTAGTCAGGCTTATGGGGCGATAGGCACCACCTTTGTGGAGAGGGACCACTGTTGCTGTACGCCACTCTTTGGGTACATATCCTGTAGTAAGGCTGAGATTGAACAGTAGTTTTATGTTTGGGTTTAGCTCTTCTTGGAGTTCATGTAGCACGCAGCCCAGGACACCGTCTGGTCCCATTGATGCTGTGTTTTTTGCTTTGAAGAGGGTGGCTCTTACCTGAGCATCTGAGATGTCAGGGGGGCAGCACTCTGCTGGGATAGATATTTGCCCTTTTGGTGGGGAGGGGGGAAGAAGTTTGCACTGAACCTGTCAGCTAGGATGTTGGCAATGTCTGTGGGTTCGGTGTACTTTTTGTCATTTTGGACTCATTCTGAGCATATCTGGGAATTCCCACCCAGGTTCCTAACATAACTAAAGAAAGCCTTGTGATTATCCTTAGTGTCCTGTGCAATTTTTCTCTCAAAGCTGGCCTTAGACGATTTTATGAGTGCCCGTAGTTTTTTGCTAATACTGATCAGAGATGCCTTCCCTTTTTGGAATTTTGCTCTATCATGTAGTAGCTTCCTCCTTCTATTGTATAGTTTGTTTATGGCTAGGGTCCACCAGACAGGACGTCTGCCTTTGGAGGATTGGGTCTTGGTTTTATTTGGGATTGCATGATTCATGCATTCCTGAAGGTGTTCATAGAATGCGTTTATAAAGGATTCTGCGGTCTGGGCCGTATTTTCCACAGGCCTGGGGGCTTTGAAGGATTCCACCTTGGTTTTGAGGAGTGTGAAATTTGCTTTAGAGAAGTTTTTCACTGTGGTTTTATGGAAAGGGGGTGGGGTCGGGATGTGAATATCCAGTGAGAGATTCTGTGTGAATGTTGTGAAGGGACAGATGATTGGAATTTCTAGGATGACAACAGAACACGATACATTTTTGAAAGAGTTAAACACGTTGGAAAATATGTTTTATGAAAGGGGGTACCCACACGTATTAATTGAAAAAAAAAAGTTTGTGGTAGAAAGAAGGGGTACTAAATATACCCCGTTGCTTGGATTTGACAACAGTTTGGAGGAAAATACACATATTAATAATACACAAAGGAGTGGTGACAAGAACACTGGAAATATTACGACCATTCCGTATTTGACATTAACCTATTTTGGGTTGGCTTAAAAAATGTATTAACGATACATGGGATATGTTCAGATCCATGCCCACAAGAGTGACAGTGTTTCAAAATACACTGACCTATAGTTATAGGAGAAATGAAAACTTGAAAAACATCCTGGAAAAGGGTAAAGAAAGTAATTTTGACAAAAGGGACAGTAATACAAGCAATAAAAGGGGTACGTTTCGATGTGGTAGATGTCCCCAATGTCCCTTTATTGCAGGAGAGAAGTTATTGAAACTTCCGAGTTTAAGAACAATTTTAAAAGCTAAGGTATATAGTAGTTGTTATACCAAGGGGATAGTATATGTAGCTTATTGTAAATTCTGTTGGTGTTACTATATAGGAAAAACAGAAAGGCATTTAAGGAGGCGGATATATGAACACATAAGGGATATCAATTGTAAAAACGAGAACAATGCCCTATATAGACATTCGCTTGTATGCCGAAATGCTAATTTTAAGTTCTGGGTTCTGGAAATAGTGGAACCCCTAGACAGAGGTGGTGATTGGTTAACAAGACTTGCATATAGAGAGATGGTATGGCAGTTAAAACTAGATGCATGCAATGGTAAGGGTCTTAATGATAATATATCTATATTACCAGCCTTAAAATTATTGGTAGTTGATCCCAAAAAAGCATACAAAGGTACATAAAATAACGTTCATATTCATACTCACTGATTCATGTTTATACATTTATATATACATTTTTATAATAAGACTTATAAACCTTATAGATTTTTTATAGATTTTTCATAGATTTTATAATATATTGAATATTGAATATATTTATATATTTATATAATTATATATTTATACACCAGTTCTAAATATTTTAAACATTTACTATTTTTGTATATATATATATATATCAATATTTATAGGGTTGTTATATTTATTTATTTACATATAGACATTATTTGACATTGCTAAATAGTAATAGATAGTTATTTACTGTGAGGTAATTAGTAAGTGGAATATATGTTTTAATATGGCACAAGTCTGTATACACCGTTAAGGTTTGGAATTTTAGTGATTAAAATTTGTTTAATTGTTTTATTGATGTTAATTAGTGTGCTGGTAATGGTATAAAAAGCGCTGGAAAAATTTTTAATGTTGATTCTGAGGAGGTCTCCGGTGTGGAGACGAAAGAGCTCAATCTTGTTTATTGTGTCCTGTTCGAAGTTTGGAATAAATTTATTCATTTCATTTCGCTTGGAGTTATTTCCTGAGTTAGGCTTGGAACTATTGGTGATGGTATATTTGTAGACTGCCTTCACTGACCTGAGCAGCTAATATATAATTATTGATTGTGGGATGGGTAAGGTCATTCTGTAACCAAATGGGATGTTTTATTTTGAGCACAATTAAGGAAACTGGCTAGGCCTAAAATGATCTGCAAGGGCAGCTTGCCTAGTACTTAGCTATGAACCTATGTAGTACATTAACAAGCAAGGGGGACCTTTGCAGACTGGCCACATTAGCTTAGGATGTAGCTTCACAGCCCAATCTCACTCCATAGGCATCCTACATTTCATCAGGGCAAAACTGTGTGTCATACAAGTTGAGTACGTGGCAGAGGGTCTATATCATATGAGCGAATCACACAAATTGCAAACGCTTATAATATTGAACGTACCGGACCTCAAACTTCCTATTGTGGGGGGCTGTGCCCCCCCCCCCCGCTAAATATATATTCCAACTCCGAGATCACACTACAGGGAGGAAAGGGCAAATATCCCATTCTTCACTGTACTGCGAACTCAGGAAAAATACTTCGAGGTCCGGTATGTTCGATATTATGAGCGTTCACAATTTGTGCGATTTGCTCATATGATATAGACCCGGTGGCACACCCCATGAATGGAAACTAGATCAGGTGGTCTTCCAAGATTTTTTTCCAATTGTGGGGAGTTGTACAAGACAACCTATTTGTCTCATCTTTGAACAATCAACTGGCAGGATTCTGTTCCAGACCTCCATGAAGAAGACCTGGAAGACAGATGGCTTTTTGTTTCCTTGCACAGAAATTTTCCTGTATGCTTTTACACCCTTTCCACTAATATCCAGGGTACTTCTGAAGATTCAGAAATGGCCAGGGGCAATTATCACAAGCTTCTTCACAGACATCAGTGAACTTTTGTTAACTGCCTGAATGACAGGGTCATAATTTCTTTTAGGCACTTGTTCACTGAGAACATGCAGCAGGTACTAATGGAGGCAAGAGAGCCTATTACTAGAAAATGATGTATTATCAAACAGAAAAGTTTTTATAGTTAGGGCCAACAACATAATCAACAGCAATTTAGTGTTAGTTGTTCTCTGGTTCTGCAGTATCTGTGTGAGTTACTATCCTATGAATGTTCTTATTCCTCCATCAAGGTTCATTTCAACAAAATCTAGAAGATTTAGGATTTTTGCTTGGAAATGTTTGCATAGATACTTTTATACCCCAAGTAGACTCCAGAGAACTTTTTCTCAGATAGAAAATGTTGGAGGTGTGATGAAGAAGAAAGAGGTACTTGCGAACATATTTTCTGGGAGTGCAATGGGTTGCCGGACTTTAAAGATTCCCTGCAGGATGCACTGTCGGAGATGCTGGGTGGGCAAATTGGTGTGACAAGGGAGATGATTTTTCTGAACTCTGATACAGAATCGGAATTACGTAGACATGGTAAGGCCTTCCTGTGTCTAATTATGGTGGCTGCCAAAAAAGCAATTACTAGAAAATGGAACTCAAAATCTAAACCATCTATATTAGAAGTAGTGAGTATAGTAACAGAAATAAAACCACTGAAATTGAGATCTTTAGAAAAGGGTAGGAGTAAACTACACAGGAAAACTGGGAATTGTGGGAACAATACATACAGGGTAGTAATGAGGTTTAAAAGAAGGCAGGACTTAAATGAGCTATGTAATGTTTGACCGAAAAGGAATGGGTAGATTATAAGTCATGTATAATGTTTGCAAATGAGAGTGTGTCAGTATGGTTTGTGATGTAAAAATGCTTGCAACTAGGATTGTGTTGGTGTGGTTTGTTTTCATTTATATAAATGTATGATTGCTTATGTCAAAGGTCATGGTTTAATAAAGATTTTTCTTGTTTAAAAAAGGGGCAGGAATTGAATAATTTATGTAATGTTGCTTAGGTTGTATGATATATAGAAATATATGTGAAGTATAATGTTTTGATGTAATGGGATCCTATCTCGCCTACATTCATAACTGATGGGCTCAGAGCCGATCCATCGGCTCCGACTCGGCCAACTAATACACTAGCACGAAGTCTCTCAGTGGCTGGGCTACTACCTATCCCAGGATGCACTACACCTGCTTCCCCAGATCTCGTTTGCCGCTTTACAAGCTGGAAGTGGTCTCGACTTGGCTGGAGCTAAGTGGTCCTTTTTTTACCTTTACTGGTCTTTGACCTTGGGATTTTTCTATATATTAATAAAACAGCTGTTTTAACAGCTATTCTTTGTAAATTTGTTATATCTTCAGTTGCGTGTGTGAAGTGATTTCTGGTACTTTATTTTTGCAGTCGGGCAAGGCCCGTTTAAGTTAGAGGGCCTTTGCCCTACCTTTGAGTGCTGTTTTAAGTGGTGTTATTGTTGTTAATTGTTAATTGTTTTTTTTTTCGGACCAAGCCCGTTTAAATTAGAGGGCTTTGGGCCGCTGAACTTGTTTTGTTCTGCGTCTGTTCACTGTGTTCTTGTCTGAGGTAATTTTTCCTCTCAGTTCTCATGCCTTGTGTCTCGCGCTCTTCAGTTGGCGCAAACTTTGTTAATATATTTTTATTGCTTGTACGAGGGCCTGTATTATGTCAAAAGAGCAGAAGTCAGGCTTTAAGAAATGCACTCGGTGCAATTACAAAATGTCCATTACAGACAGCTATTCAATTTGCGTTTATTGTTTGGGGCCGAAACATCTACAGGAGACATGTAGTGTCTGTCATGCTTTCTCTTCTAGGGTTCTTCAAGAACGCAAAAACAAACTGATACTGAAGGGGCTTATTAAACCCTCCTTTGAGGAAGCCTTAGATCCTCCTGTTGCTCCCAAAAAGAAAAGATCGTCGGCTCCGACAAGTCCGTCGGAACCGACTACTAAAAAGCAAAAATTGACTTCTTCTTCCTCGGCTCCACTGACTTCGGGGCCGAGGGTCGAAGGGTCTGCCTCAATACCTCTTTCCTCGGCTCCATTAGTTTCGGAGCCGCAGGTTGGAGTATCAAGAGGTGAATCACCTCCATCGGTTCCAATGGCTTCAGAGCCGGTGGAGGTGTGCAGCTCAGACTCTTCCCCCTCAGCTCCGAAGAAAGCTCCTTCGGCGCCGATTGTGGTCCATGCCGTGGTGGAACCGGCGCCGATAGTGTTGGAGCCTTTTCGGAGCTGGTCCCCTACTCTCTCGGAGCCGAGAGGAAAGTCTTCTCATCGGTCTACCTCCTCTAAATCTTCGAGACTGTCTGATCAGGATCTGGATAGGATGATACAGAGGCTTTTCCAGTCTCCAGTTTTTGCTAAAATGGTCTCGGCTCCAGCCCAGTTGGCTTCGGAGCCGATCCCCCCTCCAACACATTCGATTCCTCCTCCAACCTCCTCGGAGCCGTTGGAGTCGGTGGTGGTGGAGCAAAGCGGAGCCATACGGTCGGGGCCGAGACCCCTTCGAGGTCTGTCGGTTCCGACTGTGCTTCCTACCCTGTCCTCCGGTTCAGGGTTTGGTACTGCGACTTCTTCAGCCGGGCTCGAGGGGAACACTTTGGGATTGGGTGCTTCGGTGCCTAGTCTTCCCCTCGGAGCATCGGCTGCTGGAATTCCCAGTACCATTGTGGCCTCTAGACCAGTGACCTCCATGGAGTCTGGAGGTCCGGCCTTTGAGGCCATGAGGAGCATGCTGGCCATGCCTTTGCCGGTTCAGCAGGCTTCTACCTCACCGTCCCTAGACTTGGAGACTGGTGCTTCTGTTGTGTTGCAGTCCCCTGGCAGCGGGGCCCCAGGGCCTGAGGATACCCCCATCGGGGGTTCCCTTCTTCCGGGAGGTCCGTCCGAAACTGCTTCGGACGAACCCCCACGGAAGAAATTGTGCAAGAGGAAGCACGTAGACTCCCAAGATGAGTCTGTTACATCGGATACTGACCTCGATGACGCAGAAGGGTCCCCCAAATCATCTTCGGATGATATCTCTTTCTCAGATATCTTGGAGATTCTGAGACAGAGAGGTGATTGGCAGGCCAAAACCCCTTCAGCTGAGGAGTCAGTCTTCCTGAAGGCCTTTGGGGCCCAGCCTTCCACCTCCTGGGTGTCTCCGCCCTTCGATGAACTCCTTGATTTGGTTTCTCGAAGGGCGTGGGAACACCCTGATTCTGTGGAACCGGTGCCTGCGAGACCCAATAAGTTTCTGTCAGCCCCCCCCCCAGAAGGAATTTCTGACGAAGGGTGTGCCTGTAGATGCTATGGTGGTGGCTTCTGCCACACAGCAGGACGTGGCAGAGGCTTCAACGTCTGTCCATCCTCCTAATAAGGATTCCAGGAGCATGGATAGGTACGGGAAGCGTACCCTGTCTTCAGCGGCTTTTACCCTACGGTCGCTGAATTATTTATGTCATTTTACTAGGCTCCAAAGGGACCTCCTTAAAGAGCTAAATGACTCCCTCACTGGTAATCTACCTGAGGCGCTGGCCCGACTGTTGGCGCCCAGATGACTACCCTGTTATCCATCGTTAACTCGTCCATGAGGCTCATTTCGTATGCGGCCGAAGGGGCGAGTAGAGCAGCGGGAACAGGCATTGCCCTCAGGAGACACGCCTGGTTACGCTTGTGTTCATTCGCGGAGGCCTTCAAGTCTTCCTTCGCCGATGCCCCCTTTGATGGGTCATCTTTGTTTGGACCCAAGGTGAAGGACACACTAACTCGGTGCGAGCAAGAGGGCAAGACTCTGACTGCCATTGGGGCCCATTTTTCCGCTCCTTCTAGGCCTTATCCCAAGGCTCAGAGAGGAGGGAAAATGTGGTTCAGAAAATCTCAGAAGTCCTTCCCTACTCCACCCAGTGATTCCCCCTCCAGAGGCAGGGGGGGTGAAATTCTGGAAGACGCCGCCCCAGAGGTGGCAGAGGCCCCCGTAACTCTGGAGACCGCGACTCCTTTCGTGGTTCTTCATACAACCAGCGTCCCTGAGTTGTTGCCCGACTGTGCAACTCCGGAGCCAGTCGGGGGTCGTTTTGCGACGCACCCACAAGCTTGGAAATCCATAACAAGCGATCAGTGGGTGCTTCGCATTATTACCGGAGGATATATCATCCCCTTCAACAAACCCCCCCTTTCCTTAAGGGAAATCCTGGACGTACCAGCCAGTCAGCGGGATCAGGCAGCAATAGAGGTTTCAAAGCTGCTAGAAAAAGGAGCCATCCAGCCTGTCCCCACCGACCAGATCGGATCAGGAACTTACTCAAGATTATTTTTGGTACCAAAAAAGACAGGGGACTTCAGGCCCATTTTGGACCTCATTTCATTGAATCGTTTTGTGCAAAAGTCCAAATTCCGAATGGTCACCCTTCAATCTATTCTTCCTTTGCTGGAGAAAGATGCATGGATGTGCTCCATAGATCTCCAGGACGCTTACTATCACATTCCGATAGCTCAAGAGTCCAGGAGACACTTACGCTCCGCCTCGAGTCAGTCATTTCCAATTCGAGCTCTGCCCTTTGGTCTCACCACAACCCCAGGGTGTTCACCAAGTGTCTGGCAGTGGTGACTGCTCACCTGAGGAGTCTGGGATTCCAAGTGTTTCCATACCTAGACGACTGGCTCCTTAGTGCCACCTCCGAGCATCTACTATTCCAGGCGCTCAACGCCACGTTCACCTTGGGCCGTTTCTTGGGGATTACGTTCAATTGGCAAAAATCTGTACTACAGCCATCTCAGCGTATTACTTTTATAGGCGCAGACTTAGACACAAAAAGAATGCGCACCTTTTTACCGGCAGCAAGAATTCAGGTTCTACAAAATCAAGTCAAATCCTGTCTTCCCCTATTAAGAGCCCCGGCCCATCAGATTCTACAACTGTTGGGTTCAATGGCGTCAACCATACTCTTAGTCCCTTTAGCCAGACTTCACATGCGAATATTACAATGGCTTCTGTCGGTTCAATGGTCCTATCAGGAACTTCCCTTGAACCATTTAGTCATGATCACGGAGAGTTGCCGTCGGGATCTGCGTTGGTGGCTTCTCCAATCCAATCTCGACCAAGGGCGACCCTTTATTCCTCAACGTCCAGTTGCCACTGTGACTACGGACACCTCCCAGGTAGGGTGGGGGGGTCATTACCTGGACAGGTTGGTCCAAGGCACATGGCAGATCCAGGAAACGCATTTGCATATCAATATCCTGGAGATGAGAGCGGTACTCTTGGTACTTCAAGCTCTCCATCACGCTCTTCCGCAAGGTCCAATTGCTATCCTATCCGACAACATGTCGGTGGTTTGGTATATAAACAAGCAAGGTGGAACCAGGTCTTACCCACTGTGCAGAGAAGCCATGAGACTTTGGCACTGGGCGGTAGCTACCAATCGCTTTCTAATGGCAACGCACATACCGGGGAAATCCAATGTGATTGCGGACAGATTAAGCAGAACCATTCTTTTACCCCACGAGTGGTCCCTCAACCAGAGAGTAGCTGCGAAAATCTTCGACAAATGGGGTCTCCCTTGCTGCGATCTGTTTGCCAGCCCTCACAATACAAAATGCTGAGAGTTCTTCACGCTGTTCCCCTCCCAGGGACAGATTCTCAGGGACGCTCTGACCCACATTTGGCCCCCCGGTCTTCTTTACGCCTTCCCTCCGTTTCCCCTCCTACCGAGGGTAATACAGAAGGCCATTTACCTGGAGAGCAAGATGATTTTGATTGCCCCGCACTGGCCTCATCAAGTTTGGTTCCCTTTCCTACAAAGGCATGCGGTAGAGGGTCCATGGTTTCTGGACCCGGTGCCAGACCTGTTGACTCATCAGTCAGGACGGCTTCACCCGTCTCTCAGGTCCTTGAAGTTGGTGGCATGGTTACTCCACTTCCATCCTTAGTCCGAGACAATTCTCTTTCTCCGGACGTGATCCACATTTTGTCTTCTTCTCATAAACCTTCCACTGTCAAACTTTATTCCAGCAAATGGAAAAGGTTCGCCTAATGGGCTCAGGAACGGGGTATAGACCCCCTTACTGCACCAGTATCGGAGGTTCTGAATTTCCTGGCCTCCCTTTTTCAGTTGGGCTCTTCAGTTTCTATCATTAAGGTTCAGCTAGCGGCTATCTCTAATTTTCATGCTTCCTTTGAACCTTCTTTGATGTCTCACAAACTTTGTAAGGCTTTCCTTAAAGGAGCATGGCTCCTTAGGCCGCCAATATCTCACCCTGTCCCCCCTTGGGACTTAAATATGGTTCTTGCTGCCCTAACTGCCCGTCCTTTCGAACCAGCTGCTACCTGCGATTTAAAATTTCTGTCCTGGAAAACGGCCTTTTTAGTGGCCATAACTTCCGCCAGGCGGGTTTCAGAACTTCAAGCTCTTTGTTCTGATCCTCCCTATTTGATTTTTCACAAGCATAGAGTTTCTTTGAAATTAAACCCCTCCTTTTTACCAAAGGTAGCCTCTTCCTTCTGTATTCAACAAACTATAGAGCTCCCTGTGTTTTTCCCAGAGTTCTCTAATAACGCAGAATATATCTTGCATCAATTGGACGTCCATAGACAACTGCGTTTTTACTTGAATAGAACCGCTCACATGCGGAAATCAAATCAATTGTTTGTTTCCTTTGCAATGAACAAATTGGGTCAACCAGTAGCAAAAACCTCCATAGCTAAATGGATTAAAGATTGTATCATTTTTATTTATTCACAAGCTAACAAAGAGCTTCCCTTTCCAGTCAAGGCTCATTCTACCAGGGCAATAGCTACTTCTGTAGCTTTTCACTCCAAATTATCTATAGATGATATTTGTGCTGCGGCAACCTGGACTTCTCTGCACACTTTCATTTCTCATTACAAATTGGATGTGGTTTCTCGAGGCAGGGCTTCCTTTGGTTCCACAGTTCTCAGGAGTGTTTTCCAATGAGCCACCTGGGATTTAGGTGCTAGGGACGCTGTCCCATCAGTTATGAATGTAGGCGAGATAGGATCCCATTACATCTTTTAGTTATGTACTTACCATAACTTCGGATGTATGGGATCCATCTCGCCTACATTCATAAGTACCCACCCTCCTTCCCCCTTCCATTTGGATTTAGAGGAGCTGTAGTCCCATTTGGAGATCTTTTCTTGAAGAACCTTAGTTGGTTGTAGTGACTACTAGTTTTTCTGTGTTTGCATGGATGTATGAAAGCGAACAAACAAGATCTGGGGAAGCAGGTGTAGTGTATCCTGGGATAGGTAGTAGCCCAGCCAATGAGAGACTTCGTGCTAGTGTATTAGTTGGCCGAGTCGGAGCCGATGGATCGGCTCAGAGCCCATCAGTTATGAATGTAGGCGAGATGGATCCCATACATCCGAAGTTATGGTAAGTACATAACTAAAAGTTAATACAGCTTGATTACTTTTCTATAAATGTAAAATTGCCTATGTCACAAGTGATAATTCAATAAAAGTGTGTTAGAAAAAAGGTTAATTTATTGGCCATTTCAGCATGTCTGCCTATGGATCCTCTGCGTTCAATGCAATCTCATGCCAAGATGCCTCCAAGAAAACTGGTGGCCCCTCCTTGGGATCTTAATTTTGTGTTAGAGATAGCAATTGCTCCATTTGAACAAGGTAATCTGGCTGACTTGAGGTTCTTACCATGGAAAATAGTTTTACTGATTGCTTTGATATCTGCAAGAAGGGTGTCTGACTTGCAAGCTATTACGGTGAGTCAGCCCAGTCTTATCTTCCATGGGAACAGGGTTTCTTTGAGAACAAATCCTTTTATGCCTAAATTGATATTCATGTTTGCTTTAAGCCAGAACTATATGTATCCCCATTCTCTTTCCTGAATTTAAAAATGAGGATGAAAGGATACCATACCATGGATGTCCACAGACAACTAAGGTACTATCCTGACAGAACTAAATCTTTCAGATTTTTGGATCAATTGTTCATTTCTTGTGAAGGTAAGAAGAGACAACCTGTGTCAAAACAGACTATTTCCAAATGGTTGTCTAAGGCTATTACCTTTTGTTGTACTCACCATAACAAAACCATTCAAGGCAGGGTCAAGGCCCAGTCTGTAAGGACCCTGGTTTCATATATGGCTTTTTGGAAAGGGTTGGATTCTTGAACAATTCTAGAAGCTGCTACTTGGTCCACTGTACATATTTTTTACAAAGCATTATACGCCTGATTCCTGCTCTAGGTCCAGATCAAGCTTTATTAGGACCATTCTCCATGGTCTTCTGGACTCTTCTCATTCCACCTCCCTAGTCTTCCACTCCACTCAAGAGGCCTAGGGTGTTGGATTCCTTAAATGAGGATCTGGAGTTCGGAAGAATCCTTAGCTTATTCTTCTCAGATTCCTTCGTCCTTGGACTATGGTTCAGAGGAAGAGGACTTCATAAGTCCAGATTCCCCTTTGGAAGAGCTCTCCTTTGGAGATACCATTGCTTGTATGATGACTTATTTTAAGGGATTTGTTCTCAAGTCTCTGAGATTGAAAAAAGATATTATGATCTCCTACATATGGAGCCTCCCAAACCATTTACTGTTCCTCCTGTTCTGGCTGCCCTTCTGGATACCTTCTCAGCAGAAACTGTAGCCCCTGACTCTCATCCTCCTGCACCTAAGAAGCCAAATAGATTCTATAAAGTGAATGAGAACTACAAATTTCTAATAAACATCCTTCTGTAGTGTCAGTCTCCTCTTGCAAGCCATCCAAGTTGTTTCCCTCCACCAAGCTGTTGGCTTCTGATAAGGATAGTTGGGCTATGAAAAGGTTGGGCAAGAAAGTTTACACTGCTGCCACTTTATCCTTTAGGGCCATCAACTACCAGATTCATATGACCAGGTATGTTTTGACTGTCCTTCCTCAGGGTTTTATATATACAAGGCTAGAGATTATTATAACTGTCTATCAAGGGGAGTCATTTATATTATTGGGTGTGGTTGCAATAGAGTCAAATGGTACATTGGTCAAACAAAAAGAGCAGTAAAGAAAAGAATCATGGAACACTTGGGTGACATCAGAAGAGGAAGAATGGAAAGTCCAGTTGTGGAGCAGTTTATTAGTAGTCATGAAAGTCCGGATAGTTCTTTCTTTTTTAGTGTGCTAGCCAAGCCCAAACAATTACAAGGAGGTGAATTATCCAGCAACTTATATTTGCTGGAAACCAAATGTATCATTTAAAACTCTTTATCCCAGGGGGTTAAATTTAGACTTAGATTTGAACATCAGGGGTTAAAGGAATGATATAATATCTGTAGTAAAATGTTTTGAAATCAATCCAGGGACATGTACATTTATGAATAAAAACTCTGTTGAATATATTGTGAGTTGACAAAATGTACATTCAATATATGATGGGATCTTCTTTAAAAGAAGAAATAAGGCCATGGTTGAATTTTTTGACAACGCTCTATGCAGAATTAAAGGATGGTTTAGATACAACATATGTATTTATTTGTTTGATTTTTCATAACATTAAATGAATTGTTGTTTATTTGCATGAAAATACCATGCACATGACATTGCACATGAAAATGTATTTGTAAAAGAAAATGTATTTAAGATGAAATTGTATATTAGTAAGTTCAATTGAATAATTAGATGGAGATAATTAATTGATTGACTTTTTAACAATATATAAGAAAAGGCTGCTTGGTGTAAAAATTATTCCTTGAAGGCATAAGCTGAGGTACCGGAGACACCAGTAAAAGAATATTTTTCTATTCTTGGAGTGGTGTGTGTGTTTTTTCATTTCATGACATCTCATAGTTTCTATGGAAAGGTTGGGCAAGAAGGTTTTCACTGCTGCCACTATATCCTTTAGGGCCGTCAACTACCAGATTCATATAACCAGGTATGTTTTGGCTGTCCCTCCTCAGGCTTTTAAGGTGGTTTCTGACCTTTCTGAATCTGTCTGGAAGTCTATAGCCCTTTCCCTGCCAGGCTGTACTTCTCAATTTGCCCACTACTCAGTGAAATGCAGCTGATGCATCTTCCAAGGACTGCATTATTTTTGGCTTCGTTTTCAGGCTTCACCTGGTGATATTAAGGCCAAACTTTTGGATGCTCCTTTACATAATAAAATACATTCTGAATCTGCTTCTGATGAGCTTTTCGGTACAAGGGCAGAGTCTTGCAGGAGCTGAAACATATTTTTGTTTCTGCTATTCTTAAATTTCAGAGGAATAATCCTGCCAAATCTGCAGTTGTTTGTAGGCAATCTCACGTGTCTGCCTCTTGCCAAGTCTGTTCAGACTTCTGCCACCCAGAAACCTGCTTTCCAGGACAAGCCTGGTTCTATTTTACAGTTTGCTTCCTCCTTCCTTTGGCATGGTTGTCTTTTCCCTCCATCTTTCCTGTCTCTTCCAAAGTGGCTGCAAATCACTTCGGACTTTTGGGTTCTGTCCATTATCTGCCAGGGATATTTAATTTTTTGGATGTCCCTTCCTCCCTTTTCAGGCATTCCTCAACCTCCTCAGGGACAGCTGTCTAATTTTTCAGAGGTTCTTTACTCAGTTTTGGCTCAGGGCACCGTTCAAGCCATGCCTCCTGCCCAGGTAGCAAAAGGATTTTATTTCAGAATGTTTTTGGTCCCACAAAAGGAAGGCACATGGAGACCAGTCCTGGATCTTTCCCAGCTGAACACCTTTCTCAAGACTCCTTCCTTTTGGATGTTATCTTTGCAGACATTATTTCCTCCTCTTCTACCTCAGGCCTTCCTGGTATAGCTGTATTTCAAATATGCATACCTTTACATCTCCATTCATCCCATCTTCAGGAAATTTTTACATTTCACTATCTGTTCCTTCCTTTTACAGTTCTCAGATTTGCTCGTTGGCCTCTCTACTGCCCTATGGGTATTCACCAAATACCTCACTCCTGTCATTGCTTTTTGCAGGATTCGAGGAATTCAGATCTTTTTCTACATAGACAATCTGCTTCTCCAAGCTTCTTTGCTCAACACTTTGCTTCAGGATCACATGTTTGCTACATCCCTGGTACATAGTCTGGGATTCACTATAAATTTCCAGAAATCCATTCTGATGCTTTCTCAGGATCATATTTTCCTCAGCTGCAACTTCAGAAAGTTCCCATGCTAGCATCTTTGCCTGCCCCCATCTCTAATTACCTTTTTCCAATCCCTTCTTCCTCTGGCATCTGTCTCGGCCAGGAAGTTTCTCAAGGTTCTTGGGTTCATGGCTTCCACCATTCCCATGCTCCCTCTTGACAGACTTCATATGAGGAAGCTTCATTGGTGCCTCAAGTCACTGTGGCTTCAACATTGACACACCCTGGACTTCCCAGTACCTTTCCTTTTCTATCTGAAGCTCGAGCTTCAGTGGTGGTTTCATCAACTTTCACTCAAACCAGAGATTCCTTTCCATGCTCCATTTCCAACTCAGGAGCTCTTTACAGACACCTCAGATAGAAGTGGTGCCTCCTGTGGCCTCCTCAAGGTTCAGGTTCAGGGTCTCTGACCTCCTTCTCAGAGGCCAGACCATATCATTATAATGGAGATTAGGGCTTTGTTTCTTGCTGTTCAGGCTCTTCAGGGCTTTTTATTTCCTCTTTCATCCCAGGGCCCCACAAAGTTTTCACAGATAATACCACATTATTGTGTTATGTCAACAAGCAAGGGGGTACAAGTTCCTAATGTCTTTGCAGACAAGCCCTTCAGGTCTGGGATCTAGCTATCCAGAATAAGGTGAAACATCAGGCAGTTTACATTCCATCAGAGCACAATTTAGTGACAGCCTCCTGGAGCAGCTTGAGTACACAGGGTCTATATCAGAACACCGAACATTTGAAATGGGTGTTCTAATATTGACCCATTTTTAGCGAATGCTGAAAATATCGAAGTAACAGGAAACTGAATTCTTTCCTAGGGAAAGAATTCGGTTGTCAGTTTCTGTTGCTTTGGTATTTTCAGCTCTCTGGTGGAAAGTTACGGGTCGGGTTCAGGTAAGTGTGTGATTGTGTAGACGTGTGGGTTAGGACGGGTTAGGTGAGTTAGTGTTAGGGTGCGGGTCAGGTAAGTGTGCGATTGTGTGGGTTAGGGCGAGTTAGGTAAGTTAGGGTAGGGCGCAGGTGAGCTGACTGTGCGATAGTGACGGACCTTAGGGTTAGGGTTTGGGTTAACGTAAGTGGATAGTTAGTGGTGTTTGTATAGTTTAGTGTAGAGTTAGGTGTTAGAGTTTAGGTGTATGTGTGTAGATTGCTGTTTGTTTGGTGTGCTTGTGTTGTGTGTATGTGTTTTGGAACAGCAAATTTTTTCCCTAGGAAAAAATTCGCTGTTCCGAATGTTCAATGTTTTTTTTTTCGATTGCTAGGGTTCGATATTAGAACACTCGACATTTTGAATGTTTTGTGTTCTAATATAGACCCGAGTACACAAGCTCACAAATGGATGCTTCATAGAGATGTGTTCCTGGACATTGTCCATTGGTGGGCATTTGTCAGGTACATATTTTAGGCTCCACTGTGAACAGACAACTTCCTCTCTTCTCTTCCAGAGTCCCAATTCCTTTGGCTTGGAAAATGGGCACTCTGTCTTTTCCTTGGAAATAGATGCTTCTATATGCCTTCTCTCCGCTTTTTCTGTTACCACTAGTCTTATACAAGATCAGGCAGGACTTTCCCAAAATCTTACTACTGATTCCCTTTTGGCCCAGAAAGCATTGGTTCCCCCTTCTCTCTAACTTGACCAAGGACAGTCACCACAAGTTACCTCACCCAGGTGGATCTTCTTACACAAGAGAAGGGATCTCTTATAGATCCTCACTTGCTCAGTCTTCAGCTGACACTGTGAATGGCATTTGGATCCCTCTCAGGCACCTGTTTTCTGATTATGTGCTTCAGGTTCTGCAGAAGGCCAGGAAGCCTACTACCAAAAAATCCTATATATCCAAATGGAAGTGATTTTGTGTCTGGTCCCTTTCTTGCCATCAGGATCCCCTACATGTGAAGGTTCCTCTGGTTTTCTCTTATTTGTGTGATCTGCTTCATGCTGCGTGGGCTTATTTCAGGCTCACCTGTCAGCAATCCTTGCTTGCCTGCCCTTAATGCCTCCTCTGGCCTTTAAATTTGAGGTCAAGCAATTTCTTAAAGGTTTCCTTCATTTCAGGCCTCACAGGAAGCCTATTACGCCTTCCTAGGACCTCACTTTTGTACTTGAAAATTTGACTCAGACTCCTTCTAAGTTTGCTAGTTCAGCTTCCTTACAACATTGTACTTGGATAACTGTTCTTAAGGTTCTGAATTCAACCAGAGGGAGTCTGAACTTCAGGCTCGCATGCCTTTTCATCCTTTTTTGGTTTTCCACAGAGATAGGATGTCTCTTCATAATAATCATTTTTTTATGCCCAAGGTGGTCAACGGATTGTTCCTTAATCAGTCTACTCATCTTCCTTCCTTTTTTCCTTATCTTAAGTCTGCCAGTGAGAAGGCTCTTCACACCTTGCATTTGCAGAGACAGCTTAGATATTATTTGGATAAAACTAAAGTTATTTGCAAATCTGTGCAGCTTTCTCTTTCCCTTCTTCCCAGGACTTGGGTTTAGCTTTCTCTAAGCAAACTATCTCCTGGATTTCTAAGGCCATTTCTTTTTGTTACTCTGTTCATGAAAAATGTCTTTCTGTGTCAGTAAAGGTGCATTCTACTAGGGCAGTTGCCTTCTCTGGTGCTTTTTTCCAATGGTCTGGATACCAGATCCGTCCTTGAGGCTAATGCTTGGTCCATTGTTCATGCATTCATTAAGCATTACAAGTTGGATGTTATTTCTAGGGCTAGAGCAGGCTTTGCCAGGGCTATCCTGCATGCGTTTGTAGAGGGCTGTTCTGTTTTTTCCTCCTATCAAGCTTTCCCTTGAGATCTTGTACTATCTCTTAGGTAAAGAATACTGCAGCAGTAAAATGGAAAGAGATAGTGCAGTTGTGTAAAGTCTTACCATAACAGTAGATGTCCGTCTCTTCACTGTTGCAGTATTCGCTCACTCCCTCCTACCCCCTCTGTTCTAGCTCTTGCCTTGTACTTTTCTTGCCCTTCTGGCTGAAGGGATCTTCATCTTCTTTTTTTCTCCTTCTGGATGCACGTTCTCCTTGTCCCTAAGGACATTCTGTTCCTTCTGGGACTTTTTTAATTCTGAGTGTGTGCATCTCTGTGTTACATTTATGACTTAAGCTTTGTGCTTGGAGCATCCGTGTAACATATGATGTCTATAGGAACTAAAGGCTTTGGTATACGGGCCAGACACTAGGCTATCCTTGGCAGGAGATCCCTTAGGTAAAGAATACTTGCAACAGTGAAGAGAAGGGCATCTATACAGCTGTACTTTCCCCAGAATCATTGTCTAGTCTATATAATTGTAAGCTGAACCTTTTGCTACCACCACTACTACATCTTAGACTATTTTTAAAAATATATCCACTCCTTGATGAGTTTTCTGAGAAACTCATACCCCCTTCTAACCAGATAGCCCCCTGAAAAGATTTTGGAAACACTACTTTACTCAAAAAGTCCTTCCTGGATCTTCTGAACAAACCAGCTGATTGGATGGAAGGCCAAATATTCTAATTAGGGACTTGACCTATCCCCCAATCAGCTGACACAACTATTAGCCAGTCAGGAACCCTTCATTACCCTCTATCATACCGGTTGTTCACCACCACAACCCCTTGTTTAGGATGATTTAAATAACTTGAATTGTAATGTTTTTTCATTAATAAACACTATATCTGATGATGTCTAATAGGTGAAAGCACTCATTACCTTGAATAAACCTTACAATTTAAAGCTTGAAGAAGGATTGCTTTGCATTTTTATTACTTGATTTTTAGAATGTGTAGACCCTCAAGATACCTACAGGAATAAAACAGTAGATTACTTTAATCAAAGAGCCTTTTCTTTATGTTTAAAGAAGATGGTGACACTGCTTAATATGCAGAAGTTTATTCTTGAGGTTTGGGAGGTGCTGGGTTATAAACCTCTCCTTCCCCTATGTTTTGTTTTTCAAAGGCTATGAAAACTGCGGTGGTGGTGCTGCAGTAGCGCTGTCGCCTCACAGTAAGACGTTGTCCCGTTCGATTCTCAGCTAGAGCGTCTTCTGTCTGGAGACATGCGTAAATGGGCGTACCTTCGTTGAAGGTTGTGTGTCAGGGCTGGCAAGTCGGCACGTAAAAATCTACTGCCAATCATTAGCGGACCGGAGTTCCGCTGTGGCGACCTCTAACTGGGAAAAGCCTAAAGACACAACAACAACTTATGTAGATGAAACTGCATTTGCTACCTCTTACAAAAATGTTTTTTGGGTGGGAATCACTGTTCCACACACATATCCCCATTTAGGATGCTGTGCCCCCTGCACCCCTTCCTGAGGTATAATCCACTCTGTGATTACTACATCAGCAGGTAAGGAAAAGATGACTGTTATTCCTATTGCTTTAGTGGCATTTTGGGTTGTATATCAAGGTAACCCAGTACTGGTCAGCTTTCAAAAGTTCAGACTCTCCTTCCTCTTTCTTCCTTCAAATGATGATTGGCTGATCATATCCCAAGATGGAAGCCTTTAGCTGTCACAGGTTGTGAGTAGTCAGTCTTTTTCCTGTCATCCAAAGAAGAAAGTCCTCTGATTGTTCACAGGATCCTGTGCTGACTTTACCTGCACTGCTCAGATAAACCCCATTTGGGGACCCTTTTTTGTATTATTTTAATATTAAATTCATTAATTTGATGTTATCCATTTCATTATCCCTCATGACTGTGTCTTGGATCCAATGTCGGATCTGATCCAGCACTTCACAGACATAGATTCAAGGCTTGCACTCCTCCCTCTCCCATAATCCCCTTCTGCACTGCAACCCTCAGATTTCGTTTGCTGCTATGCCACATGGATGTGATTCCTGGCTCAGAGCTGCCTTTTCGATTTGTGGAAATTCTTCTAAGATAAGCATTTTACTTTTTATTGTTAAGCGTACATAGTTCTCTTCCTCTTACATCCCTTCTCTTTTTCTAGCTGGTCCCTGGTGTTAAGGCTTGTTAGAATTCCCTTCCTTTCCTTAGTTGGTGATTGGTGCCTTTTTTGGTTTTGATTTAACTGTCAGGGTATTTGTATTCTTAAAGTGGTTATACAAATTCTTGTCAGTCAGTAGTTAACTAATATCTGTGTTTTGAGCATTTTAGCATGTGTGTGTGTGTGTGTGTGTGTGTGTGTGTGTGTGTATCTTTTGACTGTTAGGTATGTCTGAGAAAGACACACCTACTGGGCTTAAAAGGTGCTCTTCTTGTGGGTATAAGATGACAAATTCTGATGCCCCAAGAAGTGTGTCTATTGTTTGGGCACTGACCACCTCAAGGCTGATTGCTCTGTCTGTGCAGCATTCAACTATTGAGAGCTGGCAGACCACAAAAACAAATTGCTGCTAAAAGGCATGGCTCAAGGGAGTCCCTTTGTCTCTGGGTCCCCATCTTCTTCTGGCCCTAAGGAGTCCAAAAGAAAATTCCCATCTCTTTCCCCAGGAGCTTCTCCTTTTGTGACTCAAAAACAGCCTAGGCTTTCAGATCAGAGATCCTTGGATACAAAACTGCCTCTGGCCGTCTTGGATCTGGTATGTCAGGATCCGTCAGTAAGTTCAAAGGTCTCTTCAGATTGGAGGCCCTTGGATCCAACTGCAGTTAGGGCCCCTTTCAATCCATCCACTCCTTCAGATCAGAGGAGGGTGGACCAGCAGGTGTCAGTTCCGACATGTTCGTTGGATCCAATATTACTTTTTGAGTGCTCTCCTTCAGGATCCACCAGGGATCTGAAGCACTTGGCTCCTAGGCATCAGAGCCAGTCTGTGGAGTGGGGGCATCATAGGTCTGATTTGGGGTCCAGGATTGCTTCCCCTGCTAAATCTACCCATTCTTTGGCTTCCTCTAGATCCTCCAGGAGCCTTTTGCCCACAGATATAGACAGGATGATGATGAGTTTTCTCAAGGCCAGGATAGAGATGAGTCTTTTGGCATCTCCAGCCTGCTCGGGTTCAGCGAGATCCCCAGCCCCAAGGTTCCCTTCTCCTCTTCCAATTCTCCCAGCTTCAGGACTCCAGGCACTGTTTCACTCAAGGGAGGCGTTGATGGGTCTGAAGGTGCATGCTTTCCTGGCTCCGTCAGGGTCCCTGACCAGTTTGATTCCATTGTCATCGAAGCAGAGCGTGTCTCAGTTCTGAGAGGTTGATGCTGGATCTCTGAGGAGGGGAGCAGGTCTGGGCTTTTCAGACTGGTCCCTTCCCTTGGGGGCCTAGCCCTCATCAGCTTGGGGCCAGTACTGTCTGGAGGGCCGAGACCTGGGGTTGACTCCACTCCTTTGTCCCAGGTAGTTTCAGCTACCGGGGACAGTGAGGGAATTTCCTTGAGTCTTTCGGCCTTTTGGGTGGTAGAGCGGACTTTCACCAGGTCTGGAGCAGCATCTTCCCCTCTACCAGGTACATCACAGGCAGTCACTATTCTGAGCCCTAAGCCCATCAATCCTGTCCAGAGTCAGTCCTCCCAAAATAGCCTTCAGGTGGCATCTAAATCCCTGGGGGTTCCCCTCTCGTTTGAGTCCTCCCCTGAGCCCCACACAGAGGAGGTGCCATGGAAGAGAAAGTGCAAGAGGCGGAACTTGGACTTGCCCATGGAGTCCCTCATGGAGGACACAGATTTTAATGAGGGAGATGGGTCCCCCAGGTCTCCGCCTGACGATGTCTCCTTTGGAGACATTCTGGAACTGTTGAAACATAAAGGTGGATGGTCTCCCAACTCCCATCTTCAGAGGAATCTGTGTTCCTGAAGGCTTTCAGGATGGGCCCATCTATTTCCTACAGAGACCAAGTTGCACATAAATGTTCTAGAGACGAGAGCAGCCATCCAGATTTTGCAATCCTTTCAGGATTGCCTTCCTTTGGGGACGATTGCAATTCATAAAGGCAACATGTCAGCAGTCTGGTATATCAACAAGCAGCGGGGAGCACATTCTTATCTGCTGTGCAGAAAGGCCATGAGAGTGCAGGAATGGTTGATTTCTTCCAGTTGCTTTCTTCTTGCAATGCACATACCCGGGGAGTCCAAAGTGTTGGCATACAGACTCAGCAGTTCCATCTCAGATGTTCAGTCAATGAGGCCAGCCTTGCTGCAACCTCTTTGCATCCTCAATGAACAACAAATGCAGCAGGTACTTTGCCCTGATTCCTCCAGAGGGATGCTGTAATTCACAATTGGCCTCTGGTTCTCCTTTATACATATCCAGTGATCCCATTGATCCCCAAGGTACTACAAAAAGCCCACAGACTGAAGTGTTCCATGAGCCTCATTGCCCCTTTCTGGCCTCATCAGGCATGGTTTCCCTTCCTACTGTCTCATCTGAGGTATCCTCCATGGATACTAAATCCCCAGCCAGATCTCATTCTCATCCGTCGGAACTGCAAACACCGAACCTTCGATCCCTTTATCTAACCGCATGGTTTCTCCACTTTCCATGATACTAAGAGAGTCCAGGCTGGCTTCCCCTGTTAAGAAAATTATTCTGGCCTCTCAGAAACCATCAGTTTAAAAACTCTACAATAATAAGTGGAAACGTTTTCCCTTTGGGGCTGCTGAAAGAAATCTTGATCCCTTCTCTGCTCTGGTTTTGGATATTCTTCTGTTTTTATCATACCTTTATCAAGAGGGTGCCATTTTCTCTACCATAAAGCTGCAGTTGGTGGCCATTTTTAATTTTCATGTTAATAGGGAACCTGCTTTTTCCTCGAGACTCTGCAAGGCCTTCATGAAAGGTATTTTTCTCCTCAGGCCCCCTGTCAAAGATTCTTCTCCCCCTTGGGATTTGACTATGATGCTGCAGTCTTTCACTCAAAGCCCATTTGAGCCAGCTCATTCCTGTGATATTAAGTCTATGGCCTTTTTTGTGGCTATAACTTTGGCTAAGAGGGTCTCAGAATTACAGGCTTTGTTATCCAGGCTGCCATATATCATTTTTCACAAAGACAGGGTGGCCTTGAGAACTAATCCTTCCTTCATGCCCAAGGTAGCTACTGAAATAATATCAACCAGTCTATTCAGTTACCTGTCTTTTTTCCAAATCATTCCAACAAAGCTGAATATATCCTCAATACTCTGGATGTACATAGACAGTTAAGATTTTACTTGCACAGGACTAAACATTTCAGGAAATCTGATCAATTGTTTGTAGCCTCTCTGAACAGATGTGGTCAGGCAATGTCTAAGGTTACAATTTCCAAATGGATTTCAAACTGTATTTCCACTCTTTATTCTCTCAGGAACTTGGAGTTACCTCATCCACCTAGGGGCTCACTCTCTTAGGTTGGTTGCTACCTCATCAGACTTCTCTGTGAGGGTGTCTATAGGTGACATTTGTGCTGTGGCCACTTGGTCCACTCTTCACACCTTCATTTCCCATTACAAATTGGATATTGTCTCCAGAAACAGAGCATCTTTTGGTTCCACGGTGCTCAGGCACATCCTTCGATAGGGCTGTTCAAGATACTACTGTAGCTGGGGATTTTGACCCAGTCATGAGGAATAATGAAATGGATAACATCAGATCAACAGTTATGCACTTACCATAACTTGGCATCTGTGTTATCCTATTTCATTATTCCTCACGTCCGGCCCACCCTCCCTCATCTGTGCTCTGCGGGGGATCTGAGGATGCTGGAGGCTTGGGCTCCCATGCTACATTTCCTTTGTTTAAAGTTTCAGGTATTTACTCTCTGGGATTCCTGCATTAAACTCAGTCTAAGGGTTAGAGTGCAGAAGGGGATTAATGGACAGGGAGGAGCTTGAGCCTTGAATCTATGTCTATAAAGTGCCAGATTGGATCCAAAACCCAGATGTGAGGAATAATGAAATACGATAACACAGATTCCAAGTTATGGTAAGTACATAATTGTTTTTATGTTTATTTTATGCTATATTCTGCCTGCAGCAGTGTTTATTTTGTTTCTATCCTTGACAAATATTTGTTTCTCCTGTTTCTGAAAAAACTTTCTGTATTTCTTTCAGAAGTCCAGTGTGTATGTGTGCTGTTAGACACCAGATGTCTGTATTTACTGTTGTTACTTTTTTTCATTTTAATACTTCCGCGGTGGTGCAGCGGTAGCGTTGTTGCCTCACAGCAAGAGGTTCTCCTGTTCGATTCTCGGCTGGAGTGCGGGGAGTGCCTTCTGTGTGGAGTCTGCATGTCCTCCCCGCAGTTGGGTGGGCATTTGAAAGACATGCGTAAATGGGTGTGCCTTCATTGAAGGTTGAACATGAAGCTGACACCTTGACGTTTGTGAAAATCTACTGCCAATCATTAGTGGACTGAAGTTCCATTGTGGCGACCCCTAACCGGGAAAAGCCGAAAGACAACAACAACTCTTTTTCATTTTAATCTTTTGACAGGAAAATATTGCAGAACTTTAAATTTTCAGTATTTATACATTATTTGATATATGAATGGCTCTGCTTTGTGTATTTTTACAACGGATCACAGTTTTTCCAAAAATGAAGTTATTTCAATGTATGTACTGTGGTAATTTTACTATCTCTGGCAAGAAGATATATTTTAAATTGCTATTAAATGGGCCAGAGTCCAAAAGATTTCCTGTTAGTGTTAGTCTGCCCTGATTCTGAAAAACCTGCTCTCAGTATGTAAGTCATATTGTTGTAAGGCATATCTGTAAACAAGCTTACAACAGGGACCAGATTCCAGAAGACCTGCTGTGTCCCTGCTCTCAGTGTAAGTGGTCACTTACACTGAGAGCAAGTCTTTTGGAATCAGGCCCAACGTTTTCTTTTTTTTTTGTCAGTTTATTGTGATTCAAATGGAGCTAGTTTTTAACACTGGGTCAGATGTTGTCAGTTTTCATTCATTTTTCTATCCTCAACCTGTGGGTTCGGTTCCAATCCTCGGAACTGACTCAGCCACTACCCTAGCTTGTGGTAACCAAAAATCTCTTGAACTTATCCCTTATCCACAATGCACCTATCCTAGTTACCTCAGATCTTGTTTGCCACTTTGTGAGTTAGACATGGTTATCAGTGCTCTTGAGCAAGAAAAGTTGTTAATTATTTGATATTTTTTTTAAACTTTAAGAAAACTTGTTAAACATCTTTCTGCTTTATCCATTTTGTAACCCTTCACTAATTACATCATTTTGAACTAAGTGCCTATCCGTTTTCTGATTTAAGAACTCTACAGTTCTCGTATATTAAGTACTTTTTGAATACTATTGGTAGCATTTTCTTTCTTCTACACATTGGTGTAGCCTGCTAATTATCATTGTTGATAATTCCTTTTCATCTCTTATATAAAAAAAAGTTTTAAATACCTATTCTTAAACCCTCCCTTTCCTGTTACATCTACCTGTTGGCATGTGTGTGTGAGAATGGCAGAGAAAGAGAAAGTCCTGGCTGGGTTTAAATGCTATGAGAAGTGTGCTCATAAAATACCTTAAAATACCATATTCTGACTCACACTGTCTTTGTGTGTACTGTTTGGGATCCCTGCATCTTCAGGAGGACTATTCTATCTGCTATTCCTTTAGTCACAGAGCTCTTGTTGAGAGAAAAAAAAACTTAATATTGAAAGGCTTAATTCCACCTTCTTTTGGTGAAGCTATACTTGGAACTTCTGAGAAGTTAAAGGGCAAATCTGACCTTTCTAGCCCTTTCTCCTCTTCCTTCGCCAGCCTTTCAGAGAACACCAAGAAGAGATGTACTTCGGTTCTGACAGCAAAGAAGTCTAAATCTTTGTTTCCATCCTCTCTGTCAGAACCGACTTCAAAAAAGTCAGAAGCCTCGGCTCCAACTCATCTGTCGGACCTGAGAATAGAATCTAGTAATTCATCAGAACTAACCTTTTTGGCTTTGAAGACACATGAAAAAAGGCATGTTTCAGTGCTGAGATCCATGGATCTGACACCACAGTTACAGGATTCAATGAAAATTCTTCTTCCAAGAACAACTTATTCACCCTCTATTAATCTCTTTCCAGAGGGACTTCCATCGCCATTCTTGGAGAGACCTAAATTGCCTTCTGTGATGTCATCCCACTTCTCTAAAAGATGATGTGGAGAAACTGGTGAGAAACATCCTTTGGGCTCATTTGGAGACATCCTAGAAATCTTATCTTAAAACAGAGAGGTGGTTGGAAGTCCAGCAATCCTTCATCTGAGGTGTTGGTGTACCTACAGGCTTTTGGTACCCGCCCATCTACCTCCTAGGTAACTCCACCTGCAGATGAGCTGCTCTCTCAGCTGGCATGGAAGGCCCTCAATACCATTGAACCCATTCTCCGGAGACCTGGCAAAATTATCATTGCCCCAGAGGATAAAGAATTCTGGTCAAAAGTTTTGCCTGTTGATGCCATGGTCATAGCACCAGCAACAAAAAAGGAACTAGCTGAGGAAAGTTCCTATGTCCAGCCTTCCAACAAGGATTCTAGGGTGATGGATAGGTTTTGGAAATTGGTTTATGCTTCATCGACCTTTGCACTACAGTTCTTAAATTTCTTGGCACACTTCACCAGACTGCAGAGGGATCTGATTAAGGAGCTTTCAGATATCCTTTCAGGATTCATCTCTGAAGAGGTTCAGGAATCTATTGCCTCTCAGTTGACTACCTTACAGTCCATATCTGACTCGTCCATTAGGCTCATTTCTCATGTAGCCAAAGAGACGACAAGAGCATTGGGTTCAGATGTTGCCATCAGGAGACATGTTTGGATGCGCTTATGTGATTTTGCCAAGCTCTTCAAGTCTTGGCTCATCAATGCTCCCTTTGACGGCACTTCTTTGTTTGGCCCTAAAGTTAAAGAAATTTTGTCCAGGTGTGAGAAAGATGGAAAGACCCTGTCTGCCATGGGCATATGTTTTTCCACTCATCAACAATCCTTTTCAAGGAATCAGAGAAGTGGTGGAAAGATGTGGTACAAAAAATCCCAAGGGTCCTTTCAAGACACACATGGAGGTGCTGCCCCCAGGGGCAGAGGGGGGACTTAAATGGAAGATGTTGCCCTCGTCGTAGAGGAGGCCTGCAAAACCAAGGGTACAGAGATTCTTTCTTTGGTGAACCCTTTCAGTGCTCCTGAAAGGAGGCTTGATCATCTTCCTCTGGAGGCAGTTGGAGGTTGACTATTCCTGCACGAGAGGGCTTGGCTTGCAATAACATAAGATACTGGGTGCATAGGATCATTTACAGAGGTTATATTATATGATTTTCCCTTCCACCCACCCCATTTGCAAAAGAATTCCCAATGTCCCACCCGATCAGAGGGAACAAGCAGTATTGCAGATTCAAGAACTGCTAGAAAAAAAGAGTCATCAAAGAAGTCCTGCCAGACCAGAGAAAATTCAGAACTTACTCAAGATTCTTTTTAGTACCAAAAAAGACATGGGACTGGAGACCAGTTTTGGATCTCAGTGTTTTGAACAAGTCAGTATGACAAACAAGATTCTGTATGGTCACGGTTCAGTCCATTCTTTAATTTTTGGAACAGGATGACTGGATGTGCTCAGTAGACCTTCAGGATGCATACTATCACATAAAGATGAGCAGGTGATCCAGAAGGTTTCTCCATTTCTGGCTGGGAGTCAGTCACTATCAGTTCAGAGGTCTGCCCTTTGGTCTCACCACAACCACCAGGGTGTTCACCAAGTGCATGGCAGTAGTAGCACCTCATTTGAGACTGCTGGGATTTCGGGTGTTTCTGTACTTAGATGACTGGTTCATTACCACTCTGACCAGGCATCAATTTTTAGAGGCAAAAGAGAAGGTTCTCCAGACATGTTCCTATCTGGGGATAACCATAAGCTACAAAAAATCTCACTTCAAACCAACTCAGACCTTAGAGCTCATAGGAGCCAACCTGAACACAAAGACAACAATAGCCTCTCTTCCCCCACTGAGACTGCAGAAAATCAGACCACAAGTCATGAAGATAATCAACAACAATTCTACAGGCCCTGGGGTCCATGGTGGCAGCTATAACACTGGTCCCCTTAGCCAGAGTTCACATGAGAATTTTGCAATGGCTGCTTGCAACACAATAGTCAGTACTATACCAACCAGTGTCAACTTTGATTGCAATCACCAGCATTTGCAAGAGAGATCTGAAATGCTTCATAGGTTGGTACTAGGCTATCGGCCCTAGAGCCTATACAAGCCTAGCCATAACAATTCCCTGGCTATTTCTTCCCACAATATTTACTTCCCTGGATCCCTGTCTAGCAGGGCAACTGACGTGATCCCTGTGGTGAATTTCCTATCTCCCATCCAATCGTCAAGGTTCCTTTTGAAGAGGGCCAAAGAGGCGCTCTGCTTGACATGTATGGGCAGTCTATTCCAGAGTCTGGGGTGTCTCTAGGTCAGGAACCTATCCCTCCAGCAGGTTTTGTTCATTGTGATGACAAAATTTAGATCCCTGGAGCATGTGGCTCTGAGGGATTGGGATTTCTTTAAGTATAGCATGTCCAACAGCTCTGGGTTTGACATGGCCTTGTATGTTAAGCAGAGATTGCCTCTGAGTAGACAATATGCGACAGAGTATAGCTGGAGTTTTTTTAGATGGTCAGCATAGGACATCTGCTTTAGACCTGTGATTCTTTTAGTGAGGTATTTCTGCAGCCTTTCCAGCTGTTGCAGATATCTTGTGAGGTACATACCAAACAGGGAGTTGTATTCTATAATAGGTCTAATGAAGGATGAGTACAATGGGACAATGACCTCCTTTTTTCTGGATGAAAAGCCCTTAGTGATGAGGTGTGCCACATAGAAGGATTTCCTGATTGTTGTGGCAATGTGGTTATCGAAGGTGAGACCACTGTCCACCTGTGTCCCTAAGTCTCTTATCACACTTTCAGTGTTTACTATACTGCCACCTATGTGGTAATTCATGGGTACATGTTTTTTCCTCTTTAGATCAAATTCCAAAAAGCCGTCCTTTCACCCCCTCTCAACCCATGGTCACAGTGACAATGGACGCTTCCCAGTTAGGATGGGGGTCATTATCTGGGGAACAGTGTCCAAGGCACTTGGCCCCCCATAGAGGCCAACTTATACATCGACATCTTAGAGATGAGAGCAGTGCTTTTAGCATTACAGGCCTTTCAGGATGTTCTCCCTTCAAGGACAGTTGTGATTTAGATGGACAGCAAGTTTGGTACATCAACAAGCAATGAGGAACCAGGTCCTATCCCCTGTGTCAAGAAGCTCTCAGAGTGTGGCAGTGGGAGATCTCATCCAACTGCTTTCTCATAGCAATGCACATTCTGGGAAAGTCCAGTGTGATAGCAGACAAACTGAACAGATGCATATTCCTGCCTCACGAGTGGTCCCTTAATCCTGTAAGTGACAGAGAGAATATTCTGTCAACTGGGCCATCCTTGCTGCAATCTTTTCACCTCTCCCCTAAACAACAAGTGCAGCAACTACTTTGCCCTTATCCCCTGTCAGGGAGACATCACCGAGGAATGTCCTTGTCCACATTTGGCCCTCTGATCTTCTTTATGCCTTTCCTCTGATTCCTCTAATTTCAAAGTTTCTACAGCAATCAGGTTAAAGAGCAAGGTAATCTTCATTGCACCTTATTAGCCTCAGCAGATCTTGTTCCCCTTTGGCATCATCTAATTGACCGACCTTGGATTCTAGACCTGGTTCCAGATCTCCCATCCCATAGGCATGATCCACCCAGACATCTTGAACCTCAAGCTGACAGCTTGGTTTCTCCAATTCCATTAATAGCCAGACAATATATGCTCTCTTCACCTGTCTGACACATACTTTTGGCCTCTCACAAACCATCTACGAATAAACTTTGCAACAGTAAATGGAAAAGGTTTGTTTTTTGCACACATCAAAATAATGTTGACCCTTTTTCAGCACATATTCATAAGATTCTCAAATGTTTAGCCTTACTATTCAACGAAGGGGCTTTGTCTTCAAGTTCATATAACAGCTATATCCAATTTTCATACTGGATTTGAAGACTCATCACTTGCTTCTCATAAACTTTGTAAAGCTTCTTTGAGAGGCACTTTTCTGTTAAAGCCTCCTTACAAAGATCCACCCCCTCCTTAGGATCTGAATTTGGTGTTGCAAGCAATCATACAACCTCTTTTTGAACCAGCAGAACATTGTGATCTTAAGTTTCTGCCATGGAAAACTATTTTCTTAGTAGCCATAACTTCCACCAGAAGGAGTTCAGAAATTCAAGCTTTGTCTTGTAAACTACCATATTTTAATTTTCACAAGGATAGGGTTGCACTAAGAACCAGCCCCTTTTTTCTACCAAAGGTGGTTTCAGAAGTCACTATCAATGAAACTATTAACCTACCAGTTTTCTTCCCCAAATTTGCTACTATAAGTGAATATTGCTTACACTTATTAGATGTCAATAGATGGGTCTACTTCATAACATTGAAATTTCATAACATTGAGATCATAAAATTGAAAATTCAAAACATTGAAAACTCAGAACATTGAAAGTGTGCTTCATGACATTGAAAACTACATTGCACAAGTAAATAAGATCACCTCCACCTACAACACCACCTAACAAACCCACTTTCTACTATGTTTCTGCATGGGGGGCAAGCCCCCCGCACCCCCACGTGGGGGCTCTACCCCTCCATAAATTAAATATACCAACTCCAAGATTGCACTGCAGTGGAAAAAAAGTAAATTTCCTAACCACACAAATTTATATTTAATTCCACTTTCTGTTCAGCTCTAAGTACAATTCCCTACCTCTACCTCCCAAATCATAACGTTCTGTCCTCTGACAAAAATCTACTTGACATATATCAGCCTTACAAAAAATGCAGTTGAAGTCTGTAATCACACTGTGTAGTGAAAGTCTGGAATATAATCCCCGCACCAATCAGGGCAATATATATACCAATAATGTATTTAAGCTACAACTCCAAGAATTTCTTTCTGATTCCTGACTAAAATTTCAGCTCCTTCTCCTGTAATACCTATATACATCATCTTTCTCCTTTTTCTTGTTATTTTTTATTTCTCTTAATCTTATTTCCCTTACTCTTAATCTTGCATTTACTCATTATTTCTCATGTCTGACATATCTGCTCCACTTGTAACCTCTAATAAATACTTTTCTTCACTCTCCTTTCCCTTCCTCTCCTCCTCCTTATCCACTCTTTGAATGTTCCACTCTCACATTTCCTTTATGAGTGAGTAATAAACTCTCGCACTTACATGTCAACACGTTTTAATGCTACATGACATTGTAATTATCTTGTTTTAATGGTAACTATATATTATTCTTATGTCATATGTATATTAATATTTGTATTACTCTATTGATTTACAGTAAATTGCAATATGATGTCAGTTTTCACCTCTGTACATGTAGTTACTGCTCTTTTATTTGTGTAGTTGCCGAAAAATGGATAACAATTATCCAGTTGATCTTTTCCAGTAAACAAATAACAATAATAAAGCTGCCTGCAGGTCACCAGTATCGAGTCCAGCAGTTCCTAGAAAGGCTCTGAGAAAATATAGGGTCTCCACAGATATGACAGATCTCTTTTTTTTTTTATTTGATTGCTGACTTAGCTGTGATCTCCCAAGCTTTCTACTCAGATAAAAGTCTTTGGCTTCATCTAATCCAAGGTCTCCTGATAAAGAGGAAAATGGTTAGGTCTTAAGGGCAAAATGATATTTGTTTCTAGTAATCTAGCCTTTAGAATGTTAAATTATTAATTCTATATGTGGTACTTTATTTTACACAGTGTTTGTACAGTTTGGATAATTTTGCTGCATCCTTGCCTGCAGATAAGTCTTATATGAATTTGACTCAGGTTTCAACCGTTACTTGAATGTGCATATACAGTCTCAAGAAATGCTGATTTTCTGCCATTTTACGATGGTATACTTAGTTATGTAATCAGAACTTCTCTGATGATTTAAAGACAACATTTTGAATGCAACTTGAGTTTTGAATTTGTGTTTGGGCCCTTTGTTGCACAGATTCTCAAACAGTAGGATGACAGAGGCAAATTAATGCATGGGTATATAGAATGTTACACGTATCCATGTTCTCCATAATTATGTGTCTTCCTTCAAGGAGCAGAACAAACAAACAAACAAAAATACCAGTCAAACATAAGATTAGAGATCCAAAAGGAAATGGCAGAAGGATAATTCTTCAAGACCAAACAAGAAGGTTCTGTTTGGAAAAGGATCAACCTCCTGCAAAGGAATGTTTATGCCAAGTCACAGAGCACCTCTTCCTAGCCCCTTCCTTCTCTTCCTCCTTCTCCCTGAGAAAAAGAAGGAAGGGCAGGAAGGGGTTAGGTAGAGCACCTCTACATATCCCCTTCCTGCCCTTCCTTCTCTTCCTCCTTCTCCCTGACTCTCTTTCAGCCCTGCAGCCTGGCTGCAAATAGACACAAACAAGTGGGTTCCGAGAATAATTCCGGGAGAATACACCTACCAGTGGAATGAAAATCCTCTCCTTTTCAGGAGAATTCCTCCCACACCCACCAGACCAGACAGAATGTTTTCCTCCAATGCTCTATCACATGGTAGGAGCAGGAGTCATAGAATCAATATCTGCAGTACACAATAGCAAAGGATTTTACTCCAGAATCTTTGTGGTACCAAAAAGAGGAGCATTCCTGGAGACCTGTTCTATATTTCTCCTTACTAAACACCTTTGTTGATAGGTTCAGAAGTTTATACTAGGTTAATGACCACCAGGGTCTTTAAAAGCCTAGCCATGCAACCGAGCTCATTTTTGTCCCAGAGGCCCTTGGACATCTATATGGTGGAGTATGCTAGTAAAGCACTAGCTAAGGTTTATGTAGGGGGGCTATTTTACTTGGGGATTAATTTACTTACTGTTGACCTCTGTTCATCAGAGACATGGGGGCCAGACTGGGGGTGAATTTCAGTTTCCCTTCCAGTGATCAGTTAATAGTTAGTAGGTTAATAGTTGATAGGTTAGTACTAGACTAACTGCTCTTGTGAGTCATTTTAAGCCTAGCCAATTACCTGATGTGAAAATCAAACCCTGCACCTTGTGTGTATAAGGTAAACACGTTAACCATTATGCCATCCTCCCACCAAAGTTTCTTTTGACTAGGGTCAGGGATTAACTCTGCTTCACATAGATGGTGAGCTTATTCCATAGTGCAGGGATCCCTTGAGATGCATATCTTTCCTTCCAGCGGGTTCTATTTATTTCACAGTCAAAGTTCAAGTCCTTGGATCTAGTGTTTCTGGTGCTGTTTGTCTTGTGGATGTGCATGACATCCATCAGACTTCGATCTCAGATGTGTCAGTAACATGTAAAAACCTGAGAACAGAGATAGGACTTTAAGGCGATCTGTGTAAGACAGTGTATTCATACCCTGGATTCTCTTGGTGAGGAACCCTTGAGGGTGTTCCATCTGTTGCAAGTGCCTGGTTAGATACATAACAAAGGGGCATTGTACTTAATGATGGGTCTGTTAAAGGGCTGAGTAGAGTGGTACTATTACTTCCTTGGACCTGAATACCATACCCTTGCTTATGAGTTGGGTGACATAGAATGATTTTCTTATCATCTTGGCTACGTGTTGGTTGAATGCTAGATTACTTCTACATATGTTCCCAGATCCCTAACTATCAGGCCAGTTGTTAGGAGTGTTTTATCAATAAAGTAATTAGCTTTGTTGGACAATTTCTCAAAGGGCACTATAATGCATTTCTTTGCAATGAGTTTTAACCCCTGGCTTTTGCACTAGTCATTTGTTTGTGTTAGGCCCTCTTGTAAGATGTTGGTGTCATTGATGGAATATATGATAGCTCCTAATTTACAGTTATCTGTTAACTTGGTGAACCAGAGGCCTTTGATATTATCCCTGACTTCTGAAATGTAGATGCCAAACATGGAGTCCTGGGGTACTCCACTGGCGATCGGTCTGTTGGTGGAGGTGGTCTCACTGAGTCTGACTTCTTGGTTTGTATTTGTGAGCCACATGGCCATCCAGTGAGTTATGTAGGGATGTATGTCTAGTTTTAAGAGTTTGTCAAGAGTACCTGAGTGGGGTATTGTACTGAACATTTTGGCCAGGTCAGGGTAGGTGATATGCACCATTTCCCCCTCATCCATAGCTTTGGCGGCCCTCTTGAAGAAGTCTACCCAGTTAAGTAGGCAAGACCTTCCCTTAACAAATCCAAACTAGGATTGGTCCAGTGTCTGTAGGTTGCCAATGTCCTTGTTAAACATTTCCATGATAATTTTTTCCATGGCTTTGCATATTAGACTTGTCAGACTGATGGGTCTGTAGTTCCCTGGGTCAGTTAATAGTAAACTCTTATAAAGATGGATGACTGTTGTGGTCCTCCATTCTTTCGGCATGTGACCTGTTTTGAGACTATAGTTGAAAAGGGTCTCAAATGGTCCTGCTAGGTCATGTTTTAGGCTATTAGGAGGCAAACAAGTTTATTGTTAGGACCCACTGAAGCAGTATTTTTGGCCTTACAGACTGCCTTCAGGACCTGCTCTCTTGATAGGGGAATATGCTAGAAAAGAATTCACATGGGGTAGTAGGAGAGAGAGTGAGGGATGAAGTCAGGCTAAATTTATTAACCAGTAGATTTGCTATGTCACCATAGTCAGTCATGGTTGTGCCATGTACCACCAGTTCTCCACACTGATAAATATTACTTTTAAGGTTCCTGACATAGCTGAAGAAGGCTTAGTGATTGTCCTTAGCCTGAGATGCTATCATGACTTTATAATTGGCCTTGTTGAACTTTATTAAATCTCATAGTTTCTTGTTTAATTGAATCAGAGATCTCTTGTCACTATGTGAGTTGCTCTTTCTGATTTTGGCTGTGATTTTTTTTTTGTTATATAACCTGTTAAAGTAAGGATTCTACCTAGTATGGTTCATTTTGGTTTTAGACCTGGGCTTATGTCTGGTAGGTACAGTGGCCTGCTTGCATTCCTTTACATGTTTGTACAGGGTTTCTGTAAATAATTTGGCATAGGTAGCTGTATTCTCTGGTTTTGGGGGAGCCGTGAATTTCCACAAACTGTCAGTTAATATGATGTAGTTTGCTTTACTTAAGTTCCTAACCCTTACAGGTTTAGTTTGGTTTTCTGGATTAATTTTTATTTCAAAAGAGACAGTTTTGTGGTCCAACTTTACCACTGAGGACGTGACATGGAGTGGTGGGTTGCAGTGCTCTCCCTTGTTAGTGAGTAATAGGTCCAGTATGTTTGATCCTCCAGATGGAAAGTGCACTATCTGATGTAGGATGTTTGTGTTAATAAAGTCCAAGAAACGTTGCACATGTGAGTTAGATGCAGTGTACATTTCCCAGCCCATAGAGGGTAGTTAAAGTCTCCCATTAATAGGGTATTTGGTTGGATGGTGATCTCCTCTAGTAGGTCCAGCTAAGAGTTGTAAGTTTCATGGGTCATAGAGTGTAATTGGTAGCTGGCTAGTACATGATAGGGAGCCTTCTCTATGGAGACTTGGATGTGAATAAACTCCAGGGCATCATCTGCTAATGTAGATTGGGACACCTCCATATTTTACCCCTGTATGTGCTGCTGTTGGTCTAAATTTGTGTAAGGAACTCCAGCCTTCCAAAGACTAAAGTACTTTCTGCAGCTTTAAACCAGGTCTCGATAACAGCATAGATGACTATATTTTCCAGAGGGAGGAGAGCTTGTAGGTTGTGGAGTTTCCTGTATAGACTCCTAGTATTTTTTTTTCTTCTTCTTCTTCTTTTTTTTTGGCTAATTTGGTAGTTGTGTCATTTTGACATTGCCTAAAAAAGATTCCTCTTGAATGACACTAGAAACTAAGCCATTTATTAAAATCAATCATTTTCTGTTCATACTGTGACATCTTTCTTGATGAAGGTAAAATGTTGGACAGTGTAAGGCACATACCTGTCTGTGACACACATTCAGAGAGATCCATAATGTCTCTTTTCATATAGTCCAGTGAGGTATGCCTGGGGTCTATTTATACCCAAATGGACTGTGTTAGAATCATATTGGTACCTGTGGTGCAGTGACTCGAGTTCTTGCATGATATTGCAGATTCTGTCTCCAGTTAGGCAACTAACTGTTATCTTCTCCTTGTCCAGCCTAGTCTGAGGAGTATCTGTGTGTCATACAGTAGAATCCCATAAGATAAGAGTGCTAGATAAAGTAGTGTAAAAGGTCTGAAATTCAAAATCCGCACCTTACAGTCATCCCTAGCTTTGCTTCCATTGGATCCATTTAGTCTGCCTGCTATTGTTTTGCTCTGGCAGAATGTATGAGGCCTAAAGTGTCAGAGAATGATCTAGAACCAGCTCCCAGGCCATCACTGTCAACCAGCAAAAAGGGTATGACTTTATACTCCCTTGCTTGTTCAGGTATCATATCACAGTAGTGTTGTCTGTGACCACTAGAAGAGGACCTGAAGTCCATAAGTGATGAAGAACTTGGAAGATAGTTGCTCTATTATTCCCATGGTCGGGAATGTTCCTATATGCATTTCCACTCATCTCCAGTGATTCCCAAAGTACTTCTAAATATTCAGAAAAACTTAACAAAAAATTACCAAAGATCATTGTGGTAACTTAAAAACTTCAAATGAGTGGATGAAGGAATGGTAGCATAAAAAGTTCAAAATATAAATTATATTTATTTAACCATTAAAAAAAAAAAAAAAACAAATAACCAGGATTTAATGTTTTCATATCTCTTAAGAGACTTCATCAGAATGACAAGTATCCATTTTCCCCTCCTTTACTGAATTAATTAGTGGGAACTTAAAAACAAAATTAGTTATTACAATTTTAAAAGAACACACACACTATTTAAACTCTATGCTTCCCTAGAATTACAAAAGAACTTGAAACATGACTCTTGACTTATAAAATGTTAAAATTCCTTTAAATGAACTTTTAAAATTGGAATGTTTTAAACAAAGTAATAAAAAATGAAAATGTGAAAATGTAAACGAATGTCAATAAAAATAAAAACTAGCTTGCAATTCAACTTTCTTAAAATTACTTAAGAAGAAAAAATCCACGCTATGCATGGTCAGAAAATTCCAAAAGTATTGTTAAAAGACATACACACATATACAAATATCTGTAATAAAATAATTCAAAACCAAATTCATATTTTCAGGGCTCTAAGCTTCAGTGCTTGTTGCATAGCAGTGCTGCCATTCAGACCAGGTGGGGCGGAGTCAAACCGCATTTAACCCAAGTAGCCAGATTACTTTATACTCAAGAAAATTTCCCTAATCCCCCTTTAGGGTTACTTTTAACTATTTCAGTAATTCCAAATAAAAATCTGTTACTATTACTACAAGTTTCTGAGTGTCTAACCAGGGTGTTGTTAACATTCTTTTTGCTAATGTCATAGTTACGCTCATATATCCTTTTTCTCAATGCCTTCTCTGTTTAGCCTATATAGAACCCATCTCACCCAGAGCATTTAGCCATGTAAATAATACCTGTTGTCCCACAATTTCCATTCTTAAATCTAACTTTGAATTTTTAGTTATTATTTAAAGTCATGCTTTCCCCTTCAAAAACCCATGGACATTGTTTACAAGGTCCACATTTTTTGGACCTACTGTGGGTTTTCCATCCTTTGTAAACTTATTTCCTTCAGGTAATTTCTTAAAAATAAACAAAGTTTTAGGGATAAAAATGGTTCATTACCTATCACTTTACCTAGTTCATTAATACCCTTCAAGAATTCCAATTATTTTTATAATGCTCTTAACATTACCAGACAAGTTGTAAGATGCAACACAGGCTTTATCGAAATGTGTGCTATTGCATTCCAAGGGGTCTATGGGTTGATTCTTAACCATATTCCCACCTTCTCCTAATAGGGGTTTCAATTTCATACTCCATGAGTCTGTTACCACAAAAATAAGTTCCTGTAACATGGGTTCAGGATATCCCCTCTCAATAAACACTTCTTAAGTAAATTCATTTCTTCTTCCAAATCATTGTAACTTGAAGTCATCCTAGTAACTCTAATACAGTGACCCATAACAAGATTCTTCTTAAGCATAAAGGGATGCAAACAGGAAAAAATGCTAATAGGAATTACTGAAAGTTGGTTTCCTAAAAATTTTTGATTTGAGACCACCCCGTTTGCTCAACTGGAACATCTAAGTAACTAATAGTTTTCCTATTGAAAGTGAAAGTAAATTTTAAAAATGGTATGGATTTATGCATTAACTCTATTAATTCGCTAATAATTTCTTCCAAGCCAGTCCATAAAACAAATATATCATCTAAAACCTAAAATAGCACTTAATAAGCTTAAACTATTCAGATGGGAAAATATTGCTTTTCTCCCAGTCCAACAAAACTGTGTTTGCATATATAGGAGCACATGCATTCCCCATCACTGTTTCTTTCAGCTGTTTAAAAACTTCCCCCTCAAAATAAATAAAATTATTATTTTAACAAAAAAATGTAAACTCCAACAAGATTCTAATACAATCTGCATTTAAAAAATTCACATTCAATCAAAGTGTCCAGTAGGAATGAGAGTCCCTCTTCCATTGGTATGGAATTAAATCCACAATGTCGATAGTGAGAAAACCTATCTTAGGATCCCATATCTCTGGTGTCAACCTTCACAAAAAATCCCAAGAGTCGCTTACTAAATGGGATTCTTGCCTATAAATAGGTTTTAATGTTCTATCAATAAAAATGCCCAAAGGGTGAGTCTTGGAACCTGCAGCAGAAACAGTTGGTCTGTAAGGGTGTTTTATCAAGTCCTTTTGCAACTTAGGTATTCCAAATATGGTGGGAACATAAGTTTTTTTCCACTGTTAAAATCATAGACTTCCTTAGAAATTTTATTTTCTAAAAAAATCTCTTCTAGGTACATATTTATTTGTCTATATGCTAATTTGGGTCTATATTATATTCTCAAAAGCCGACAATGTCGAATCTGACATTGTCAACACGAGAATATCGAACACTCAGAATCTTGAGCGTGTAAACGAAAGTCTCCATAAGGGGAGATTTCCATTTACTGCAATGTAGTGCGGTGTCGGAGTTGGTATATTTAAGTAGTGGGGGGATGGGGGGAGATTGCCCCCCCTGCTTAAACCCGTTAGGGTACTTTTTTTTTTTTTTTGTCTTTTTATAAGGTCGATGTTTGAAGACATCGACCATATGGTGTCGACCATATGTTGTTTGATGTTTTTAAACATTGATCTTATAATATAGACCCGCTAATTCGACCTCATTTTGAGAGGCAATAGTATAGCATTCAGAATTATGCAAAATATCCGTCATTCTACTGATATAATCAATAGTATCACAAATCACTACTCACCCATCCTTGTCTGGTTTCATAATTCTAACTGATTTGTCCTTTGTGAGAGTATGCAATAATTCAGATTCTTCCTTACTTAAGTTAAATCTTCTTCTTTTTATTTTTACTTTCTAACAACCTGTAAATATCTTTCATAACTGCCTTCTTGAAGGCACCAATGAAGAGTATGAAGGGGGGGTTAAATACTATACTTCAACATGCTGGAGACCACATATATTTTCCCCATACTCCTGAGGATAGGGCCAGAAATATGCAGGAGTTCTACCCTGTAGCACACTATCCTGAAGTACTGGGTGTCATAGATTGCACACATGTAGAAATTAAGGCACCATCTCGGGAACAGGGAAGGCTCAACATTAAGAGAAAGAACTTTCACACTATTAACTGCCAAGTCATGTGTAATGCCAAGAAATTCATCTTGAACATGTGTGCTGGCAACCTTGGCAGTTACCATGACTCTCATATCTGGCATACCTCCCCACTGTACAAGATGTTCACTAGCTGGGATATCCCACAGGGTCATTTACTGGGGGTGTAGGTTATGCATTGGAACCATGGCTGATGGCACCCATCAGAAATGCACACACACCCACTGAAGGGTGAAAAGAGACATAGAGGAGCTCTCTGATCATGTAGCCCAGGCTGGTATGACCCTGACCTTGAGCAGCATCTTACCCTCACCTAGAATGATGCCACAGTACAAAGACAAAATGATCAATTTTAACAATTGGCTAAAATGTTTGTGTCATTCAAAGGGGATCCAGTGTCTGTCAGCCTGGGATGACATGCTCGACAAGCCACATTGCCTCGCTAGGGACAGCTTGCACCTGTCACCACTGGGCTTTCGGATATTGGCAAAGGCTCTTGCCACCCCCATAGTGCCTTTTTTAGGCAAGGCTCAAAAGTCAAACCCACCCCCATAGACAGCACAAGGAACAAGAAACTAAGGGTAATGCTGCTAAATGCCAGAAGTCTTAACCTCAAGATGCACACACTCGAAGCTCTCCTCAGTATGGAGAACATCGATATCTGTGCAGTGACAGAAACCTGCTTCAAGGCTCCAGAGAGCACCCCAGCACTACCAAGCTATACCTCATATCATGCTTTTCGGCCCCAAAACCCGGACCGAACCACAAAAGGAGGGGGAGTTTCCATATTTATCAAGGATATCCACACCTCCAGGTTAGTGGCATTGCACAAAGTATCGGAGACCATCCATGTGCAACTAACAGTGGGCAAGACTGCTTTTCAGTTTATAGCATCCTACAGACCACCCTCTCAAAGTCAGGAATCCCACTCGGCTTTCCTGAAAACATTGGAGAACATGAAGATCTCTCCGAACACCATTATATTGGGCGACTTCAACTACCCAAACATTGACTGGGAGCACTACTCAAGCCCCAGCACCTTAGCCCAAAGGTTCCTGGAAATTATAAACTCAAATGCTATGGAACAACTAGTCACCACTCCCACAAGAGGGGACAACATACTAGACCTGATCATTACCAACATGGGGACTCTATGCTCCACACCAGAAGTATATCCCTCATTGGTAAGATCAGACCATAAATTAATTTCACTGGATGTCCCCATCCCGACCCCACCCCCAGCCCAGAAAACCACAGTGAAAAACTTCTCAAAAGCGAACTTCTCACTTCTCAAAACCGAAGTGGAATCCTTCAAGGCCCCAGGACCAGTGGAAATTACGGCCCAAACTGCAGAATCCTATATAAACGCATTCTACGGACATCTCCAGGAATGCATGGATCATGCTATCCCAAACAAAACCAAGACCCAATCATCCAAAGGCAGGCGTCCAGTCTGGTGGACCCCTGCCATAAATAAACTGTACAACAGAAGGAGGAAGCTACTACATGATAGAGCAAAATCCCTAATAGGGAAGGCATCTCTGATCAGTACTAGCAAAAAATTACGATCCCTCATAAAATCCTCCAAGGCCAGCTTCGAGAGAAAAATTGCACAGGACACCAAAGACAATCATAAGGCTTTTTCAGTTATGTTAGAAACCTGGGATGCAACTCCCAGACTTGTTCTGAGTTGATTCTAAATGACAAAAAATACACTGAACCCACAGACCGCCAATATCGTGGCAGACAGGTTCAGTGCAAACTTCTCCACCCCCTCCCCCCCAAAAGAGCAAGTATCTATCCCGGCAGATGGCTGCCTCCCAAACATCTCTGATGCTCAGGTGAAGGCTGCCCTCTCCAAAGCAAAAAACACTGCTTCCATGGGACCAGATGGCGTCCCAGGTTGCGTCCTACATGAACTCCAAGAGGAACTAATCCCTCAAATAAAACAGCTATACAATCTCAGCCTCACTACACGATATGTGCCCACAGAATGGCGTACAGCAGCAGTGGTCCCACTCCACAAAGGTGGAGCCTCTACGGACCCTGGAAACTATCGCCCCATAAGCCTGACTAGCTTAGTCTGCAAGGCTATGGAGAGGATCATCATGGAGCTCATAAACAAAGACATTGGGGACCTACAGACACTAGATCCTACCCAGTTCGGCTTTGTCAAGGGCAGATCCTGCCTTTTGAACCTGGTTGACTTCTTCAAAACAGTCACCAAAGCCATAGATGAAGGAAAGGTAGTCCACACAGCCTATCTGGACCTTGCAAAGGCATTTGACACAATACCCCACTGGCATCATAGATAAGCTATCCAGCTTAAATATAAACCCCTATGTCACAAGATGGGTCGCAAACTGGCTCAAAGACAGAACCCACAGAGTGAGAGTTGCTGGAGCCATGTCAGACTCGAAACCGGTCACAAGTGGTATCCCACAGGGTTCTGTCCTGGGACCACTCTTGTTCGGTATATACTTTTCCGAGGTACAGGCAAACGTGGGAAGACTATGGCTCACCAAGTTCGCAGACGACTGCAAACTGGGCGCTATAATCAACTCTCCAGCTGACACAAACATCCTTCAAAAAGGTCTCACAGAGACAGATAACTGGTGCCAGCACCATGGTTTAAAGCTAAATGCCAAAAAATGTATAGTCATACCCTTTGGCAAAAACAATGTGCCCACAAATTACCACATAGGCGGAAACCCATTAAGTACAGAGAAAGTTATTAGGGACCTGGGGACCCAAGTTGATAGCAATCTCTCCTTTGAAAACCACATTGCCAAAGTGGTTAGAAAGACCTTCTATATAGCCCACCAAGGGTTTCACATCTAGATCAAGAGAGGTAATCGTGCCCCTTTATTCATCCATCATCAGGCCCATCATAGAATACAATGCCCCTTTTGGGATGTACTTTACCCGACACCTGCAGCAATTAGAAAGACCCCAAAAGTATCTCACCAAGAGGATCAAGGGTCTCAAACAGATGCCATATGCTGCTCGGTTAAAAAAACTCCAGCTCTACTCAGTTGCATACCGCCTACTTCGAGGCGATCTATGCCTGACATACAAAGCTATGTCAAATCCAGAATTAATGGACATGCTCCACCTCAGTAAATCTAAATCCCTTAGAGCCACACGCGCGAGGGACTTGAACCTCAGCACAGAAATAAATAGAACTTGCTGGAGGGACAGGTTCATAACCCAGAGGCTCCCTTCGCTCTGGAATAGAATTCCAGTTCATGTGAGGCAGAGCACCTCACTGAATCTCTTCAAGAAGAATCTCGATAGGTGGATGGGGGATCGTAGGTTTGTCCCAGGGATTACTCCCGTGTCACTATTAGACAGAGGCACAGTAAACTAAACCTTAAAAAGGGCACAGTATACTCAAATCAAGGGGTGGCGTAAGCCATACAGAATCGGGCTAGGCTTATAATTGCCTCAGGGCAGATAGCCTAGTATGAACCTATGAACCTATGAAGAATCCCATAATGAGGCACATGCTCAAACCAGAAATATCATAGAGTGTGTGTTTGGGCTGCTAAAGTCATGGTTCTGGTGTCTAGATACATCTGGGGGAGCTCTGCAGTACAATCCATAGATGTACTCAGATATTCACATTCTGTGCCATGCTACACAATATCATCCTGAGAAAACAACTTCAACGGGATCTACAAGGGGAAGGAGCACACATCCCACCAATGCCAAGGTCACCACAGCCATATGCAAGTGAGGAGTCAGAGGAGGACCCAGCAGCTGCTGTGTGCTTAGGCAGATGTTAGCAGAATTTCTGTTGCAGAAAAGAGGAAAATCTCAGGATGCAAAAAGCTCCTTCACCAGCCTCAGTAAGAAGCTGAGATCCCTCATAAAATCCTCAAAAGCTAGTTATGAAAATAAAATTGCCAAAGATTCCAAAGACAACCACAAGGCATTCTATAGTTATGTCAAGAATCTGAATGGCGATGCTCAGATCTGCTCTGAGCTACGACAGAATGGCATTAAATGTACTGATCCCAAGGATATTGCCAATATTCTGGCAGATCGATTTAGTGCCAACTTCACCCCCCTCTCACCCCCTAAAGGGCCCATCTCAATACCAAAAGATTGCCAAATTCCGATAATCACGGCCACACAGGTAGAAACCGCACTCTCCAAAGCTAAGAATACAGCATCCATGGGACCAGATGACATCCCAGGCTGTGTACTACATGAACTACAAAATGAACTGGCACCTCACCTATGTGTCATGTTTAATCATAGCCTCACCTCAGGCTTCGTGCCCACTGAGTGGCGCACAACTACAGTTATCCCGCTCCACAAGGGAGGATCCACCTTGGATCCCGGGAACCACCGTCCCATCAGTCTGACAAGCCTGATCTGCAAGGGCATGGAACGCATTATCATGGAACTTATAAACAAAGACATTGGCAACCTTCAAACACTGGACCCCACCCAGTTTGGGTTTGTGAAGGGACGATCTTGTCTCCTGAATCTGATTGACTTCTTCGAACCAGTCTCCAGTGCTGTGGACGAGGGTAAGGCGGTCCACACAGCCTATCTGGACCTCACCAAGGCCTTTGACACCATCCCCCACTCTGGAATCATAGATAAACTTACTAAGCTGGGCATAAATCCCTACATCACTTGATGGGTTGCCAACGGGCTTACTGACAGAACCCAGACTGTAAAAGTAGCCGACTCCAAATCCAGCTCCAGACAAGTGACAAGTGGAGTACCTCAGGGTTCAGTCCTGGGACCACTCTTGTTTGGCATCTACTTCTCTGAAGTACAGGCCAACACTAAGGGACTCTAGCTAACAAAGTTTGCAGATGACTGCAAACTGGGAGCCATTATTGAATCCCCAAATGATGTGGATATTCTTCAAAAGGGTCTTACAGAAACAGATGCCTGGTGCCAGAGCCATGGGCTCAAGCTTAATGCCAAGAAATGTATAGTTATCCCCTTTGGAAAAAAACATGTACCCATGAATTACTACATAGGTTGCAGGACACTAAACATCGAAAGTGTGATGAGAAACTTAGGGACACAGGTGGACAGTGGTCTTACTTTCGATAACCACATCGCACAACAGTCAGGAAATCCTTCTATGTGGCACATCTCATCACTAAGGGCTTTTCATCCAGAAAAAAGGAGGTCATTGTCCCACTGTACTCATCCCTCATTAGACCCATTATAGAGTATAATGCCCCGTTTGGTATGTACCTCACAAGACATCTGCAACAGCTGGAAAGGCCAAAGAAATACCTCACTAAAAGAATCACAGGCCTAAAGCAGATGCCATATGCTGACCATCTAAAAAAAAACTCCAGCTATACTCTGTGGCATCTCGTCTACTCAGAGGCGATCTCTGCTTAACATACAAGGCCATGTCAAACCCTGAGCTGTTGGACATGCTCCACTTAAAGAAATCCCAATCCCTCAGAGCCACACACTCTAGGAATCTAAACCTTATCATCACAATGAACAAAACATGCTGGAGGGATAAGTTCCTGACCCAGAGACTCCCCATACTCTGGAATAGACTGCCCATACATGTCAAGCAGAGCGCCTCATTGGCCCTCTTCAAAAGGAACCTTGATGATTGGATGAGAGATAGGAAATTCACCCTGGGGATCATGTCAGTCACCCTGCTAGACAGGGGCCGAGAGAAGTAAATATTGTCGGAAGAAATACCCAGGGAATTGTTATGGCTAGGCTTGCATAGGCCTTAGGGCCGATAGCCTAGTACCAACCTATGAACCTAAATTTTTTTTCATTACCTTTGTACTTTGTCATCTTATTATCCTTATGAAAAATAGTGCCAAATTTATTTTTCTTTCATATAATTTAAATTCCAGAGTTGTATCTGCTATATCAGTTTGTCTGGCTGGTATAAATTTAAAACGTTTTCCAAAAGTGTAACAGAGTCCAAAGTAATAGCTAAATGACTATAGTTAAATATGTTTAAACTATTCCTTGTTAAAAGAACTCCTCAATAGCTACAATCTACTGTTTCCTTCTGGGATTGGTAGTATAACTGCCTCTGGGGTCCATTTTCCTTTGTCATCCATTCAGTGGGTTTTTGAATAACTTTTTTGTATACCCCTTGTAGGACCCCGTTGTCTCTGTTTTGTACTTGTTGGTTTGCGAACCTCTCAGATCTCCATAAAGGTGGAAGATCCTGATTATCATTCATTTGATTATCTATATCAGTGGATTGTTCACTCACATCCAGTCCTCTCTTTCCACATAGCCCCTTTCATTATTAAACATATTGTCAATATTATTGTTCCCATAATCATTCAGCCAGATTCAATAAAGCCTACGTGGTCCTTTACAGTGTGTCCATGTTACGCTGTGACTGCACACTGTAGCGCTCCATTTTTGGATTCAGTAAGTGGCTTTACATGGTGTGTAAAGCCACACACAGCCACACAAACAAGGTAAACACTATGGCATGTAAATTACAGCATAAGCAGCTGAATTGTATGCTAATCAACCAATCCAAGATGGAGGAGCTATTCAACAAGCTATAAAACAGCCATGTAGACACAGTGTTGTTTTTGCCCTGGGAATTCCAAAGCCTATTGGAGTGCAGCCACTGAATGGAGTATACACAGAAACAATGTTAGGGGCTGCAGTTGCTTTAATTCATGTGTTTGGGCAACAGGGTGAAGTCTATGCTGCTGCTGCTGCTAATAGACCAAGGCCAAAAAGGAGGAGAGTTTTCAGACCCTAGGATGTGGAAATTATAGAGTGGTACAGCATGAAAAGAGACACACTACACAACCTCTGCAACCTCTGTCGTTCTCAACTCAGAGCCAGAGAAAACGAAGGGGACCCCATCCCAGTGGAGACAAAGGTATGTGTAGCACTTAGAAGCTTAGCTACAGGTCCCTTTCAGAGACCAACATGGGACATACTAGGGTGTCACAGGCATGAGCATCCAGGATCCTCCATCAGTTCTTGAATGCTATACTCCAACATGCTGGTGACCACATATATTTTCCCCATACTCCTGAGGATAGGGCCAGAAATATGCAGGAGTTCTACCCTGTAGCACACTACCCTGAAGTACTGGGTGTAATAGATTGCACACATGTAGAAATTAAGGCATCATCTCGGGAACAGGGAAGGCTCAACATTAAGAGAAAGAACTTTCACACTATTAACTGCTAAGTCATGTGTAATGCCAAGAGAATAATCTTGGACGTGTGTGCTGGCAACCTTGGAAGTTACTATGACTCTCATATCTGGCATACCTCCCCACTGTATAAGATGTTCACTGGCTGGGATATCCCACAGTGTCATTTACTGGGGGTGTAGGTTATGCATTGGAACCATGGCTGATGACACCCATCAGAAATGCACACACACACCCACTGAAGAATCCCATAATGAGGCACATGATCAAACCAGAAATATCATAGTGTGTGTGTTTGGGCTGCTAAAGTTGTGGTTCTGGTGTCTAGATACATCTGGGGGAGCTCTGCAGTACAATCCACAAACATGTACTCAGATATTCACATTCTGTGCCATGCTACACAATATCATCCTGAGAAAACAACTTCAGCGGGATCTACAAGGGGAAGGAGCACACATCCCACCAATGCCAAGGTCACCATAGCCACATGCAAGTGAGGAGTCAGAGGAGGAACCAGCAGCTGCTGTGTGCTTAGGCAGATGTAGCCATGCTTAATGTGCCCTCACATTGACTAAGAGACAACACATAGCACATTCAGTCACCACCGAAGGGCCTAAATCCTTCCTCTTATGCAGATACATATAGTAGCATTGATGCCAGGTAACTCTGACAACCTTTACCTCCCCATGCATTGGCTGTGTACTGCTTGCAAAAGACAGAGTCAGCCCTGAACTAAAACTGTTGCAACTGCTGGATTTACAAGGTAAGTGTTGAACCTGGAGTGGTAGGGTAAGCAAGTGGAAGGGTGGAGATTTGTAAAGAAATTACCTTACCATGACAGCAGAGACTTATTGGAATGATATGTGTCCATTATTAAATAGAAGGCCTCAAGCATCAAAAATTCACAAAGTCATACTTCTCAAAAGTAGTGATGGTCACTGCATGCCCTCAGTTGAGTACTATACGTTTGTAATGGAAAATCATTAAAGACAGAAGATAGAAATTAATGATTCAGTTTCAGACTTCACAACCCTCACAAGATCATTAACAATAAAGATTGAACATTTTGATGCTATCAACTGTCTAACTTTCTCAGACCAATATAAGTCAAAAGTACTGTGAAGGCTGCCAGCCCAGCTAGCTAGAATTTTATAAATAATTCAGTGTCATTTGTGAATAGTAATATGATTTGTATGCTTGTCCTACAAATGTAAGAAAACTGTATGGTATGTGCTGACCTTCAAGAATGCAACAACAGTGTACTCTATAGGAAAAAAAAACAGAGTTAACTTGCAAAACTTTAAGAAAATAAGTTGACAAGTAAAGAGTTTTGACTGTGTTTACCACAGCTAGAAGACAGAAATAATTACAGGCTTCAAATGTAAATGTATGTCACTTTTTTACGACTTCCATTTCCAGGCAAGCTTCTAACAGATAAGTATTTTTGATACAGGGGTGCTAACTTTTAAGGTTCTGTTAGCCTGGAAACGAAAGGCAGAGGTGACAAGAATGATGTTATCTGAGATAACCCAGCAGAAATATTTGATAGTAATTTAAGAACTATCTCAGAGAGTGAGTCTGGGCATTTTGTATTTGTCTTTGGATTTGACAGCATCCATTCAGCACTTTTATTTGCCTTGCTCTGTAAGTAAGTTATTTAGAACATAATTTCAGTTAGAGATAGATAGGAATATAGTAAGATCAGTCTAGATGTTTTCCGTATTTATGTGAGACTGTCCTGCAATGTTGTTTTAAAATATTTCTTGTGATTCTGAACTCTGTCACTGTGTTGAGTTGAGTATTGATTTGTTCTTTTATTATTTATCATTAAATATATTTAAACACTTATTGTGACTGGTTTGTTTAGAGATATTTAAGCTCTTAGGGTACTTGCATATGTATTTGTTGACATTGTATAGGCCACTCCAATAGCCTTAAACATTTGGTCACACTATTTGGATGATAGTAACATTACACAGTAGAAATGGTCACCCTTTGTAAGGGCCTTATAGTAGCTGATAAGTAGTGGTTGGTGACAGTGATTTCTACCTTATAGTCTGGGCAGAAGGGGGCATAGCTAATGAACCTGTGCCAGCCTTCCCCAGGAGTGTCCTTGTGTTTGTATATAAATCATATCTCAAAGTTTGTGTTTGTGTGTATGAGTATCAGCTACTTGGGCAGGGACACAAAGCACTGGTTGGACAGAGAGGGTGCTGGAGGTTTTGGCTTGACCACTCGGCTGAGATCGTAACCCTATAGCTGCGCCAGTGGGGAGTCTTATTGGGGATCTGGAGAGAGAGGGAGAAACCAGCCCCAGACTGACTGTGATCTCTGTGTGCTCTTAAGGGAAATTGTACTTTACTATGTGTGTACTTGTTATCCTCCCAGTGTGCACGTCCCTCACTGGTGTTAGTGGTGGGGATTGAGGCTCTTTGATTACTGGGCTAGTGTAAAGGTGTCACATATTAATTGTCTGGCAGTGGTGGGATATCCACATCAAATATTAATTGGTTGATAGTGGTGAGATAGCCACATCACATATTAATTGGCTTGTAGTGGGGTGGATATTGAATTCCTGTAGCTGTGTACAGTGGTCACTGAAGGTGTTTGTACTCTTAATCAGCCACCCAGTTAACATTCAGAATTCATATCACAATTGTTTTATTTTTTGTTAGGTTAGTTAGGGAGAGCAGGCAGGCATGTCAGAAGAGGAGTATGACAAGCTGACAAAGGGCCAGTTGGCTGAGATGTACCAGGCTAAAAGACTGGTGCATGCCAGACTGACTAAGACAGACATGATTGGAGCTTTAGTCACAGCTGCATCAGAGAATACGCAACCAGGAGGACAATCAGGCTGGCTGTGGGGATGTACAACTCTCAGAGAATGGACAGCTCAACCTTTCCACAGAGGACTTAAAAATCTGTCTGGAGTTAGAGACTTGAGTTTGAGGCCAAGCATTTAGAAACAGACACAGCAGAGAGTCTGAGGCATCTATAGACTTGAGAAAAATGAGAAACTGCTACACCTGGAAGCTGAGGAGAAGGAGAGGCAGAGCCAACATGAAAAGGAGATGCTGACTCTTTGCCAGACTCATGGAGGTAATGGAGAAGGGAGTAACAGAACCCCAGAAGCAACAATGGTCAGTAACTTTCTTCCACAATTTAGAGAGGAGGATAATTTTGACAGTTTCATTCATATGTTTGAGTGGGTATGTAAACAGTATAATGCTGACCAAGGGCTCTGGGTACAGTTCTAGACCCCCTTACTCCATGGTAAAGCTGTAACTGCTCTTTCCAGACTGTGATAATGACTGCTTAAATTATAATGTTGTAAAAAACTGTTTGCTAGAATGTTTTAGGTTAACACCTGAACCTTGTAGAAAAACGTTTTGTAAGCATAGACACAAGGCAGATGAAAGTGTGTGTGAATATGTTTCTGAACTAAGCACTTATTTTCATATGTGGGTGAGTGGATGTCAGGTCACTACTTCTGAGGGGCTGGCAGACCTTTTGGTGAGGGAACAAGCCTTTAGTACTTTGCCTGAGGACATGAGAATCTGGTTAGCTGATAGACAATGCCTTAAAGTTGATGAGTTGGGGAAAACCAGCGGTGCTTGTGGGTCTAAGGGAACCCATGGTTGGTAACCCAGACTACCCCAACAGAATCTGCCAGTAGCAGGGGAAGCCACTAGTCCAGGTACACATCCAGGACCTAGGGTTTAATATTTTAAATGCAACCAGTGGGGCCATGTAGCATATAGATGTCCACAAAGGCAAGGTGGGGAACAAAAGATGGGAGAGCCAGTACATGGGAATGACAAAATGCCAACAGTAGGTTGTCTTGAGACAACAAGGGTACCAAACTACCAGAAGAGGTTATATCCTTTCTTAGTGAATGACAAAAAACGGCCATTGCGAAGAAAGCCACAGCCTCTGGCATAACCATTAAGCCTGTAATGGTTACAGAGGAGCACTATTTGCCTGGACAGTCTACACCAGTCAGAGCTTTAGGAGGGGCCCCATTCCAAATACCTTTGGCTAGGGTTCACCTTGACTGGGAGGGTCCAACACACAAAACTGCCACAGTGTGTAAAAACAGCGAGAAGATTTAATCCACGGTTAAAACATACATAGACAAGTTGTAACGTATACAAACGTTAAGCGCTTTCACTCATCACAAATATGAGCTTCATCAGAACAATTTGCATACAAATGCCATCAGTTTAAATAACTAATCTGGCGCCAAAATTTCTTAGTATTTCTTAAAGCAACATACTTTCATGTCAAGCACATCCAAGTGTGTGTATGTATACCTACTACTCTAAATACATATAACAAAAACTAAACTGTCAGTAAAAACATAGTGCATATAAAAAATTGTTTTTTTAAAAATACTTTACATATAATAACAATATAAATATATTAGCGACAAAATCAAGTATGTCTATCTAACAGAGGTTTAATTGATATATTTTCATTTAATCCAGGGAATGTGGTGGCATCTGTGTACAACTGCCACCACAATTCTCTGCAAGCCAGTACATTCTTAACATCACACCCTCTAGGATCAGAAATTACACTTTCTAATATACCAAAGGTAAATTTGTGCTCTTTACCACATTTCTCTATATGCCTGTATAATGCATTCTTATTGTCCTTTGACTTTATACTATATAAATGGGCATATATTCTTTTTTTAAAAAATTGCTCCGTTTTGCCTATATAATATGCAAAACATTCTGTGCACTTAGCCAGGTATATCACAAATTTAGTGGAACAATTCCCTTTCACAAACCTTATCCTAGTGCTATTGATGTTGTTTAATATCAACCCATCACTTTCATTAATGGCAAAACACTGATTACAGGCTCCACATCTAGTTGTGTGTTTGCCTTTATTTTCTGTTCCCTTGTGTCGTGTAGCCCCCTCTAAACATCCTTTAATATTCCTTCCCATTTTATGCACAAATGTAGGATGTGTACCTACAACATCCTTAATTTCCTGATCTGCCATTATTACTTACCATGCACTGGATATAATTGTTTTAATGTGTTCTGTGTTCTGTGTGATATACTCTATCACACATGCTCTATTATAACTTTTCACTGTAGTTTCTTTTCCTAAATTCGACTCAACTCCCTTTTTCTTAGTTCCTAACAATGGTATATATTTTTTTCCCCTTTCACTTAGTACATAGTTGCACACATCTTTCATCATCATACTGTTGTAATTTCGATCTTTGAATAAATTTGTAATGAATCCCAACTCTGCAGTCACATCCTCTGTATCCGAAGTCATCCTTATGGCCCTTATACATTGCCCCTTAAAAATGTTATATTTCATTTTACTAGGATGATTGCTGGAATATTCTATATATGAGTTAGTAAATGTGCTTTTTCTGTAAATTTTAGATTTGAATTTTCCAAATCCATTATATACAAATGTATCCAAGTAAGCTATGCCATTCATACTATGGGTGAGTGTGAACTTTAAATATACACTACTATTATTAATATATTCCATAAACTGATTGACACTACCTTCATCTCCTTCCCAGAGAATATAGATATCATCCAAAAATCTCGAATAGTATTGAATGTTCTTGAAATGAACACTATTGAAAATCACTGTGTTCTTCCAGTCAAGCATAACCAAGTTGGCGTATATGGGGGCACAAGCTGCCCCCATAGCCACCCCCTTGGTCTGCCTGAAATATTCTCCATCGTGAAAAATGAAATTGTGATCCAATATAATCGACATAAGTTCAATTACCAAATAAATTTTGTCCCATTCTAAGTCACTGTATTTTTTTATGCTATTTTGGAAAGCCTCCATTCCCTGTTCCTTTGGAATACTAGAAAACAGATCTACTACATCTATAGAGATATAGATGTAGTTTGGCTTCCAGCATTCTCCTAAGGGAAATGTCTTGGATTTACCTGATAAGGGAGGAGGAATCGTGATTTATGACAATTTGGAGTATAATTTAAGGATGTATGATATTTTACATACCTCTGGTAATTACGAAATTGTTTCCCTTAATGAGATCAATATTGCTTATAGGAGAATAGATCTATACATTGAAGAATTCTTGATTGACAGAAGGATAACGGAAGAATTATATGAGAGTAGAACAACCTCAAATGGCAATACTGGTAGGGATTCCCAAGACTCATAAAAGTATTGACACCCCCCCTTTTTGACCCATTATTTTGGGGAGTAAATCCAAGACATTTCTCTTAGAAGTTGTTGTGGATACTATGTTAAAACATATTTATGAGAAAGTAGAACATATGGTAAAAGATTCATGGCAATTTTTGGAAAATTATCCCATAGAATGCTGGAAGCCAAACTACATCTATATCTCTATAGATGTAGTAGATCTGTTTTCTAGTATTCCAAAGGAACAGGGAATGGAGGCTTTCCAAAATAGCATAAAAATACAGTGATTTAGAATGGGACAAAATTTATTTGGTAATTGAACTTATGTCGATTGTATTGGATCACAATTTCATTTTTCACGATGGAGAATATTTCAGGCAGACCAAGGGGGTGGCTATGGGGGCAGCTTGTGCCCCCATATATGCCAACTTGGTTATGCTTGACTGGGAGAACACAGTGATTTTCAATAGTGTTCATTTCAAGAACATTCGATACTATTCGAGGTTTTTGGATGATATCTATATTCTCTGGGAAGGAGATGAAGATAGTGTCAATCAGTTTATGGAATATATTAATAATAGTAGTGTATATTTAAAGTTCACACTCACGCATAGTATGAATGGCATAGCTTACTTGGATACATTTGTATATAATGGATTTGGAAAATTCAAATCTAAAATTTACAGAAAAAGCACATTTACTAACTCATATATAGAATATTCCAGCAATCATCCTAGTAAAATGAAATATAACATTTTTAAGGGGCAATGTATAAGGGCCATAAGGATGACTTCGGATACAGAGGATGTGATTGCAGAGTTGGGATTCATTACAAATTTATTCAAAGATCGAAATTACAACAGTATGATGATGAAAGATGTGTGCAACTATGTACTAAGTGAAAGGGGAAAAAAATATATACCATTGTTAGGAACTAAGAAAAAGGGAGTTGAGTTGAATTTAGGAAAAGAAACTACAGTGAAAAGTTATAATAGAGCATGTGTGATAGTATGGTCCGTACACAGAACACATTAAAACAATTATATCCAGTGCATGGAAAGTAATAATGGCAGATCAGGAAATTAAGGATGTTGTAGGTACACATCCTACATTTGTGTATAAAATGGGAAGGAATATTAAAGGGTTTTTAGAGGGGGCTACACGACACAAGGGAACAGAAAATAAAGGCAAACACAACTAGATTTGGAGCCTGTAATCAGTGTTTTGCCACCATTAATGAAAGTGATGGGTTGATATTAAACAACATCAATAGCACTAGGATAAGGTTTGTGAAAGGGAATTGTTCCACTAAATTTGTGATAGACCTGGCTAAGTGCACAGAATGTTTTGCATATTATATAGGCAAAACAGAGCGATTTTTTAAAAAAAGAATATATGCCCATTTATATAGTATAAAGTCAAAGGACAATAAGAATGCATCATACAGGCATACAGAGAAATGTGGTAAAGAGCACAAATTTACCTTTGGTATATTAGAAAGTGTAATTTCTGATCCTAGAGGGTGTGATGTTAAGAATGTACTGGCTTGCAGAGAATTGTGGTGGCAGTTGTACACAGATGCCACCACATTCCCTGGATTAAATGAAAATATATCAATTAAACCTCTGTTAGATAGACGTACTTGATTTTATCGCTAATATATTTATATTGTTATTATATGTAAAGTATTTTTAAAAAAACAATTTTTTATATGCACTATGTTTTTACTGACAGTTTAGTTTTTGTTATATGTATTTAGAGTAGTAGGTATACATACACACACTTGGATGTGCTTGACATGAAAGTATGTTGCTTTAAGAAATACTAAGAAGTTTTGGTGCCAGATTAGTTATTTAAACTGATGGCATTTGTATGCAAATTGTTTTGATGAAGCTCATATTTGTGATGAGTGAAAGCACTTAACGTTTGTGTACGTTACAACTTGTCTATGTATGTTTTAACCGTGGATTAAATCTTCTCGCTGTTTTTACACACTGTGGCAGTTTTGTGTATTGGATGCATCAAGCGTTTTTGAGTGGAGTTACAGTTTATTTTGTGGACTAAACGCTTTTTGTTTTGTGGTATCTGTTGACTGGGAGGGTGGAAAAGGACGACAGCAAGTAGGTGTGTTTGAGGATATCCCTGCAGATATCCTGATAAGGAATGATTCTGATAATGCAGTACTGTGTGTGCATGCAGTTACATGCAGTCAGGCTTGGAGACAAGCATGTGGGTCTGGTAACCTGGTGGAGACCCAGACAGACCACACACTTGCAGTCAGGACTGGTGAAGTAGTTACTTCGTGGAGGGAGCTACCCTGTAGTAGTGAGACTGAAGGTGAGCCACAGCTGCTTGTGGGTACTGATGTTCCCTTGGACAGAGTGACTGCAAGGGCAGAGGTGAGTACTACTACCCAGGCTGACAGTGAGGCACTGCTTTCAGGGGATACCAGACTTCCTGTGGAAGGGGAGCTGGGAAGGGTTACAAAGAGAGAGATGAGACAGGCTCAGCTCTCAGACCCTTCATTACAAGCCTGAGAGAGGTAGCTAGTGAGGCACCTGATTCTCAAGGGAAGGGGGAATCTGTATACTGGGACAAAGGTTTACTGTATAGAGAGTGGACTCCTGAGGGAGGGCTAGAGGGTGAGAGAATACAGCAGTTGGTAGTGCCCAAAGCCTACCACCTGGCACTTCTAGCCATAGCCCAAGATATCCCCTTTGCAGGTTATATGGGCATAAAATGTACAAAGAGAAGTGTCATGCAGAATGTCCATTGGCCTGGGATTTCCAGAGATGTAACAGTACTGCAGGACCTGTGAGCAGTGCCAAAAGGTAGGCAAGGCAGGAGACAAGGTGAAAACTCCTTTGATGCCTTTGCCTATGATTGAGAAGCCAATTCAGTGGGTAGCTATGGATATTGTGGGTCCTCTGAGTACCCCAAGTTCCACAGGGAAAAAGCATATCCTAGTGGTAGTAGATTATGCTACCAGATACTGTGATACAGTGGCTCTGTCCTCCATTGAGGAAGAAAAGATGGCAAATGCTTTGTTAGAGATTTTCAGCAGGGTAGGTTTCCCAAAATAAATACTGACTGACATAGGTGCCAATTTCATGTCAGACCTGCTGGCTTGTCTGTGGAAGTACTGTGGGGTGAAGCACTTAAAGACCACCCCCTATCATCCCCAGACTAATGGTCTTGTTGATAGGTTAAACTCTACACTCAAGACCATGCTATGGGCATTTGCAGACCAGTTTAAGAGGAAGTGGGACAAATATTTCTCCCATCTGTTGTTTGCTTACAGAGAGGTTCCCCAGTAATCCACAGGTTTTTCACCCTTTGAGTTGCTGTATGGGCATTGGGTGAGGGGGCCTCATATTTAATTCAAGATGAGTGGGAGGGTGAGTGTGAATCCCACAAGGAATCTGTTGTGGCATATGTCCTAAACCTCAGGCCAAGGCTCAAGGTACTCGTTGGCCTGGCCCAGGAGACCCTGGTAGAAGCCCAACAGCAGAAAAAGGTCTGGTATGACAGGAATGGTCAAACTAGAGAGTATGCTATAGGGCAGCAGGTAATGGCTCTCATTACTATCAGACACAGCAAGCTGCAGGTAGCCTGGAAGGGACCCTACAAGGTGGTAAGGAAGGTCAATGATGTTAACTACATGGTGGAACTGCTAGGCAGGAGGCAGGGGCACAAATTGTACCATGTTAACATGATGAAACCTTACCATGATAGGGAGGACCTTGTGCTGAGTATTTGCAGTGGATTGCAGGAAGAGTCTGAGGGAGACCTGGTGTCTGATCTCCTCAATGAGGCTCGAACTGACACCTCAGTGGAAAGGGTAGCAATGTCCCAGCAGTTATTCCCTACCAAGGTTCAAGAAATCCAAGCAGTGTTACAGGAGTATTGGGACATGTTCACTGGGAAACCAGGGTGCACCCACCTGGTGCAGCACGATGTTGATACAGGACCCCAAAGGCCTATTAAGCAGGCCCCTTATAGGGTGGCTGAGAGAGTCAAACAGACTCTGAGGGAGGAGGTACGGGAAATGTTGGAATTAGGGGTAATTCAGGAGTCCAGCAGTCCCTGGGCCTCCCCAGTCATGCTTTTACCAAAGACGTATGGCAGCACCAGGCTCTCTGTGGACTACAGGAAATTAAATAGTCGCACAGAGTCAGATGTTTACCCCCATGCCTAGTACAGATGAAGCCCTAGTGCATCTGGGTGGGACTAAGTATCTTACCACCATTGATCTTATCAAGAGTTACTAGCAAGTGCCCTTGACTCCCAATGCTAGAGAGAGGTCAACCTTTGTGACTCCTTTTGGCTTGTATGAGTTCACAAAGTTGCCCTTTGGGATGAAAAATTCCCCAGTGACTTTCCAGAGGCTTGTAGATCATATCCTAGAAGGAGCAGGAGATTTTTGCCCTTTCTTACCTAGATGATATTGCCATCTACAGCCATTCCTGACAGGAGCACATTCAGTATGTCAGGGAGGTGTTGGGCAGACTACAGAGGGCAGGGTTGACCATTAAGTCCAGCAAATCTCAGTTAGGTATGGCAGAGGTCTCCTGCCTAGGACATAGAGTGGGGAGTGGTAAGATCAGACCAAAACCTGCCATAGTAGAAGCCATTCAGGCATGGCCTGCACTTGTTACCAAAAAGCAGGTGAGGGCATTTTTAGGGACAGCAGGGTACTACAGAATGTTTGTCCCCTATTATAGTAACATAGGTGCTCCCCTCACAGATGTGACAAGGAAAATAGCCCATATAAGGACATGTGGACCCCAGCATGTGAGCAGGCATTCCAGAAGCTTAAAGGAGCTTTGGGAGGACCCCCTGTCTTAGCCAGTCCAGATTACAGCAAAGAATTTTTTGTGCAGGTGGATGCTTCAAACCATGGGGTGGAGGCTGTACCGAACCAGATTTCTTCAGAGGGAGAAGAGCACCTAGTGGTTTATCTCAGTCGTAAGCTCCAACCCAGAGAGGAATGCTATGCAGCTGTAGAAAAGGAATGTCTAGCCATAGTGTGGGCACTGCAGAAACTTCAGCCTTATCTGTATGCAAGGAAATTCACTGTATTTACAGACCATAATCCCTTAACATGGCTACATTGATTCAGCCAGCAAAATGCCAAGTTACTATGGTGGAGCCTAGGAGTGCAAGCATATTATATGTCAGTGCAACACCACAGTGGGGTTAGCAATGCAAATGCAGATGGGCTCTCAAGACAGGGAATGAGGTAAGGTATTCCCAGATAGGATCAACCCTCTCAATAAACGTTTCTCCAGGGTCACTTGAAAAACTAGCTTGAGTTCTCATGGGTGTGGGGGGATTGTGAAGCTGCCAGTCCAGCTACCTAAAGTTTGTAAATAATTGTATGTCATTTGTGAATAGTAATATGATTTGTATGCTTGTCCTACAAATGTAAGAAAATTGTATGTTATGTGCTGAGCTTCAAGAATGTGACCACAGTGTACCCTACTGGAAAAGAACAGGGTTAACTTGCAAAACTCTAAGAAAATAAGCTTGAGAAGTAAAGTGTTTTACGGTTGTGGTTACCACAGCTAGAAGACAGAATTCTGAAGCTAGACATTCTTTGTATTGTCTGGAAACAGAAATAATTACATGTTTCAAATGTAAAGGTTTGTAACTGCTTACAGCTTCCAGTTCCAGGCAAATTTCTATCAGAGAAGTATTTTTGACACGGGTGCTAATTTTAAGTTTTTGTTAGCATGGAAACTAAAGGCAGAGGTGACAAGAATGATGTAATCTGAGATAAACCTGCAGAAATGTTTGATAGCATTTTAAGAACCATCTCAGAGAGTGAGTCTGGACATTTTGTATTTGTCTTTGGATCTGACAACATCCATTCAGCACTTGTATTTGCCTGGCTTTGTAAGTAAGTTATTTAGAACATAGTTTCTCTTAGAGATAGGAATATAGTAAGTTCAGTCTAGATGTTTTCCATATTTATGTGACACTGTCCTGCATTGTTGTTTTAAAATACTGCCTGTGATTCAGAACTCTGTCACTGTGTTGTGTTATTGAGTATTGTCTTGTTATTTTACTAATATTAAATATATTTAAACCTTTTAATTGTGGCTGGTTTCTTTAGAGCTATTTAAGCTATTAGAGTACTTGCATATATATTTGGTGACACTGTATAGGCCACTTTGGTTACACTTACCATTTGGATAACAGTAACATTCCACAGTGGAATTGGTCAGCTTTTGTAAGAGCCTTGTAGTATCTGATAAGTAGTTGTTGGTGGCAGTGATTTCTACCTTATAGTCTGGGCAGAAGGGGGCATAGCTAGGAAACCTGTGTCAGCCTTCCACAGGACTGTCCGTGTATTTGTATATAAATCAAATCTTAAAGTGTATGTGTGTGTGTGTGTGTGTGTGTGTGTGTGTGTGTGTGTGTGTGTGTGTGTGTGTGTGTGCGTGCGCGCCAGCTACTTGGGCAGGGACACGAAGCACTGGTTGGACAGAGAGGGGGCTGGAGGTTTGGGCTTGACCACTCAACTGAGATATTAACCCTTAGCTCAATGCTTTTTGGAATTCATAAACTCCACTGCCCTAGATCAACTTATCCACACCCCCACCAGGGGCAACAATATCCTAGGCCTAGTCATTAACAACATGAGTGACCGGTGTTCCACACCTGAAGTCAACTCCTCGTTGGTCGTATCTGACCATAAGCTAATCACCCTTGATATCCACATCCCGCCCCCACTCCCCATTAAGGAAACCACTGTAACAAATTTCTCCAAAGCCAACTTCTTAAGACAGAAGTGGTGAACTTCATGACACCCATGCAGATGGACAATACAGTTACAACTGCTGAATCCTACACAAATGCACTTACAAGAGTGCATGGATCGTGCTATCCCAAACAAAACCAAGATGCTATCCTCCAAAAAAAGGAAGCCAATCTGGTGGTCCCCTGCCATAAACAAACTGTACAACAGAAGGAAGAAACTGTTGCAAAAGAGAGTAAAATCCCATGAGTGGAGGAGCTCCCTGATCATCCTCAGTAAGAAGCTGAGATCCCTTATAAGATCCTCCAAAGCTAGCTATGAAAACAAAATTGCCACTAATTCCAAGGACAACCACAAAGCATTCTATAGCTATGTCAGGAATCTCGATGGCAACACCCAGATCTGCTCTGAGTTGCAACACAAAGGCATGGAAATTACAGAACCAACTGATATTGCCAACATCCTGGCAGATAGTTCAGTGCCAACTTTACCCCCCCCCACCCCCTAAAGGCCCCATATCTGTACAGGAAGAATGCAGAGTCCCTGTAATCACAACTACACAGGTAAAAGCTGCACTCTCTAAAGCCAAAAACAGAGCATCCATGGGACCGGACAACATCCCAGACTGCGTTTTACACGAACTTCAGAATGAACTGGCTCCCCACTTAAGCACCATGTTTAATAATAGCCTCACATCAGGCTTTGTGCCCACTGAATGGAGCACAGCAAAAGTTATCCCACTCCACAAAGGGGGAGCCACCACTGATCCCGGGAACTATGAACCTATTAGCGTGACGAGCCTGGAACGTATTATCATGGAACTCATAAAGACATTGGTAACCGCCAAACTCTGGATCCCACCCAGTTCGGGTTTGTGAAAGGCAGATCATGTCTCCTGAACCTGATCAACGTCTTTGAGGCAGTCACCAAAGCCATAGATGAGGGTAAGGTGGTTCATACAGCCTATCTTGACCTCGCCAAGACTTTCAACACCATCCCCCATTCTGGAATTATAGCTAAACTCACTAAACTAGGTATAAATCCCTACGTCACAAGATGGGTTGCCAACTGGCTCACTGACAGAAGCCACACTGTAAAAGTTGCAGACTCCAAATCTGACCTGACAAGTAGAGTATCACAGGGTTTCATCCTGGGACCTCTCCTGTTTGGTATCTACTTCTCTGAAGTACAGGCTAACACAGAAGGCCTCTGGCTAATGAAGTTCACAGATGACTGCAAATTAGGAGCCATAGTCAAGTCCCCAAATGATGTGGACATCCTACAGAAGGGCCTCACTGAGACAGATGCCTAGTGTCAGGGCCATGGGCTCAAGCTCAATGCCAAAAAGTGCAGTGTCATCCTCTTTGGTAAAATCTCTGTACCCATGAAATACCACATAGGCAGCAATCTACTTAACACTGAATGCGTGATAAGATACCTTGGGACCCAGGTGGAGAGTAGTCTCTCCTTTGATAGTCACATCGCCACAGTAGTCAGGAAGTCCTTCTACTTGGCACACCTCATCATAAAAGGGTTCTCATCCATTAAAAAAGAGGTCATTGTTCCCCTCTACTCGACACTCATTATACCCATTATAGAGTACAACGCCCCTTTTGGACTGTACCTCACAAGACATCTGCAGCAGCTGGAAAGGCCACAGAAGTATCTCACAAAGAGGATTACTGGCCTCAACCAAATGCCCTACACTGACCGCCTCAAAAAACTCCAGCTTTACTCCGTAGCATATGGCCTACTCCGAGGTGATCTCTGTCTAACATATAAAGCTATGTCAAACCCAGAGCTGTTGGACATGCTTCACCTAAAGAAATCCCAATCCCTCTGAGCTACATGCTCTGGGGACCTAAACCTTGTCACCACAATAAACAGGACATGCTGGAGGGATAGATTCCTGCCCCAGAGACTTCCCATACTCTGGAACAGGCTACCCATCTATGTCAAGCAAAGTTCTTCATTAGCACTCTTCAAGAAAAATCTTGATGAGTGGATGGGAAATAGGAAATACACCCCGGGGATCACTTCTGTGTCTCTGCTCGACAGTGGCACAGGAAAATAACTTTCTTGGGTGGCGTAAGCCAGGGAACCTTGTTGGCTAGGCATATGTAGGCACTTGGGCTGATAGCCCAGTACCTACCTATGAATCTATAGCTGTGCCAGTGGGGAGTCTTATTGGGAATGTGTGGAGAGAGAAGAAGAAACCAGACCCAAGCTGATTGTGATCTCTGTGTGCTCTTAAGGGAAATTGTACTTTGCTGTGTGTGTACTTGTCATCCTCCTAATGTGCATGTCCCTCACTGGTGTTAGTAGTGGGGATTGAGCGTCCTTGATTACTGGGCCAGTGCAGGGGCATCACAGGTACAATTACCAGTTCATCACAAATGCAGACATACTAAGCACTAAGTCAGCTATGCACCCTGAGCATCGGACACAAACCTTATGCATCCCTGAATTCAAAAGGTACAAAAAATGAGTGTGGCATAGTTATCATTACTTGCACAGGGTGTTTTGTGGGAACAGGAAGCCTAGGCTGACAAAAAAGATTGGTGAACGTGTGTGAGTAAAAAAGAGAAGCATGCAGTCATTTGAATTAACCAACAAATGGCCAGTGAGACAGAGTGAGTTTCAAGTTGCACGACTGAGCCATGTAACTGTTGTGCATGTGTCTGTAGGGGTCCTGCAGGTGAAATTGGTGTGTGAGTGTCTGTATGAATACAGCCAAACTCTGTGCTAGCTCTGTGGCTTGGTATGTTGGATATGTGAGAGCCATGCTTGATGGAGGTGGAAGTTAATAGTTGTTGTCCATAACCCCAATAACTGCTCTGCCAGGAGTTGCACCGGCAAATCCATGCCCATGGTCAGATGCACTGCTGCACTACCTGAACATGACTGATATCTGTTGGACAAGCCCCCCTCATGAGTAAGCCCAGGACCATGACCCCATGGCCTGCCACGTCTGGGTGTGGACAGCTCAACCACTGATGGAGCAGTGGAAGAGCAGCCACTGTGGGAGCATGATCAGGCATGGCCACATTGGCTAACAGCAGATTATGTGGCTGACCTACCCCCATGAGGATGCTGTCCCCCTCCCAGCAGACATTCCATCACAGACACAGCTTGTTCTAGCATGTCTTTCATTCGATCCATTGAATCAGCAATACGATGGAGGCAGTCACGTATGTCAACCTGTGTCACATGAACAACCCTAAGCATTTCTCTGGAGCACCTATGGGAATGTGCCTGTGCCTCGATGACAGCCCTAAACATATGTTGAGTGGCACAGGAACATACACCTGGATCAGGTGGAGGATGGACAGCAGGCCTCCTCCAAGCACCCCTAACAACCCTCCTGAGTGGCTCCTCACCCATACTTCCACTATGGACAGAGTCAACAGGCACTGAAGCTGCAGTAACTACACTTCCCTGATCAAATGTCTCACCCTCCACCTGTTCATTATCTGCGGGCTCTTTGTAATTGGTATTCATAGGCCATCTGACTGTCTGATGTGTTAGATTCAACCTCTGAGCCCCGACTGTGCCTCTTTTTGGCCACAATCATCATCAGAGTCTGCTGAGACTCTGACATGAGGTGCTAAAAGTCCCACACTTCCACTGTCAGGATCACCTGTGATAATAAGCAACAAACACAGGAAAAATTAATACCTGAACTACTATACTCCAGTATGTGCTAACAAACTAAGAGTGCTCATAGTATTAGACAATGCAGCAATACACACAACAGTCCTGACATCAACATCATACACTAAAATATTTCTTTGAATTGCTCATCAGTACTGATATAAAAATGTTTGGCTTACCATGTGGGGATGAGGGTATCCTCTGCATGCCAGATGGTCTTGGAAGACATTAAGCGAAAGATAAGGATAACATAATCACAATTAACAGTAACACAGGGGGTAATACTTTCCCCCCTTTATACGTCCATTAATTATACTTTCAACAAGGACTTGGATGATAACTCCAACCTAAGCTAATCAATCAGAATGTGTTAACTGTAGCAATCTTCAGTCCCACCAAAAAACATTCTTGTAAAACAGAAGTAACATATTTATTTAAATTGTTTTACTATACAACAGTATTCAGCAGTTGAGATACAAAAGCCTACCTGGAATCTCTTCCTGGGACATGCTTGTTGTCCCTGAAACAGTAGCACCAATGTCAAGGGCATGCTGTTCTGTACTTTCCTGGGAGCTGTATGGATCCCTGACAGTGGAAAGGAACTCTTCATCTGGTTTTAATGGTGGCTCTGTAGCAGGCCCCCCAGTACCCATCCAATCATAGCCCACTGCAGCTGCTCTCCTCCTTGCAGATGAGATCCCGTCAGTAGCCCTATGGCACACCTGCTCATATGTCCTGCTGTGGCCACCCATGTCATTAACATCTGCAACAAATCCACATTTTGCATGACATATCTCCACATTTCCTTCAAGCAGGAAGGTACCATGTTGCCTAAAAGCATCAACAATTACCTGATTTTTTAGGTCAGTGAAAGGTGGTCTTTGAGGACTGAGACACCTGGGTGGCATAGTCCTAGGTGTCCTAAAAAAACAACAAAATGATAATACAGATAAGTATCACATAACTACAAAATAACTGTTCCCAGGCAGGGAAGGTAGCATTTCAGTATTACCCACTGGAGAAACATAAAACAGTTTAGAGATGTGAAATATGAACAACAGGCTGGATACAAAAAGGAGAATAACAATATCAACATTTCCTTTTTTGTGCCAAAACAGAAATGCAGCTTTGCTCCCCCAAAAGAACAGGCAAATGACACATTTTGCTAACAAACCATCTTTGAAATTCTAAAAATGCTATCAAATGAACTGTCCCTGAAACATGTTTACAGATTTAACACAGGACATTCCATTTTAAGGTATTGCCAATCATGTATACCTATGACATGCCCATGGGACTTCTAACTAATGCATACAGATAGTGTAAAAATCCTTTGCTACAGATTTTTCTTAATTACATTCCAGTACATGCAGTAAGTAACTAACAAAATGCAAGCATATCTTCTCAAGTTCAGTAGTCCTCTGTGCAGATACATCCCAAAGTAATAGCCTCTTTTTTGTGTTCTCCACATAACAAGTCTCCTCATCTTCATTTTCCCTAGCTACTCAGTTGCATGTATATGGTGCAGATTCAGGGCTGTTAGCAGACTGAAGGTGCAAATCAGGTGTGAACTCATTAGAACTGCTGAATCCCAAATACTTGCCTGCGTGTTGAACATGTAAACATAGTGCAGCCACTCCCTCGGTGTTTGTTTTTAATGGGTTGCAACTGTGAATGATTAGCGATTGGGAGAAGGAAAATACAATAGCACTGCCCGCTGCCCTACATCCAGTGGGTGTGTCAGGTTAGACTTACAAAGGGTGACATGTAAGTTTGGAAATGTAACTAAGCAGCACACAATTCACAGGTTTTGTTCATTAACATCCATCCTTCCCTTCATTTGTTGGGAACTGCATATATTATTGCCATTTAATACCCTCACACATTTGAAGGACAGTGATTTAGAATAGCTTATAGACTGCATGTCTTAGATTACTGGTCAGATAGAAGAATGACCAACAAATACAGAGAAGTAAGACAGAGCTATATATTTGCTAGCAATAGTCATAACTGGTTTTGTGATCACTTAGTGGAGTACATCTAAAAGTAATAAATGTATAAATAACAGTTGTATGGTTTCATATTACTGTAGATGATGCTGCAGTTGGTTGTATGCAGAATGATTTCAGTTCCTTGCTGCAAAGCTGTTTTTTTTGGCAAAGAGGGATAAGGCACACTTCCTGTGTTCTTAAGGTTCATTGGAGTGAGAGTTCAAATCCAGACCTATGTAGAAATATCTCATGTGTACCAACATTTTCTAGTGTGTATGTCATAGATTGCTTTTCATAGCAATCACGGGAAATGGAGGAAAATGAATGTCAGGTCTGGCTGTGCTTAACTCATTTGTGTGAAGCACAGCAGTGCTCAGACTTGACAACTGGCCCACCCAGGAAGCAGGACACCTGCAGAACACCTACAAGCAGGGCATCTGTAAAAGGTAAAAAACAATACATTGTTGCAATTTCTATATTTCATCACGCAACTACGCTTAGCAGCTTTGCTTGGCAGTTAGCAAGGTTCCCCAGCAGCTGCAGCTATCAAACACCAGCAGACAGGCCTCAGACAGACAATAATTGAAGCCAGATACATTCAATTAATTCTGTTGAGCACTGCCCAAACCCACTAAATGACATTGAGCGTCAGTTAACACAGAGACCTTAATACTGATTAGTAAATTAGGGAATGTCATGTAACGAGTCTTATAGCAGCAGGTGTAAGTGTAGGGCTGGAGTACAGATGGTCCTGGGTTCTAGTACAGGTTGTGAAACCTTTTTTTACTGTTGTGATAGCGCTGTTTATAGCAATGAACTGAAAAATAGACAAGTGATATTTTAGTATTCTTGTGGCAACAAGGTGTAAGTGTAGGACTGCCATATTCTTGGTCCTGGGTTCTAATACAGTATATTCCATACAGTTTTACTCTTGTTTCACTTCCCATTATATTCAGTCTCACTTATAACATTTTAGATAGTGGAGCTGATATGAATTATATGTGATTGTGTTTTCATGTATATGATGGAGGGTATACTGTGTACTATATTTCTGTAAGTATAATTCTGCTATTTGGACTTGCATGGCCTTCACAATTACTTAAGACACATACACAACTGGATCTATATCTGATAACCATGCTGGATCTATATCTGATAACCATGCCAGGTCACACACATGCACGTGCAACAGCTCAAAATGTCACCTGTATTTATGTAGGATTCCTGCCTATGTTTGAACAGGACTTCTTCTGTGGGAAAGATAGAAAATCAGTGATAAGGAAGAAAATGTTTTGCCCGTTATGCCTAGGTTTGAATCCCACAGTGTAAAAATCAATTTTGTCAGTATATAAAGGTAAAAACAAATGTGTCAGGTCATTATGTTTATGTCTCCAGTGCATGTCTGCAAACCTAACTCATCTAACAGTCACCTTCCAATTTCCAATATATATTTCCAGGCTACATCAGTAGACACCCCTCAAACTAAGGCCAAGTGTCAGATTAACCTTCCAATTTCAGTTGTTTAATTCCTCCCTGTTTGTCACTACTGCTCTCTGCTTAACACTGTGGAAATGTGGTTGGCATTGTTGCTCGGGTTTGCGCACTACCAGTAAATGCAATAACTGGAATTGGCAGGAAAACATCAGTTTCCATTGCTCTAGTTTGGGTGGTAGACATGACTGGCATTAGAGAGGAAAGTGACAAGTTTAGTGCATAGAGGTACGGTGCCCAGAAGTCCGAGTGATTTGTTGGACTTCTGGTAAAGCACCATAGCCAAAGACTTCTAAAGGGGACAATTCTTGCTCCTAGTACAAGTCTGAGGCATGGAATAGTTTAGCCAAGGCTGTATCCAGTGCCACTGAAATCCCATGCACTGGAGAGCAATGTAGACATCATTTTAATGACCTACACAGGAGAAAAAGGGATACTCACAAATGTTGGTTGCAGGAATTTGAGAGGAATAAAGACATCCCACAGCTGTGTTAGTATGACAATAAGCGAGTACTTGTGAGACTTAGAAAGCTAAATATAGAGAAGACTGGTGTGCATAATGCTGTTCTTTTTTTTTTTCAGTTCTTTCCCCAGCTCCCACTGAATGTGATTTTAATCAACAGGCTTATGTTGCTCGATTGGAGAAGCTGAGGGAAGTAAGTGGCATGTATGCAGCAGAGGAGAAGTATTAATGTAGCATTCAAAGTTAAAGATATCTTTATTGGACTTTTATAGAGCTGTATCAAATTGAGCATGCATATCCCAGCTGTACAAGCAAGTATGCATGCATCAGTCTGTAGCACAAACCAGTTGTAAGAGTCCAATATTAGACTGTAGTCAGAGGTTGTGGGTTCAAATACCATGATTCACAACTATGCAGTACTGTTGTTTCTTTAATAATATTTACATTAAATTAAAAGCTCTATACCAGTGGCACAAATGCCCTGCTGTAAACTATAATCTATATAACTGGAACATGCATATGTGCAATATATGCACATATCAAGGATTATTTTCAGCAGTCTGTAGTATAGTGTGTATCTGTTAGGACATATGCTTAAATGCAATATTTCAGATAATAGAGTTATATAATTGTATTAATGCATTGCATGTTACATATGATGGTACTAATTTTATCTCATTTTTCTCTCACCACAACCTTTATCTCTTTTTATATTTTCTATTATGTGTTATCAAAATGTCTCCATGTCATCTATGTCTACCATATCACTAAATGCTACACAGCACAGCAAGGTAGGCCAGCCCCAGTGAATAAGCCTGCCCCCATTCCATCGGCTCCAGCAGCAATGTCGCGCACATCTGGATGCCATCCTGGCAGCAGTGCCTTTGCTGCCCCTGCACTACCTGTGCCCTCAGGTAGTACCGCCCTGGAAGCTGGTGCAATGGCACTCTCCAGGTACAGTGGCAGAGGCAGTGATTTCATCACCCATAGGGAGTTGCCAGAGATGGTGCGTAGGCTCATGCACCACTTTGTTGGTGTACACCTATGCTGGTTGAGAGGCTGCTCTCCCTCATGGTCTGTAGGAAGAGGAAACATCAAGCACTCTAGCCACCAGTGGAGTAAGGAGACAGTGATGACATTCCAGTGTGTGAGGAATTGATTCTCACTGTCTCCAATTTTGAAGGCCATGGGCCTGCATTGGCCTCTCTCTCACCTGAATCATGGTGTCCCCTACCTTTTTGTGTCCATCACCATCCCTATCTCTTGTCTTGTTTGTCTTGTATGTTTGCATTTACTTCCTCACCTACCCAACTTACCTGAACCAGACATATCAATGCCCCTTACCCAGAAGTCCTCTCTTACTGAATTAAAAAAAATGGGCACATGTCCCCAAAAAAAAGAAAGTCCCATACATAGCTCTCCATTTCACATACATGTCTTCTTGACATACTTGATTCAGTCTAATTGGCTATACAGCATGGATTGCATTGTTGTCACCCCTGTTTGTGGAGGTGACATTCCAAATTCAGTTAATATTCTGCACATATTTTCAGTTTGCACTGTTAAAGAAATGGATGGCTATGTTTTTTTCCAGCCTCCCTCCTGAGCATTCCTGTATTGCTTTCCCTTTGTTCTTCCCCCTGCTTGCTCCCCATTTCATCACTTGCCTATCTACCCCATTTTAACACCTTTAATCTGGTCAAAAAACAGAATCACACACAATACACATAAGTATCAGAAAAAGCAATGGATCCCTTCACTTTTTGGGCTCTGTGCTTGCATAGAGTTTTGCATCACGCACCAATGTTCAGCAATGGTGAGCAGTGGTACAGTGCTGTGGTTATCTCCGCACAGTGTTGCTTAACCCCACTGTGCTATGCCAACTCACATCAACACATGTACTATAAAGAACTCATATCATTGCATTATAACTGTTTACTTAAAAGTTGTTAAAAGTATTACATTCAACTGCATTCGAACCCAGTATCATCTGGGCTCAGAAGAAAATATGTCAGTGCATTTACACCTGCTGCCACAGAGTCAGTTAAGCAGCAGGTATGTTTCATAGACTCTGTACTAATTGTCAGGATTTTGTCAGTGTGGCTTGCGTTGTGTACTGCTTAACTATGTGCAAACATGGAAAGTATTGTCAATGTGTATCTCGTATGCGCAAACACTTTGCCAACAGCTACTCAAACCCACTGCTCGCCATGCTATGGAAAAAACTTTATCTGTTACTGCTCTTTACTGTCCATTTCCTGTCTGTGACATGAAATTACATGTGGAAACACAACATACTGAAGACCCTATCTAACAATATGCCACATATTTGCAATACAGACATGTGTTGCCTCCCCACAAGCACTGCAACCCTGGTGTCTCAGTACTTTTTCCACAAATATATCACCTACAGTACAGAAATTAATATCAGCTGTTGTGTGATATGCAATGCACATCAATCTGGTAACATACAGAACTAGAACTATTGATCCATAATCCTAAAATGCCTTATCTGCAAGGCTAGGGAAGGAGTCAGCATGGACATTATCCACAGAGACATAGGTGACCTAATACACACTTGACATGACCCATTTTAGTTTTGTCAAGGGTAGATCTTGCTTATTAACCCTAGTGGACTTTTTTGATACTGACGCCAGTGACCTGGATGAAGGATAACAAGACATGTTGCCTATGCTGAATTATCTAAAGACTTTGACATTATCCCCCATTCAAGTATCATACAGAAAATCTCCTGTATGGGAATCAACCCATGCATTACTAGAAGGATAGTCAAATGGCTCACTGACAGAACACACACTGTCAAAACTGGGGACTGCACCTCTACCACTAGACCACTTACCAGTGAAATACTACATGGATCTGTGCTGGGCCCTCAACTGCTGGGAAACTATTTCTCTGAAGTCCAGGCAAAGGTAGATGGTCTGTGGCTTACCAAGTCTGCAGATGACTGTCAACTGGATGCAGTCATATAGAGTCCCCCAACTATGTTAACATATTACAGAAGGGGCGACACAGACAAATGATTGGTGCCAAACTCTTGGACTGAACCTTAAACCAAAAAATGTCTCATTGTCCCCTTTGGGAATGAAGTACTCCTGTTAATTATGATATACACAGCACCTCTGTAAGTACGAACATAGTGTTGCGAGACTTGGGAACGCATGTTGATAGCAATCTACACTTCAGTCACTATGTGTCCGTAGTGGTGAGACACACATTCTAAATTGAGCACCTCATAAGTAAGGCCATCACATCCAAGACCAGAGAGGTCATAGCTTTATTGTACTCTACCCTTATCAGACCTTTAATTGAGTACAATGCACCCTTCTGTCTTTACCTCACCAGACACCTGCATTAACTGGAGAAAACACAGAAGGTTTGTGACTGGGGGAATCCAGGGCCTCCAAAACATGACAGCATGGAAAGACTGAAAGACTGGTCACTGTATTCAGTATCATACAAGCTGCTGAGAGGTGACCTATGCCTGGCCTACAGAGCAGTCTCAGACATGCCCTACTGTAAGTACTGAGTTCTGTAGTGTGCAAATCAAATGGAACAAGTATAAATTGCTCCAGAGATCTCAACCTAGCCTGTGACATAAACAGAACATGCTGTGGAGACAGATATATCTCCCAGCAATTGCCACTGCTCTTTAATAGGCTCCCACTGCATGTGAAGCAGTGCTCCTCAATTACCCTATTCAGTCACAACCTTGACAACTGAAGGGGTGATTGTAAATTCACCCCTGGGGTGGCACCTATGTCCCTCATGGACAAGGCCAGTCGGTGCTGATCACAAAATCATTCTGCATCCCTGTGTGCAACAGACCTGTGTGAGTTGTTAATGCTGCATCATGTCTGTTATATCTGATAGATGTCCTCAAAGAGGTCTTTGAGGGCATGCATGATGGCAACACTATCATTCTGTTGAACTTGACCAGGCCAAGGCATTTGACACAAAGTCACACTGAGATATTCAGTCAACACTGTCAGATGTGACCATAAACAGCTATATCACCAAGTGGGTAGACCAGTGGATCACATACTTGGCATCTAACTATGTTGAATTGCGCAAAGTGACCTGTATCGCAGGTCCAATGAGCAGGTTCATACGGCTGTCTGCTAAGCACTTTCCTGTCCATTATTTAAGTAATGGACATTACCGATGACATACATATCCTGCGTCCAAATAGCTGCCTGAAGGACTACAGACTATGGGCAGTCATTGACTCCAACTGTGATATCAGTATAATACAGACAGTATCAACACACACCAAAGTTTGCTGCCACAGCCATGACAATATCTGCAATGGCAAGAAAACATGGGGGGATTTGTTATGTCAGGAAAACAAACCTACAACCCAAGTATAATGTGGACATCACAACCTTTAATGAGACCAATAGGTATGTGACTTGTGTCCTGGAGTAGATGGTAAGTAGAACATCCACCAGCATGTGGTCACAGTGCTGACTACTCCCTTGTATATAACACAAGTACTGAGTATGTGAAGGACATTCAAATCAGAGGCCATAATATCTCCATAGTTCCCAGCCTTCATCACACCAATAACTGAGTACAATGCACCCTTCTTCATTTACTTTCCTACACTTCTTCCACTAATGTGTAAGTTTACCAGCTTTGTCAGAGTGAGCTGTCACAGATCTTATTGGCCATACCTAAATATTCTTTTGTGGAATAAACATTACTGTCTCTGATGGTGCAGAACCCCCATCAAGTTGTTACACCAGATGCATGTTTGCTACCTATTCTGGTGATGTTTGACTACATTAATGGCATGGATAACATCTGTGCCAGCATGGATTGTGCCAGGTATACTTATACACCATGCACACAAGTCAACTAGCCTGTATTGCTCATAATGTCATATACTGGTGTAGCAGTGTCCTTCCAAACACCTCTAGCGGATGTTACAGTGCCAGGACAGTATGCGTGATTACCTTCATAGAGTGTGGACTTATCATAATAGTTGCCCAAGTGTGAAGTGTGTGTGTGTGTGTGTGTGTGTGTGTGTGTGTGTGTGTGTGTGTGTGTGTGCAGACTCATCACTGTAAATCACAAACCAAAAAGAACTGAAGATACTCCACCAAAGGCTGCCTGCCCACAAAAATTCCAAAGGAAAGAAGAAGAAAAAAGCAGGTATTGGCAACCACGCTGAACAGCTTCAAAACTTTTATTTAAAACACAGTTAAAAACACAGGAATGAGTGCTTTCAGGAACAAGCCCTTCTTCAGATACAAAACTCAAATGAAACTGCAGTTTTTATATCGCTCGCCAGTTAACATTCAGTACCGCACCCTCCTTTTCTTTAGTGCAGGTCTTAAAGGTATAATCCCATTTAAACCTGAGGTTTTGTATGCTGCTAGGTCAATGATCCACTTAGTTTCATTCAACTCTGTCTCATTAATCAAATCACCTACCCTTTTGTTTTTATTTACACATTGTATAACCATAAACTTAAACTTATGATTTTCATATTTAGAAATGTGCTGGAAAAGTGCATTACGTTCATCTTTTAATCTTACAGAGGACAAATGGTTCAAAATTCTGTTTTACATCATGCAGGTAGTTTTTCCTACATAGAATGAGCTGCAGTCCTGACTGACAGCCAGGTAAATGACATTCTTTGTTCTACAATCTGCATACAAATCAAAACAATATTGTTTTCCTGATACAGGGTGTACATAGGCTTCTGCCTCCACAATGTACTCACATGCTTTGCAATTTCTGCACTTTTGTGTACCTGCACGTTATGTAAAATTGTTCCTACTTTTTTCTGTCTTCCCTTTATAACATAATAAATCCCTCTGATTTTTATTTCTTCTAAAGCCAAAAACTGTTTTTTTCTCCCACTGCCTTGGCTATTGTTTCATCTGTCAGCAAAACATAGCCAGGGAATTGTTATAGCTAGGCTTGTATAGGTCTTTCTATATAGGACAAACTTCACGACCACTAAGATTGAGAATCTCTGAGCAAACCAGCAACATGAAGAAAAAAAAAATCAAGCAGTGCTTTGTATAAACATTGTTTAAAACATTCATCTGCCAAGTTTAGTTTCATGGTTATAGATATCACGAAAGGGAATAAATCCAACAAAGTGGGGTGGCATTCCATTCTTGTCACAAAGGAGAAAAAATGGATTGTTACACTGGGTGGTTTATTTCCACCTGGATTAAATGAACAATTTTAGACCATCCAATCACAAGCCTAATCTAATTAAGTGCATCTATAAAAGACTATCTAAAATGTGTTCTATTTTACACTGAGGAAGGCTGTGTGGTGTACCAGCCGAAACTGGTTTGTTTGTGCATTGCATTAACTGAATAAACGTAATTTTTCAGCCTCACAGTTTGCTGGCTTACACTTTTGGGTCTAGGCTTGTATAGGCCCTAGGGCCGATAGCCTAGTACCAACATATGAACATTCCAATTCTGTTTTATTATATCACATATTCCCCCTATGTTATTGCTATATGTTAACAGTAGCCTCACATTATCCATCTGTGAGGGTCTAGACTTTGCAGGTGTTCCATCCTGTTGTCTGTGGGAGAACCAAGGCCTAGACCTATTACTTCTGTATTGTTTACTCTTAGTAATGCCATCTTTTACTCTATTTTCATTGTATCCCCTTCAACAGAGGTTGCTCTCTTACTTATCTATTTCTTGTTCAAAATGTGTATCCTGCATTCATATACGTGAAATTCTATCAACCTGCCCTGTTATTATACCATTGAACGTATACCTTGGATGCATGCTGTCATAAGACAGCACGCTATTCTTCCAACAGTTTTTTCTGAATAAGGTCATGTCCAAAACTCCATTCTCATCCCTCAGCAATTTTACATCCAAAAAGTCCAAAGCTCTACTGGAATATTGCATAGAGAATCTAAGGAAAGTGTTTTTTGTGACGAATGTAATGAAAACATTTTTGTAAATCCACGAACCCCTCCCCATAACAAAAAAAGTCATCCACAGAATGTACATAGAAAATTAACTTGTCCTTCCATGGATGTTGTCCTCCATATATAACTTCGTTCTCCCAGTAAGCCAACACTAAATTTGCGTAAGTGTTAGAACAGGGGGTGCCCATGGCCACCCCCTGCTTCTGGCGATAATATGCATCTTGACACATAAATTATGTTATTTTCTAACACTATTTTAAGCAACTGACTTATCAGCCTAATGTTATCAAGCTCAAAGTTAGCTACTTGTGATAGTGTGTGTTCTATGGCTGATATGCCATAGGTATTGCTAATGACAGTAAATAAATTCCTTACATCCAGTGTAACCATAATATAGTTCTGTCCTTCATTATGTATAATACACTCATGCAACAATGTTAAGAAGTGTCCTGTATCCCTTAATATGCTAGGAAATATATCAAAAACTTTTTTTTCATTGTACATTCTATCTAAATAGATACATTCTCTGTGACCCAACCCCTGCCTGAGACAATAGGTCTCAGTGGGGGGAGGGGGGGGGTCAACCAGATCTTTATGTATCTTGGGTAGTGCCTTGAATACAGGCACCATTGGATGTTCTATCCATAAAAATGTGTTTAAGTCCTCTGACATTAACCCCAGTTGTTTTGATTCTGTAAACCTTTGCTTAACCTAGTCAGCTGTATGATTAACCATTACAGAAGATATGCAAATAAAAGTGTGTTCATCCTGTAGTAGTTGTAAGACTTTTCTCTGATAGAAACTCTTATTCATTACTACTAGAGCTCCCCCCTTTTCCGCTGGTTTTATCACAATATCGTGATTGTTTTTCAATGAATTCATTGCTTGCCTCTGTGAACTGGACAGATTAAAAAAATTGCTATTGCCCTTATCTTCTAGGTAACGCTTTATATCTGATTCACACAGTCTCAAAAAAGTGTTAACAGTAGAGTTAATAGGTGGAGTAAAAGTGTTGGACTGTCTCAACTCCTTGTTCTGTGGCAGGTTTGAACTACCATATAAATTTTTAAGTGACACATTCCTACCATATAACATCAATTCAAGAATAACCTGAGACTATACAGTTCCTGTACTTGGTACAAATGTTAAGCCTTTGTTAAGAACATATTGTTCATCTGCAGACAAAAAATATATATATTATAAACATTCATATCACCAGTCAAGTGGATATTTGCTACTTCTTCGCCTCTCTCTGATTCATATGGCTCTGTCTCCACTCACCCTTCTTCTTGACTGGTACAGGCAGTGACTGAAAATAACCCTTTCCCATCTCAAAAACTTTCGTCCATGCTCCTAGCCATGCCAACTCATTTTCCATGCTGGAAATCAAAGGTTGTCCTCCCATGGTGTCAGCAGTTGACTCCTGTCCTGGTCAATTAATCAGTTTGGAGGTTGCCATGTTGGTTTCCTCCCCACAAGCATGGTATAATAAAAGGGCAGGTTGATAGAATTTCACGAATATGAATGTAGGATACACATTTTGAACAAGAAATAGACAAGTTAGAGAGCAACATCTGTTGAAGGGGATACAATGAAAATAGAGTAAAAGACTATTACTAAGAATAAACAATACAGAAGTAATAGGTCTAGGCCTTGGTTCTCCCACAGACAACAGGATGGAACACCTGCTGAGTCTAGACCCTCACAGATGGATAATGTGAGGCTAATGTTAACATATAGCAATAACATGGGGGGAATATGTGATATAATAAAACAGAATTGGAATGTTTTGCTGACAGATGAAAAAATAGCCAAGGTAGTGGGAGAAAAACAGTTTTTGGCTTTAGAAGAAATAAAAATCTGAAGGATTTATTATGCCATGAGGGAAAGACAGAAAAAAGGTAGAAACAATTATACAAAAGTGCAGGTACACGAAAGTGCAGAAATTGCAAAGCATGTGAGTACATTGTGGAGGCAGAATCCTATGTACATCCTGTATCAGGAAAATAATATTGTTTTGATTTGTATGCAGATTGTAGAACAAAGAATGTTGTTTACCTGACTGTCTGTCAGGACTACAGCTCATTATATGTAGGAAAAACTAACTGCATGCTGAAAAACAGAATTTTGAACCATTTGTCCTCTGTAAGATTAAAACATGAATATAATGCACTTTTCTAGCACATTTCTAAATATGAAAATCATAAGTTTAAGTTTATGGTTATACAATGTATAAATAAAAACAAAAGGGGAGGTGATTTGATTAATGAGACAGAGTTGAATGAAACTAAATAGATCATTGTGCTAGCAGCATACAAAACCCCAGGTTTAAATGGGGTTATACCTTTAAGACTTGCACTAAAGAAAAGGAGGGTGCGGTACTGAATGTTAACTGAAGAGCTATATAAAAACTACAGTTTCATTTGAGTTTTGTATCTGAAGAAGGGCTTGTTCCTGAAAGCGCTCATTCCTGTGTTTTTAATTGTGTTTGAAATAAAAGTTTTGAAGCTGTTCAGCGTGGTGGCCAGTACCTGTTTTTTCACTGTAAATCACATATGTTATTTCAGAGGCATGGGATTACTGGTGGTATTATTCTGATATTGTCCATGATTGTGACTAGTTCTTGTAATGTTAGTAATGTTATCCGTGAACCTTTACCTGTGTCCCACTTAATGGAGACCTCTGCTGAGATTACATTCATAGTCAGGCAAATCAGTTTGCACAGCTTCACAATATGCACCATACCCCAACTGTATGTCAGATCCTTGATGGATGTCCTCTGCAATATTTATGGAAGGATGCTTATCTTACACAGACATCCTCCCCATTGTTATGTCACCTTGTGTGACAGTCACATAATACATATTTTCACTGTGTAGTCCCTACTATACCTTATTGATATGTGATGGGTGTTGCTGCTACAACCATCTTCCATTGGCATGTCCTCATCTGCTGTACATTAGGTTGTTTCACTTGTCCTCTTTCTTTGTGTTCATTCCTACAACTCATCTGTGTGTCCCTATTCAGTACACACACTTCTCCTGAGTGTTTATTTTACATGGCAGTCCATGCATCCTTATAGATCATTTACACTACTTCAGTACAGAATGCCAGGAGTGAGATTTCACAGTACTCTGCACTGTACATACCACTGTTCTGTACTGTGTTTGGACTATATACTTAACATTCATACCTCTCAACTGTCCAGATTTCACAGAATGTCCAGATATGTTCCTTATCAAATTTGTGGCTTTCTGCCATATCACTGGGATAATTTTAGGACTGATGTGACTCAATAATTACATACATTTGAGTTTCAGGCTTCTAATCCTTCAGAACATGTATCTTAAAACAAACCCCTAGTTATTCTAGCACATTTCTATAAGGCAAATATGTCCCTATTTCTGGGTCATTGTTGCCCCATTATGTTGTCCTTTGTCCAGATGTCTTGCAGTAAGAGATTGAGAGCTATCTGCGAAGCCCTGGTGATCATTGTGGCATTCCATGCAAAACTGTGGACCTTCAAGTGCTCTGATTTAAACAGGGGTGCTTTCCATGTTTGCTTACATGGTTTCCTGGATGGCAACCCTGTTGCCAGCCATGAAACCTTGCTTATTTATGTTTAAATGTGGTGTGTGGCATGAATATGCAGTGAGTGCTACTGATCACTGCACACACATAAATTGAATTCTGGGGATTGTCTAAAAAAAAAAGGCGGGGGGGGGGGTTGTAATCAAATCATGATATGCTTTTTTTATTTTTATATCGTTCACTGTCCTGGCGAAGCTTCTAACACTTTATGTTAAAATCTGCATCATATTTTTTATCAACCCTGGAAAAAATATTAAAAAACAAAATACTGTACAGTTCAGAAACTAAGTAATTCTGAATAAAATTAATAAGTTTTTCAACATCAATAAGCAGATCATTAATCACCCTATTGTTCAATTTCATTATAAGTTCCATAAGCTCAAACCCATGCTGATCAAACATCTTTAAAAATTCTACATATATGGAGTCTAAACTGTTAAGACCATTTGGAAATGTAAAATCTCAAACCTTGGGGAGTAATTGTTCTTTGTAAACATTATTTTAAATAAGAACTATCCAATTGCAACCCCCTAACCTTAGAAAGCTTCTTTTCAAAGTAATTAATATGTTCTTTTAGGTTGGGGGCATCCAACCCATCATTAATTGGGTGAGCTCGTTCAGCTCTTTTATCTTTAAAATTAAAATTGTTAGCACCACCTTAATTGCCTCAGACAGGGTTTACAATATTATTATGTACATCCCCATCAAGGTTCTTCCACTTGCCAGCTGCTACACTCATAAAACTGACAGTATCCCCAGCAAAAGTACTAAAATTGTTATGTACAGTACCTTTAACATGTTTTTTATCAGTTTGTACAGTCAACTGTTTGTGTTTGTATTGTCAACCATTGTTCTCTATTGTATTCCTCTTACTTCCAGGGATTCCATGCCAGCATAAAAATTCCACTTTTTCATTTGCCTGTCTGCTTCATGCTCATCTCCGTTCATAATTTAGTTGTCTGCCCCCTTCAGATGCATCCTGGGAACCATTCCCTCGCATCCTCCAGAAAGGTCACCCATGGTTCAATTCACAATCCAACACCATACGAGGGGTTTATGTAAGGAGCTCAATCAGTTTAGTAAGCTCTCCTTTGACAGCAATAATTTCCGTAACATCAAGAAGTAATTGTATTTCAGAGAACGTTTCCTGCGATCATTCATACTATTCCATTGCTCAGGATGTGCTGTCCTGTTCTACTCTTTTACAAAAAAACACAAACCTTTACAATAAGATATTCCACTCAAAACTGGTAACCTAAAAACTTCAAATTAGTGGATGAAGGAAAAGGCAGTATGAAAAGTTCAAAATATAAAGTATATTTATTTAACCATTTAAAAATAAAAATAACCAGGATTAAGCATCAGAATGACAAGTAACCAACTTTCCCTCCCTTTACATATTCACTGAATTAATTAGTGGGAACTTAAAAACAAAATTAGTCATTACAATTTTAAAGGAGCGCACACACTGTTTAAACTCTGTTTTCCTAGAAAGTTGAATTACAAACTAGTTTGTTTACATTTTCTCATTTGCATTTTTATTACCATGTTTAAAATATTTCAATGTTTTTAAAAAAAAAATAAAGAAATTTAAGTCACATGAGTCATGTATGAAGCTCTTTTGTAATTCTAGGGAAGAAAGTACAATTTAAGTAATTTTCCCAAAACTGGAAGTCAAACAGGTGGCATCAGATACCACACTTTCCTTAGAATCTGATTCAGAAATCTGTAGAGAGAAAGCTGAATTTGTCTCTTCACATCCCTACACATGGAGAGCTACTTTTATTTGTCCTGGGAGAAGGGCTGGGAAATTGTCTCTTCTTAGCCAGAATGTTGTGCCCATACCTGGGCAAGTTGATGCTGGCAATATTGTGTCTGTTTCTTCAGAAACACTTGTGAAAAAGAAAGAGAAAACTAAACATATGTTTTCATCTTTATCAGTTACTCTGGACAGGAGTAATTTATTAAGCTTAGCTCAGGGTCTTGTGCAGGCTCTTGGTCCTTTTTTGCAGCTGTTTTTGGTAAGAGAAGAAGAGCTTACTCTTTTCCTGAAGAGGTTCAAGTGTTTGAATCTGTCACGGAATGTGAAAGGACAAATGCAGTTTGTTCTCCACTAATTTCTGAACCAGATTCTAAGTAGAGTGTCGTATCTGAATAGTCCCTGTGAAGCATTCTGTTTCTGTTAGACCATTTCCAGGATGTATCATTTTTTTCTGGTGGGAAAACAATGACGTTTTTCAACCTCTCAAAAATATTATGATTTGTTTTAAGTAGAATTTTCATAACCTTCACCTATTCCTTCAGTTCTGTCTGCCTTGGAAGATGTTTTTATTCTTCTTCTTCTTCTTTCGTCTTTTCCCGGTTAGGGGTCACCACAGTGGATCACTTGTTCACTCATGATTAGCAGTGGAGTTTTTCAGTGTAGAGTTACCAGCCCGGTGCCCAACCTTCCACAGAAGGCACACACATGCACGCACTCATACCTAGGGCCAATTTAGAGTGTCCAGTCCACCTACAACATGTCTTTGAGATGTGGGAGGAAACCAGAGCACCCGGAGGAAACCCATGTGACCACAGGGAGGACATGCAGACACTGCATAGAAGGCACCCCAGCCGAAGATCGAACTGGAGAACCTCTTTAACCGCTGCACCACCATGGCCGCCCTTGGAAGATGTTTTTATTACAGCATACAATTTCTGTGATAGTCATCCTTCTGCCACTAAAAAATCAGATAGATTATATAAAATTGCTCAGCCTAAGGTTCTTATGCAGTAATCCCAGATCTTGACCCAGTGGCTATTGCTTTAGAGAATCCAGCTATTGCCAAGCATTTTGTTAATACTAATCCCGTTCTTTCTGACAGAGATAGAAACGTCTTATGATCGGTTCTTCATCCAGCCACAAAAAGAAAAGATTGAGAAAACAGTCTTTGCCACCACAGAAAGCTAACAGTTTACCTCAGCCACAGGTGGGTGACTCTGCTTTGGCAATTTATTGTACCACAGATCACTCATGTTTTACCCAGAATCCTTGTGGTGAAGCACCTACAGCCTCTATGGACTGGAAGTTAACCACATCTTCTGAGGCTGTTGGGGTTCCTTCAGTGGGCAAGGGAAAACCACTCTTGTCAGTCCTGAGAGATGGAACAGGGAAGATTTCCCTGCTGTGTTAGGATGCTGTAGTCATCCCTGGTGAAGTTGCTGCTGCCGTTAGTAACATAGTTGACCCCATTTTTTTTGTCAAAAAGAAACAGAAAACAAAGCATTCATCTACTCCCCAAATTTCTTTGGATGGGAGTAGTTTACTTTGTCTGACTGAGATTTTAATTCAGACTATTGATCCTTCTTGTAAAGTAGTTTCTGGTAAAATAAAGATGGATGTCTCTTTTCCTGAAGATAATCAAAATTCTGAATACATTTTTTTCCCTCAGATTTCTGATTCAGACTTAGAGGAGAGCTTAGTTTCTGATTCTGCCTACTGGGGGTTTCCTCTTTCTCTGAGACTATTGCCATTATGTGCCAGTGTTTTCAGTGGGAGAACACTGAGGTTTCTTACTCCCTCAAAAAATACCATGAATTGTTACAAAGGAATTTTTTAGATACTACACCTATTCCTCCTGTTCTTTCTGTTTTAGAGGATGTGTGTATTATTGCCTGCAGTTTTCCTAATTGTCAGCCAGCTGTCCCTAAAAAGGCAATAGAATGTATAAAGTTATTCAGTCTTTTAAATTTTTATACACTATTCCCAAACCTGACCAAGCAGCTATAGCTGTAGTTGATCCCATTGCTGCTAAGTGCCTAGTCAGTTCCAATCCTAGTCTTTCTGATAATGAGTGAAAAGTTATTGATAGATATGGGAAGCAGTGTATAATACTATAACTGATTTTCACAATTTGATTTTTGAATAAACAGTTTTGGCAAAATATGGGTAAACAGATGTTTAAGAAGAAATGGGAATGGGATTCTAAAAAGAAGTCTTGAACCTCCCAAAACCAAGGACAGTCCAATAAGTATGACTATTTAAGAGACCTTGTGACCCCCTCCCATCCTGGCCCATTTTTTTCCCAGGAGATCCAAATCTCAATTTTTCTCCTTGGCAACAGATAGTTTCAGACAGATGAATAATGAAAATCATTCTTCTAGATTACAAATAGTGTTCAACAGATGGGTTGTGAAAATCCTTCTTCTAGGTTACAAATGGCAAGTGAGAGGAAATTTCTCCTTTCCAGAGGGGTCATGCCTTATCCTCCAGATCAGACTCTTTCCAGTTGTTTCCACTGGTTCTTCATCACATACTGCTCCCAGGAGTGATAGAATCAGTTCCTTCTTCCTAGTTAGGAAAGGATTTTATTTACAAATGTTCCTAGTGCCAAAAAAGAAAACGCTTGGAGGCCAGTTTTAGATCATTCTTTTATAAACATGTTTGTGATAGTGCCCACATTTAAAGTGATGTCACTTCACAACCTGTTACCTCTCTCCCTCTTTCAAGTTTCCTGGTAAGACTAGACTTAAAAGATGCTTATCATCACATCTCTGTTCATTCAGAATTCAGACATTTAAGGTTTTGTGTGTCTGTATCAAATTAACAGTTCTCTGCCTTACCCTTTGGGCTATCCACTGCACCATCAGTGTTCACAAACTGTCTAGTTCCAGTTATAGCTCATTGCAGGTTACAGGGTATTCAGATTTTCCATATTTAGATGGCTTGCTTATCTTTGTAGACTGTTTTTTTCAAAGTGTCAGGAATCTCTCTCTTGGGTGAGAGATTTCTTATACAAGCTGGGATTCCAGGAGAACACCCAAATGTCTTTCTTGACTCCTTTACACAGGGTTGTGTTCCTGGGATGTCATCTGGACACAAAGAGCTTTTCTTCCACAGGGAAAAACCCCACAGATATATATCTAGATCTATTTCTAAGGGTTTCTACTTAGAATTTGGTCACTGCAAGGGAATACCTCAAGATTCTGGGTCTTCTGGTAGCAGTGATTATCACGATACCCCTAGCAAGACACCACATGAAAAAGTTACAGTGTTATCTGAATTCCATTTGGTCCCAGCACCAAACCCTTTAAATTTTCAAATCCCAGTGCTGGGGTTTGTCAGAAGATACATCAATTGATGGAGAAAACAGATATCCTTAAATCTAGGTCTCCCCTTCTCCCTCCCTGCTCCAAAGCAGTCAATCACTATAGATGCCTTGGATTTTGCTTGAGAAGCAGATTCAGGACGGATAAAAGTAAAGGAGGTGTAGGACACTAAGGACAGATACAAGCACATAAATATCAAGGAGATGCCTGCTCTGATCAAGGCACTCAACTCTCTGAATCATCTTTGGTCCCTGGGGCCTCTTCAGGTGGGTACAGAGAAAACCACATTCATGTGGTACAACAACAAGCAAGGGGGATCCAGGTCATACCCCTTTTGCAGACCATCCATGTTATATTGGGATATAGATTCACAGCTTAGTCTCGCTGTACAGGCATCTTACATTCTGTCAGAGCAAAATGGTGTGGCAGACAAGCCAAGCAGGACTAGGGCATACCCTCACAAATGGAAACTATATCAGGGGGGTCGTCCATCTGTGGGGAGTTCCTCAAGTTGTCCTCTTTGCCTCCTCTCTGAACAATCAACTGTCAATATTTTGTTCCAGGACTCCATGCAAGAAGACCTGGAAGATGGATGCCTTTTCCTTTCCTTGGACAGGAATGTTCTTGTATGCTTTTCCACCCTTTTCACTAATATCCAGGATACATCTGAAGATTCAGTAAGAATCCTTCAAGATCATTGTGGTGACTTCCTTCTTGCCCAGGCAACCATGGGTTCTCCTTTTTTTAGGAATTGGCTAAGGGGAGTTACCACAAACTTCATCACAGACTGGATCTACTCACACAAGAGCAGGTGTGTTTGATACATGCCAGCATCAATCAACTTCAGTTGACTGCATGGGTGACAGGGTCTTAATTTCTTTCAGGCAACTGTTTACTGTTTACTGAGGATGTGCACCAGATACTAATGGAAACTAGAAAGCATTTATTAGAAAATGTATTTATTTTACATTTGTTTACTGGGAAAGTCCGACTAGGTAGACACCCATTTTCAGCAGAGGCACATACAGATGAACATAGTATAAATACAGATGTTAAGTTGTCAATCTCGCCTTCATTCTTGCTTGATGGGTTCGGAGCCGATCCTCGGCTCCGACTCGGCACTTGCTAAGCTCGAGAGTCACTTTTACCAGCTCGAGGCAGCCCCATATCCCATGATGCAAGGCGGTAAGTACCCAGATCTCGCTTTGCGCCGCTGATGAGGTCCTCCTTTTACCAGCTCCTGGTAAGTGATTTGCTACTTTGCTATTTTAGCCCCCTTTAACAAAAAAACCCTTTTTTATTAGTTTTAATTTAGTTTTAAACATTTTCTGACAGAAAATTCCCTGTCTCTTCTTATTTTTTTAGTCAGACTTTTACCCATCCCATCCCCCCCCTGTTAGGGTGTGTTTGTGTTTCTAGTTATATCTTTTTGGTATATTTAATTTAAATTCTTTGACTGGTGTGTGTGTGCTTGTGTTACACCATGTCTAAAGAAAGGGTCTCAGGCTTTAAGAAGTGTGACTCGTGCTGTCAGAAGATGTCTCTGACAGACGGTCACACTTCTTGCCTGTATTGCCTGGGGCCTCTTCACCTGCAGGACTCCTGTGCTATATGTCATTCTTTCAGCCAGAGAGTCCTGCAGGAGAGAAGAAATAAGTTAATACTGAGGGGCCTTCTTAAGCCGGAGGGCTCTCTGGCTAAGTCGACTCCATCCAAGACTGCCAAGTCTTCCAAGGCCCAGGCTTCTGTGTCAAAGCCTGCGGCCTCGGCTCCGACTGGAGCCGATTCTGGCTTAACTAAGCCTTCGGCACCGATGGCTATCGGTGCCGATTCTGCATCGACCACTTCGGTGTCGGCTCCGATCGGTTCCGACCACCATGTGGCTCAGGCATCGGTGTCGGCTCCGATCGGCTCCGACACCGTTACTTTTGTGGCTGTATCGGCTCCGGCTGGAGCCGATGCATCGAGAACACCTGCCGGCTCCGATAAGTTGTCGGCTCCGACAGGTTCAATAGTTTCATCGGTTCCGATGGCTCCTTCGAGGAAGAGGTCTAGGTCTCCTTCCTTGGAGCCGATACTTTCGCCCGCTTCACCTCTCCTCTCGGAACGGAGCCATCGGAGCCGATCTTCAAGGTCATCCAGGCTTTCTGACCATGATTTAGAGAGAGTGGTCAGTAGATTACTTAAGTCACAGGCACTGGCCCAAATGTTACATAGTCCGTCTCAACAGATGACTATTGGTCCACACCCTGTTGCAGTTCCTCCTTCATCTCTACCCCAGAGCTTGGAGTTGGAGTCTTCGGGAATGGTTACTGCTATGGCTGAGGGACAGATACCCCCTTCTGTTCCTTCAGCCTCTACTCTTATCTCCTCTTCGAGACCTTCCTTAGAGGGATTCGGTGGCCGGGCTTCCATGGTCTCCTCCGAGGGGGTGAGTGGCATCGGACCCTTGTCCGAACCCGCTCTTCCCCTTGGAGCCTCGGCCTTGGTGAGCTCTGCTCCGACATCTGCCTCGGAGACTTCCCTTTCGGTGGTCCCTGGAGTTCCTAGCTCTTCGGAACGGGTTCTCTCGGACCTGCCTGGGAGGGGAGCATTCGAGGTGATGAAGAGTGTGCTGGCCTCTGGTATCAGCCAGCAGTCTGTTCCCTTAGCTCCTCCCTCTGTAGTGCCTGTTGACATCTCTGCCACTTCTCTTGCTACAGGACCCAGAGATCCTCCGCCTCAGGTTTCCCCATTGGGAATTTCCCCCTCTTCCGAGGATTCTCCTGATGTTTCGGGAGATCCTCCTAGGAAGAGGACTTGTAAGAGGAAACATGTAGACTCCCCCGAGTCTATCACTTCAGATACTGACTTTGATGAGTCAGAGGGATCCCCAAGATCCCCTCTGAGGATGTCTCCTTCTCAGACATCCTAGAACTCCTTAGACAGAGGGAAACTGGCCCACCAATAATCCCTCTGAGGATGAGTCAGTATACCTAGAGGCGTTTGGATCTCGGCCCTCCACCTCCTGGGTGTCTCCGCCTTCGACCCCTTATGCAAGTTATTGCCCGAAGGCGTGGCTGCTCCTGACTCTGTAGAGCCAGTCCCTAGGAGGCCTTCAAAATTTATTACTGCCCGTGTGATAAGCAATTCCTCACTAAGGGTGTCCCCGCTGATGCCATGGTGGTGGCTGCTGCCACCAAGAAGGACCTTGCAGATCCTTCCGCATCTGGCCCATCCTCCTAATAAGGATTCTAGGACCATGGATAGGTACGGTAAGCGGATGTTTTCCTCAGCAACCTTTGCTATGCTCGCTGAATTACCTATGTCACTTCACCAGACTCCAAAGGGATATCCTTAAGGAGCTAGGTGATGTTGTTCAGGATCCTACAGCTGCAGGAGCTCAGGAAAAATTGCTTCGCAGCTAGGAACCCTTAATTCCATTGCAAACTCCTCCATGCGGCTAATATCATATGCTGCTGATGGAGCAGTAGGGCCGCAGGTACAGGTGTGGCTCTTAGACGCCAAGCCTGGATGCGGCTATGTGACTTTGCAGATCCCTTTAAGGCGTCCTTCACAAATTCTCCCTTTGATGGGTCAGCTTTGTTTGGCCCTCAAGTGAAGGAAACTTTGACCAGGTGCGAGCAGGACGGCAAGACTCTTTCTGTCAGGAGTCCGTTTTCCACCCCTTCTAGACCTTACCCCAAAGGACAGAAAGGTGGCAAAATGTGGTTCCGCAATCCCAAGGAGTCACGCCGGATTCACGTGGTCAGTTTACCCCTAGAGGCAGAGGGGGTAACAACAACAGACGCCGCTCTAGAGGCAGAGGGGTCCAAAACCAGGGAAACAGAGAGCCTCTCTGACAAGCCCTTTCAGCATCCCTGAGATGTTGCCCGGCTGTCCCTCCTTGGAGGCAGTCGGGGAAGATTATCACTGTACCCAGAAGCCTGGCATTCCCTCACTCAAGACAAATGGGTACAGTCGATCATATCCAAGGGTTACATAATTCCTTTCGAGGAAAGTCCTTTCCCTCAAATTCCCTTCCAGATGTACCACCCAGTCTAAGGGAAATTGCAGAGTTAGAAGTCTCAAAACTACTGCAAAAAAGAGCCATTCAGCCAGTTACAACAGACCATTCAGAGCCCGGAATCTACTCAAGGTTCTTTTGGTCCCCAAAAAGACGGGAGACTGAGACCAATATTGATCTCAGCAGACTCAACAAGTCTGTGAGGAAGACAAGATTCAATGGTCACTCTTCAGTCAATTCTGCCCTTCTTACAGACGGACAACTGGATGTGCTCAATAGATCTTCCGGATGCGTACTATCACATCAAAATTCACAGCCGCTCCAGGAGATTTGTCCGCCGGCTGGGGTCCAGTCATTTCCAGTTCAGAGCCCTGCCCTTTGGTCTCACTACAGCCCCAGAGTGTTCACCAAATGCATGGCAGTGGTCACGGCTCACCTGAGACGCCAAGGATTCCAGGTGTTTCCAGATCTCGACGACTGGCTCCTGTCAGCCACCACCAGGCATCAGCTTATTCAAGCCAGGGATTACACAATAAATCTTTGTTCTCATTTGGGCATCTCGATCAACTTCGAAAAGTCATCCTTATCGCCCTGCCAGTCTATTACCTTCATAGGCACAAACTTAAACACTGTTCGGATGTCAGCTACCCTTACAGATCAAAGAGTTTCAGACATTCAAAGTCATGTCAGGATCATTCTAGCCAACAAGAAAGTACAGGCCAGAATGGTTCTAAAGGTATTAGGCCTCATGGCTGCGGCCATTACTCTTCTTCGCCTGGCTCGCTTCTACATGCGCCTTCTTCAGTGGATGCTGTTCACACAGTGGTCGTACCAACAACTTCCAATGCGTCACCAGATTCTGGTGACACAGATTTGCAAAGATCATCTTGCCTGGTGGATCACATCTCCCCAGGTTCACCAAGGCAGACACTTTGTACCCCCATCCCCGGTAGCCACTGTCACCACGGATGCCTCCCTGATCGGGTGGGGGGGTCATTATCAGGGCAGGATGGTTCATGGGACGTGGCAGCAGTTCGAATACCACCTGCACATAAATGTCCTGGAGATGAGAGCAGTGCTTTTAACGTTGCAAGCCCTCAACGACTTTCTTCCCGTAGGGACAATTGCAGTCCACACAGACAACATGTCTGTAGTTTGGTATATCAACAAACAGGGCGGAACCAAGTCCTACCCCTTGTGTCGAGAAGCGCTCAGACTATGGCAATGGGCAATCTCCTCTCATCGGTTTCTGGTAGCAATGCATATCCCTGGGAAAACTAACATTGTAGCGGACAGATTGAGCAGAGCTATTCTCATGCCTCACGAGTGGTCTCTCAAGCAATCTATAGCGGAAGAGATATTTCTGGAATGGGGTCGTCCATGTTGCGATCTTTTTGCTACTCCCCAAAACAGCAAATGCCCAGACTTCTTCTCTCTCTTCCCTCTTCCAGGCCATCCCCCCAGAGACGCTCTGACCCAGGATTGGCCCCAGGGACTTCTTTATGCCTTCCCTCCATTTCCTCTGATCCCTCAAGTTATCCAGAAAGCAACCGTTTTGAGAGCCAAGTTGATTCTCATTGCTCCTTACTGGCCTAGACAAGTTTGGTTCCCGTTCCTCCATCATCACCTTTTGGTGCAGCCGTGGCATCTGGACCCAGTGCCAGATCTTCTGATTCACCAATCCAGTCAGCTGCACCGGTCTATCCCTTCTCTCAACCTCACAGCATGGTTGCTCCACTTCCTTCCTTAGCCAGGCTTCCTTTGATCTCTAACCCTGTTAGAGACATCATAGTAGCTTCTTTAAAATCCTCTACCAGGAGGATTTATGCAAGCAAATGGAAGCGTTTCTCTTATTGGGCTAAGGCTAAGAGTATTGATCCTTTCACTGCCCCTGTTCAGGCAGTCCTGGACTTCTTAGCAGAGATTTTTCATGCAGGCTCCTCTTCTTCCACAGTCAGAGTTCAATTGGCTGCTATCTCGAACTTTCATGTCGGGATCGCAGATCACAATATTATGTCCCATAGGCTCTGCAGGGCCTTCTTGAAAGGAATTTTCCTGCTAAAGCCTCCAATCAGGAATCCTCCTCCTCAGTGGGATCTAAATTTAGTGCTGACATCCTTGATTCTTTCCCTTCGAGCCAGCTGTTTCTTGTTCCCTGAAATTTCTTTCTTGGAAAACTTTATTCCTAGTGGCTATTACATCGGCCAGGAGGGTGTCTGAACTTCATGCTCTATCAGTTCGACCCCCCTATTTGGTTTTTCACAAAGACAGAGTATCATTGAGAACTAATCCGACCTTTTGCCTAAGGTCGCCTCAAAGACCAATTTGAATCAATCCATTGATCTCCTGTATTTTTCCCTAACTATTCAGACAGAGCCGAACAAAACTACATTATCTTGATGTCCACCGTCAACTCAGATATTATTTGGACAGAACAAAAAATTTAGGAAATCTGATCAACTTTTTGTGTCCTATGGATAATAAGAAGGGCCTTCCTGTTTCTAAAGTGACCTTGTCTAGATGGCTTTCTTTGGTCATCTCTGAAATTTATCTGCTCAGGGGAAAACAGCTGTGCTCAAAACCTAAAGCACATTCAACTAGGAGCTTAGCTACTTCTACAGCCTTTCAAGCTAGACTTCCTTTAGACACTATTTGTGCAGCGGCCACTTGGGCCACTCCTCATACTTTTGTTTCCCACTACAAATTGGACTTGGCCTCCAGGGACAGAGCCAGTTTTGGCTCTACAGTCCTCAAGAGTCTGTTCCATTGAGCCACCCAGGATAGAGGTGCTAGGGACGCGGTCCCATCAAGCAAGAATGAAGGCGAGATTGACAACTTAACATTAAGAAGTTATGTACCTACCATAACGTTCCATGTTAGTTGTCTCCTCTCGCCTTCTTTCTTGCGACCCTCCCTTCTTCCCCCAGGCCTGGACAGACCTTTCTATAAGAAATTATTATGCTGAAGACCATTCAGGCCTGGTCCTTCTTCCATCCTGTAAGTTTTCTTTCTTCCTTTTGGAAGTGTTTTTATGCTTGGTGCTATTGCCCTTTGTTATCAAACGAGATCTGGGTACTTACCGCCTTGCATCATGGGATATGGGGCTGCCTCGAGCTGGTAAAAGTGACTCTCGAGCTTAGCAAGTGCCGAGTCGGAGCCGAGGATCGGCTCCGAACCCATCAAGCAAGAAAGAAGGCGAGAGAAGACAACTAACATGGAACGTTATGGTAGGTACATAACTTCTTATTTTTGTATACATCAAATTACACAATGATAAAATATAAGTTAAGGTAACAAAGTTAAGAGTGGCAAAAGAAACAGAACAGAAAAAATAACACATACAAGTACATATACATATAAGTACAATATTAGGACAATGCTAAAAGTAATTTTTAGCAGTTAGGTATACAGATTGTACCAGTGTTGTTTTGATTTTTACAGCCAGCATTTGCAAGTATTATCCTTTCGAGGTAATTTTGGATTAAGTAGAGATGAAGGGAAAGTAATTCTTTGTGGTTAGTAGTAGGAATTGTTTATAGATGTGTTATAAGTTTTTTGTAAGGTAAGAGGAATGTGTAGTAATGCAATAATGTGGCTAGTTTGGTGTATTGTTTTTAGAACACTGGATCAAAAGGTAGTATTTTATGTCCTATAAAGCTAACCTGGGGTATTGCATGAGCAGAGCCATGAATTTCATAAGTGAAATGAGTAGTGTTTGTTGTGGATCTAATAGAGTCTGGAAGAGCATTCCAAATTTTTGCTACATGACAGGAGTAGAAAGATTCTCCTGCAGTATTTGTGACCCTGGTTACTTTTAGTAAGGATTTGTTAGTGGAGCGTAGTGTGGAATAAGGTATTGTTATGTTCTAGATAGCTGGTATTTTTTAGGCTGGTGAAGTATTTTATGAGCCATTGTCAGTTGATTATAAGACAGTGTTTGAGGTAATTCTAACCAGGAGAGTTCTTTTACAGAGAGACAGTGGTGTGACCTGTGCGGTGAGTCTGTGGCAAACTTTGCAGTCTTGTTATAGAATACTTCAAGTTTTTCAAGGTCTGTTTTTTGAGGCTGATAAGTATAGGAGAGGCATAAAGGAGTGTAGCTAGGAGGTGGGTTTTGGCAGTAGCTATCCTAGTACTATTATGAATTTTTTGTTTCTATATAGGGTACCAAGATTTTTATGTTGACTGTTAGTGATATGTGTTGGTTGAATCTCATATTATTGTCAGTTACCACTCCTAATAGTTTTGTTTGGGATTCTGATAAAATTATTGTGTTATCTGTGGCCGTGATGGAGAATGTGGGAGTAGGGTCCAAAGTCTGGTTGGTTGGAAGCTCATAAGCTTTATTTTGCTGGGGTTTAGAATGAGCTGTGAGTTTGAGATCCATGATTCAATTGCAGTGAAGGATTTTTATGTAATGTTTTGGAGCTGCTGTATGGTAGGGGCAGCACATATGAGTGTTGAGTCATCTGCATATTGGATCAGGGAGGCTAAAGAAATGGCAGAACTAAGATTGTTGGTAAATATACTGAAAAGAAGGGGGACGAGTATGGATCCTTGTGGGACTCCTAGTGTGACTAGGAGTAGGGGGAGAGGTCTTGTAACCATTTCACAGCTTGTTCATAGCTTGCTGAGAATGGTTTTCTGGTTGGTGCCAGCAACATAATGAGCACCCAATCAGGACAAGTTGTTCTGTGGTTTTACAATATTTGTATGAGTTACAATCCTATGGCCTTTCTTATTTCTCTGTCAAGGTTTATTTATTGGCCATTTCAGCATATCTGCCCATCAATACTCCACTTTCAATGCAGTCTCATGTCAAAATGTTTTTTGAAAGGGGTTTTGCATATGAGGCCTCAAAGAAAGATGCTGGCCCCTTCTTGGGATATACATTTTATGTTAGAGAAGCTAACACTTACTCAATTTGAACCAGCTAACCTGGCTGACTTGAGGTTTTTAACATGGAAAATAGTTTTACTAATTGCTCTGACCTCTGCAAGAAGGGTATCTTGAGTTGCAAGCTCTTATGGTGAGTCAGTCCTGTCTCATTTTCCATAGGGACATGGTTTATTTGAGAACTAATCCTTCTTTTATGTCTAAAGTGGTATCCAAGTTTACTCTTTCTTTTCTGAACCTAAAAATGAGGGAGAAAGCATATTCCATACTTTAGATATTCACAGACAACTCAGGTACTATCTTGACAGAACTAAATCTTTCAATTGTTTCAGATCTTTGGATTAGTAGTTCATTTCTTATGAAGGTAAGAAAGAGAGATACTATGTTTCAAAACAGACTATTTCCAAATGATTGTCAAAGAATATTAACTTTTGTTATACTCGGCAATAGCAAAACTGTTCCAGGCAGAGTCAAGGCGATTGATTCCTTCTCTAAGTCCAGATCAGACTTTACTTGGACCATTCTCCAGGGACTCCTGGACCCTTCTCTTTCCACCTCCCAAATGTAGTTAGCTACGGTAATCTACCCATATAGCTAAGTTATTGCAGCAGTGATCAACATGATGAATATAATACAACTGTGTAAGTAAACTTGCCATAACAGTAGATTTTCAAATGAACATTGCTGCAGTAGCTGCTCCTTCCCCCTTGTTTCTTTTTTGGTGTGCTTTTTATGCCAGGTTCTGGACATTTATTTTTTGTTGTTCTTAGGTTTGTCTTTTCAGGGCTGAGCCTCCCTGTTTATGTTTGGCAGGAAAGCTCTGAAGTGCTTCGCACTCAGGCTTGCCTTTTAGTCAACTTAGCTTGAGTTGCCTAAGTCTGAATGCATAGAAGGTGCCCTGAAACCTTGGATGCTGGCTGGATTTAGCAAAGGCTACTGCAGTGGTGATCATTCAAACGTAATGTTCTGGTATGTTTACTTACACAACCATACTTTCTTTGTGTTTGTATATTAAAAGATTTTCTTTCAGTTTTCTATCCACTACCTGAATCATACCACAGAGTTATATTCCATGGAATAATGTACACAGCAATTTATTTTCCTCATTGCCCTTCATGTACTGGTTCCAAGTGCATCTGCTTACAGTTAGACCTAATTGTTTGCAATGTCTGGTTGACCCCACTTGTCTTCTTATGCACACATGCATGTAACTAACACACACACACACACACACACACACACACACACACACACACACACACACACACACACACACACACACACACACACACACACACACACACACACACACACACACACACACACACACACACACAGACACACACACACACACCTTTGAAAATAAAATTCATCTGTTATACAATGTTTGATCCTTAGAACATTTTACATTACATTATGTGTTGTCAGACATAGATGTAGAGTAATAGGAACGATATGATATGTCATATTTTTATATTATCTATAATTTGAAGCATTTTTGCTTTGTGCACATGCAGTTATAAGGCTCAGGGGAAGTGTATATATAATTTGCAAGGAATATATTTAAATTGCATATCTATAGTTGGTTTATGTAGCCTATAAATATGTGCTTTAACTGGGTAACATTTCATCTGATATTGTCAGTTTCATTCATTCCTCAACGAATGGGTCTCAGATCTGACCTTACATCCAGCTAGGCTGCATTTCCTTTAGACTGCTGGATCCAGCTCTGGTGCTCCTCCCTTTACCCATAATGCCCCAGAGCCCTGTAATAGCTCATATCTCGTTTGCTGCTTCTATGCTACAGACGTGGATCACATTCTCTTGAGTTCTGGGTGTAGTTTTTTTTTTCAAGTATTTGTGAGTAAAAGTAGAATATTTTATATTTTTCTAGATATACTCTTTCTGTTTTCACCCTTCCTCCCTTTTCCAGTTTTTCGCTTTTCTCTGCATTAGGTTTTAAAACCTTTTTCTTCCTACCCATTCTTTTTTGGGTACTTTTACTGCCATTGCTGGCCCCTATAGTGCCTTTTTTAGGCAAGGTTCAAATGACAAATTCACCACTGTAACAGGAACAGGCAAGCAAAAACTGAGGGTGATGCTACTCAATGCTAGAAGTCTAAATCTCAAAATGCACTCACTCGAGGCACTCCTTAAAATGGAGAACATCGATAGCTGTGCAGTGACTGAGACCTGGTTCAAGGCTCCAGAGAGCACCCCTGTACTACCAGGCTATAACTCATACCACACTTTTCGGCCATGTAACCTGGACCGGAACACCAAATGCGGAGGTGTGTCCATATTCATTAAGGATATCCACACCTCCAGGCTAGTTGCTCAGCATAATGCAGCCGAGGTTATCCAAGTGCAACTAACTCTGGGCAAAACTGCAATCCAAATTGTAGCTTGCTACAGATCACCCACCATGCCCCAGGATTTTCACTCCTCTTTTCTTGATGTACTGGAAAATATTAGGGTTCAACCAAACACCCTAATAATGGGCGATTTCAACTACCCCACCATTAAATGGGAAAACTACTCATGTACCAACTCCTTCACTCAACGCTTTCTGGAATTCATAAACTCCAGTGCCCTGGATCAACTTATCCACACCCCCACCAGGGGCAACAATATCCTAGATCTAGTTATTACCAATATGAGTGACCGGTGTTCCACACCTGAAGTCAACGCCTCATTGGTCCGATCCGACCATAAGCTAATTACCCTAGATATCCACATCCTGCCTCCACCCACCATTAAGGAAACCATGGTAAAACATTTCTCCAAAGTCATCTTCATGCTTCTTAAGACAGAAGTGGTGAACTTCATGACACCCATGCAGATGGACAATACAGTTATGACTACTGAATCCTACACAATTGCACTTTATAAGCACTTACATGAGTGCATGGATCGTGCTATCCCAAGCAGAACCAAGACGCTATCCTCCAAAAAAAGGAAGCCAATCTGGTAGTCCCCAGCCATAAACAAACTGTACAACAGAAGGAAGAAACTCTTGCAAAAGAGAGTAAAATCCCACGAGTCAAGGAGCTCCCTGGTCAGCCTCAGTAAGAAGCTGCAATCCCTGATAAAATCCTCCAAAGCTAGTTACGAAAACAAAATCGCCACTGATTCTAAAGACAACCACAAAACATTCTATAGCTATGTCAAGAATCTCAATGGCAACACTCAGATCTGCTCTGACTTACAGCACAATGGCACTAAATATACAGACCCAACTGATATTGCCAACATCCTGGCAGATAGTTTCAGTGCTAACTTTACCCCTCTCTCACCCCCTAAAGAGCCCATGTCTATACCAGAAGAATGAAAAGTTCCTGTAATCACGGCTGCACAGGTAAATACCACACTCTCCAAAGCCAAGAAAACAGCATCCATGGGACCAGACAACATCCCAGGCTGCGTTCTACATGAACTGCAGAACGAACTGGCACCCTACCTAAGTACCATGTTCAATCATAGCCTCACCTCAGGCTTTGTGCCTGCTGAATGGCGCACAGCAACGGTTATCCCACTCCACAAGGGGGGATCCACCTCGGACCCCGGGAACTACCGCCCCATTAGCCTGACGAGCCTGGTCTGCAAGGCCATGGAACGTATCATCATGGAACTTATAAACAAAGACATTGGTAATCTCCAAACTCTGGATCCCACCCAGTTCGGGTTTGTAAAAGGCAGATCATGTCTCCTAAACCTGTTAGACTTATTTGAAGCAGTCACCAAAGCCGTAGACAAGGGTAAGGTGGTTCACACAGCCTATTTAGATCTTGCCAAGGCTTTCAACACCATCCCCCACTCTGGAATTATAGATAAACTCACTAAACTAGGTATAAATCCCTATGTCACAAGATGGGTTGCCAACTGGCTCACTGACAGAACCCACACTGTGAAAGTAGCAGACTCCAAATCCAACTATAGACCAGTAACAAGTGGAGTACAACAGGGTTCAGTCCTGGGTCCTCTCCTGTTTGGTATCTACTTCACTGAAGTACAGGCTAACACAGAAGGTCTTTGGCTAACGAAGTTCACAGATGACTGCAAACTAGGAGCCATAATCGAAACTCCTAACGATGTGGACATCCTACAAAAGGGCCTCACTGAGGCAGATGCCTGGTGTCAAAGCTATGGCCTCAACCTCAATGCCAAAAAGTGCATTGTCATCCCCTTTGGTAAAAACTCTGTACCCATGAACTACAACATAGGCGGTAGTATGCTTAACACCAAAAGTGTGATAAGAGACCTTGGGACACAGGTAGACAGTAGTCTCTCCTTTGATAATCACATCGCCACAGTAGTCAGGAAATGCTTCTATGTGGCACACCTCATCACAAAAGGTTTCTCATCCAGATAAAAGAGGTCATTGTTCCCCTCTACTCATCACTCATTAGACCCATTATAGAGTACAATGCCCCTTTTGGTATGTACCTTCACAAGACATCTACAACAACTGGAAAGGCTGCAGAAATACCTCACAAAGAGGATTACCAGCCTCAAACAGATGCCCTATGCAGACTGTCTCAAAAAACTCCAGCTTTATTCCGTCGCATATCGCCTACTCAGATGTGATCTCTGCCTAACACACAAAGCTATGTCAAACCCAGAGCTGCTGGACATGCTCCACTTAAAGAAATCCCAATCCCTCCAAGCTACACGCTCTAGGGACCTAAACCTTGTCACCACAATAAACAGAACATGCTGGAGGGATAGATTCATGTCCCAGAGACTTCCCATACTCTGGAATAAACTACCTATCTATATCAAACAAAGCTCCTCATTAGCACTCTTCAAGAAAAATCTTGATGATTGGGTGGGAGATAGGAAATTCACCCCTGGGATCACCTCTGTGGCTCTGCTCGACAGTGGCACAGGAAAATAATTTTCTTGGGTGGCAAAAGCCAGGGTACCTTTTTGGCTGGGCTTGTATAGGCCCCAGGTCCGATAGTCTAGTACCTACCTATGAACTGTTTTCCCTTTTTACTCTTTTGCTAAATTTTCTCTTACCTGTTTTAGAGTGTTTCTTACATACCATTGCTGGTATTCTTCCTTTTTTTCCTTTCCTAATTTCAAAAAAAAAAAAAAAAAAAAAAAAAAAAAGAGAGAGAGAGAGAACTCTCTCTCTTTACTCTCTTTACCTTTCTTCTTAAGATGTCTGAAAAGTCAACAGGTTAAAAACGTGCACTTCCTGTGGGCATAAGATACCCAACTCTCATGTCCGCAAGGAGTGCTTACATTGTTTAGGAGTAGCCCATCTAGAAACCTCTTGTCAGAACGGTGTGAGTTGCAGTTCCTGGACCTGAAGCGATTGATGTAATAAGTTAGTGCTAAAGGGATTGCTGCCTGCTTCTGCTCCTTCCTCTGCAGCTTCTATTTCATGGGCTCAAACCCCCACTAAGAAGTCAAAGTCATCATTGGAGTCCAGGGACAGCACAGAAAATGCTCTCCTGTCTGGTGTGCATAACCTCTTCTGGCTTTGGATCTGCCTGCTAAACAGCTTAAGAGATTGGATCAGACATCTTTGGATCTGACGATGAGTACACTCAAGTCTCCTTGGCCTCAAAGTCTTTTTTTTTTCTCCAGAGTGCATTTCCCCTTGGCTCTGATCTCCATTTTTACTACAGACACCCAAAAGAATGTGTCTCTCCCTCCTTCCACATCATTATCTATCAGGTCCTGTTGAAATCTTTCTGAAGTAGATGTGGATAGGATGATGAGGAAGTTCCACAGGGCTCAGATCCAGATGGGGGTAATGCCATCTCTATCTCCTATCGCATACATGAGCCTCCAGCCTGTATACCATCCCGTTGTCTCTCCTTCTCTGATCTGTCCAGCAGTTTTGGAACCCTCAGATCCAAAGATTCCTAGAGTTGAAGTGTCGGATCTGAAGACAGCTACATCTTTGACTCTGATTTTCGCTGACTCATTTGGTGTTAATCCTCCTAGAGTAGGATGAGTCTCAGAGCCGAAGCATCAGCACTAGATCTGGGGGAATGGCTTAGGCTCTGAGGTTTTTGAAGCTGTTGCTTCTCCTCAGAGCTGTGGTGGTGGAAAGTTTGGGTCCGACTTCTTCCTCACTCCAGGAGCCCAGGCAGGGTTGTCACTTGGCAGCACCTGGAGTTTCAGCTCCCTTGAGGCTAGCAACATCTTCTCCTGGTCCTTCTGCTTTCCTGGTGGTGGAGAGGGTTTTCTTTCACCCAAGAATCCATTCTACTCTTGCATCTTCAGATCCTAAAACCATACCTCATTCAGATCTGAGTTCTGAGCCTCATCATCTTATCACTCACTGACAGCCAGCCTGTGAGCTTCCAGGCAGATCCCTCACAGGAAGTTTCCTATCTTCAGATACCTCTCCTGATCATCCCACTGAGGAGGTCCCCTGGAAGAGGGCCTGTAAAAGGAGGTACATAGATTCCTTTCAGGAATCTTTAACCAAAGACACTAACTTTAATGAAGGTGAGGGGTCCCCAAGATATCCACCAAAAGATGTTTCCTTTGGAAACATTCTAGAGATCCTTAGTCAGAAAGTCGGTGGTCTTGTGATCCCCCTTACCAGGAGGAGTTGGTGTTCTTATAAGCATTCAGGTCTGGTGCATCTACATATTGGGTTACCCCTCCAGCGGATGACCTTAGAGATCTCATGTCTTGCCAGGCATGGGAGGAACCAGATATTGTGGAACCCATTCCCCATCACCCTTATAAATTTCTTGCTCGTCCAAAGACAGTCCTCATTGGAGTACGGGAGTTCCCGTGGATGCTGCAGGTGTGGCAGCAGCCACTAAGAAAGAGCTAGATGAACAAAGCTTTACTTTTCATTCTCCTAACAGAGACTCCAGGGCAATGGACAAGTTTGGGAAGCATGTTTACACCTCAGCAACCTTTGCCTTACAGTCAATTAACTACTTGGCACATTTTACTAGATTGCAGAGAGACATGATGAAAGAGCTCTGTAAGTCTATTTCTGAGTCCACATCAGCAGAAGAACATAAACAGTTTTCTTTGCAGATGGCCACTCTTCAATCAATTTCTAATGCTTCCATGAGGTTAATCTCTCGTGCAGCAGAAGATTTCTCATGGGCAGTGGGTTCAGGCATAGCTGTCAGGAGACATGCCTGGATGCACTTATGTGACTTTGTGGAGCCCTTTAAGTCTCCTTTCATCAATGCACCCTTTGATGGATCTTCCTTGTATCCTTACCTATGCAATTGTCTCCTCACCACCTCAACCATGCATCTTCTCAAAAAGGCCAAGGACTACTTATTCCAAGTATATCAGTCTTTAGGGGTCACAGTCAATTATGCCAAGTCCCATCTTCAACCCATTCAAATTTTAGACTTTGTAGGAGCTTGCCTGGACACCACAAGATAGTTGGAATTTCTTCCATCACACATAGTACAGTCCTTAAGACTGCAGGTCAGACAGAGTCTTTCACACCGTTCTCCCCAGTGAAACTGGTTCTTCAGGCCTTGGGATCAATGGCTGCGGCTTTTATCTTGCTCTCGACAGCTCATTTCCATATGCATGTACTTCAATGGACTCTAGCTGTTTAGTGGTCAATTCTACTACAGCCTCTGGTCTATCTGATAAAACTTTCTCGGGTTTGCAAGGATTCCCTGCTTTGGTGGATACAGTCTAATGAAGCTTGTCAGGAACACCCCTTCATGTTTCCACCCCTGGTAGTCACCATGACCATGAACTCCTCCCAAATGGAGTAGGGATTATTTCTTGGGATGGATGGTCCAAGGCACTTGGTTCCCCAGAAAAGACCATTTTGCATGTCCTGGAGATGAGAGTGGTCCTCCTAGAACTGTGGGCTTTCCAGAATTCTCTTCTCCGGGGACAATTGCATTCCAAACAACATGTCATTGGTTTGGTACATCAATAAACAGGGGGGAACCTGCTCCTACCCCTTTGTCGAGAAGCAGTGAGAGTGTGGTAGTGACTGAGCTCCAGCTTTCTTACAGTAATGCACATCCCAGTGGAATCCAACATGCTAGCCGATAAGCTCAGCAGGACTATTCTGATGCCTCACAGGTGGACTGTCAACCAAGTAATGACAGAGAGGATCTTCCATCAATGGGGTCAACCTTCCTGTGATCTATTTGCCTCTGCCCTTAACAACAAGTGGAACAGGTGCTTTCCCCTAATCCCTCCAGGGAGGAGTCACCGAGAAATGCTCTAGTTCACATTTGGCCCTCTTGTCTCCTTTATGCTTATCCCCTTATCTCTGTTCCCCAGATTTCTTCAGAAAGCACTTCAGTTTAAGAGCAAGGTTATCATGAGGATATCATTGTCCCTTTCTGGCCTTGGCAAATGTGGTTCCCCTTCCTTTGGTCTCATCTTCTATGTCCTCTTTGGACATTGGACCCCAGTCCAGATCTGATCTCTTATCTCACAAGGATAGCACACCTGGACATTCCAGGACTCAAGCTGACCACATGGCTTGTCCAATTCCAGTGATGGCTAGAGAGCCTAGGCTTTATTCTCCTGTTCATCAGATTTTGCTATCATCCCAAAAAATCACCACTAGAAATGTCTGCAAAAGCAAATGGAAGAGGTTTTCTTATTGGGCCCATCAGAGAGAATTTGATCCTTTTACTACACCTATTCCTACTTTTTTAGATTTTTTTGCTTCAGTTTTTCAAGAAAGGGCTAGCTTTTCCACCATCATAGTTCAGTTAACAGCCATTTCCAGTTATCATACTAGAGATAATGTCTTCCCTCTAGCTTCTTCCAAGTAATGCATAACCTTTCTTAAAGGTACTTTTTTTCTTAGACCTCCAGTTAAAGACCCTATTCAACACTGGGATTTTATGCTGTTATTACAGAGTTTGGCTCAGCCTCCCTTTCAGCTTTCATCCAAGTCTGATCTCAAGTTTCTTTCTTGGAAGACAATCTTTCTAGTTTCCATCACTTCAGAAAGGCATGTTTCTGAACTCCAAGTGCTCTCCTCAAAATCCTGTTACTTGATTTTCCACAAAGATAGTCTCACTTTGCATAGTAATCACCCTTTCTGCTCAAAGTAGCCTCAGAGGCAAACATCAGTCAAGTCATCAATTTACCTGTCTTCTTCTCAAATTTTTTTAATAAAGGTAAATACATGCTTCATCTCTTAGATGTGCATAGACAGCTCCGTTTATATCTTCAAAGGACAAAGGGCTTTAGGAAAACATATTAGTTGTCCATCTTCTTTGCCCCCAACAGATTGGGAAAAAGATTACATTTCATTTGTTTATACTCAACAATGTTTGTCTTTGTCGAGACTTCCAACAGCTCACTACACTAGATCCATGGCTACTTCATCTTCTTTCTGGTCCACAGCTTCTATTGATGATATTTGTGCTGCAACCACTTGGTCCGATGCCCATACCTTTATTGCTCATTACAAGTTAGATCTCATTTCCTGAGGCAGAGCTGCCTTTGGTTCTGTGGTACTCCAGAATATCCTTCCATGAAGGCCACCCAAGGTTCTTGTAACTGGGGACTCTGTCCCATTCATTAAGAAATGACTGAAAATGACAACATCAGATATATAGTTATGTACGTACCATAACTATGCATCTGTGTTATCCATTTTCATTCTTCCTCAACTTCCCCCCTTCCTCTCTCCTTTTCTTCTGGGAGTGACCTGATAGAAATATTGGAACCACTATTCCTGTTTGAACCCCTATCCTTCCTTCATATTTTCTTTGTATGTGGGCTTTAACAAATCTTTCCTTATTGAGCAGCAAACTCGATCTGAGGTATTACAGGGCTCTGAGGCATTATGGGTAAAATGAGGAGTTGAAGAGTTGGATCCAAGAGTCTAAAAGAAATGCAACTGAGCTGGATCTGAGGTCATATCTGAGACCCATCCGTTCAGGAGGAATGAAAATAGACAACTCAGATGCATAGTTATGGTGAGTGCATAATTTTTATTTACACTTTGAGAAATCATCTGAAAGTCAATGCAGAATTTTACTTCTACTCACTCCCACAAAGCTAAAAATAAAAGTCCTCCCATAGTCTCTCAATTACTATCCATTTGCAGTTCAGAAACTCTTTTGAAGTTCAAGTTTTGGTGACTGGCACTAATTTTCTGTCATCACCCTTGGGCTGGGTGTGGCGTATGCAGGAATGAATGAGCATGCATCTAACATTAGACAAACACTCCTACATTCCAGTTTGACATACAGTTTACTATGTTAAGATGATGGCAGCAGGATTTATCTATTCAAATACTTAGAACAGCCTTGTGATTCTTGCAGAGCAGGAAAATGAATTCCCACAAACTGAATAGCTTGACAGTTCGATTGCACTGTGCATCGTTGTAGACACACATGTATTTCAACAGGTTTGGCTTCATTGTTTGTGTTGATTCTGTAAACAGTATCATTCTGTGCCCATCTTTGTCAGTTGGCCCAATGTGAAATACTCATTAATTATCTCACCAAAGAGAGGAGAAGCAGTTAATGCTTTCCACTTCAGATATATTCCCAGTCCGCGGTGGTGGTGCTGCGGTAGCATTGTCGACTCACAGTAAGACGCTGTCCGGTTTGATTCTCAGCTAGAGTGTCTTCTGCGTGGAGACATGCATGAATGGGCGTACCTTCGAAGAAGGTTGTGCATCAGGGCTGGTAACTCTGCACGTAAAAATCAACTACCAATCATTAGCGGACTGAAGTTCCGCTGTAGCGACCCCTAACCGGGAAAAGCCAAAAGATGCAACAACTACACATAATTTGATTGTTTTAGAAATTATTTTAGTAGTAGTTGTCACATAGGTTTAAAGGTGATGGTGAAAGCAGATCAGAAATCTTAAACAGTCTAAACAATATAGTTCCTTTGTTACGTTATGTGGCTATCGTAAGCTTATTTAGATAAAGATTTACTACTTATGAAAATGTGGAGCATTATTTCTTTATATTATTAGTTTAGTTTTACAGTAACATATAGTTTAGGCATTTTATTCTTCTGTTATGCAGAAAATAATGAAAACTTGGATCTCAGGCAGATCACAAAAATTGTGCTCAATGAGATTACAGAACTGATAAGCCGACTTGAAGCCGACCGTCAAGAAGCTGAAAAAGCCTTAAACCTTGAGAAACAAAGAAGAGAAGCATTACTCAAGAAAATTGATAAGCTTTCACTCTGGAAACTTCAACAGCTACCTGCTGCTGTGCAAAAAGGTACCTGAAGTAATGATGTAGTAGTACTGTTTATTTTTCATTAGTCATTGTGAAGTATGAGAAATTATCTGTAGCAAAATCAGTTGTATTCATCTTAATTTTGCTATCAGCATGTCCTAGTAAAGTCTGTGCTTTATGTTTCAAGAAAGGAAGTACAAGTGACTTATTTAGCATTAGATTCAGAATACTGTTAAGGATTGCCTACCTGTAGTGAACACTCACCTGTTGTCATTAAGGTATATCCATAATTATCATTTGCTAGTGGCACAGAGAGATAAAGCCCCACCTACAACCCATGCAACCTTATATGTTCATCATATTGATCACTGCTGCAGTAACCTTAGCTATATGGGCTATATCCTGCTTAGGATACAACAGCAGGCCAGTTTTCAAAGCTTCAGGACATCTTCCACATGTCCAAACTGTCAAGAAGCTCTACCTGAGCTTACTACAAGACATGTTTGGGCTCCAAGCCCTTCAGAAATTTACTACAGCAAAAGAGTATGCTTCTCTGAGGCTTTCAAGGATGGGCAGCCAGCTTGTGCTGTTCCTTTGCTGTGCAGATGAGTTCCCTCTGGGGAAAAACAACTTTCATTTAATAATTTGTTTTATTACTTATACTTTTCTCTTCAGCAAAGTTATTTTAAAGCTAGGAGTTTGTGTTTTAATGGACTGTCATTAGACTGTACTGTACTTTTAAATGAGAGCACTCTTTCTCTTGTCAGTTTAAAAGTTGTTTAAAGTAAATGAAACCCATTTTTTCTGAGGAGAAATTGTGTTTGTTTTACTTTGTCGGTCTGACAAAATGTTTTAAAGTACTTTTTACTGTGTTTGTCTGTAAAAAAGGGACTTTTTTTAAAGAGTTTTTGTTTTTACTGGCATTTGCTGTTTGTTTTCAGGGAAAGAGGCACCATTTTCAACTTGACCATGGAACAATTTGCCTGTTCCATGGCTGGTCCTTCTTCCAGCTACAAAAAGAAAATGTTATGCAAACAGTGTTTGACATCACAGCAGACTAGCAATTTGCCCTAATGCAGGTGGGTGAATCTGTAGTGGCCATTAGTTGTACCACAAAACCACTCATCTTTTACCATGGCTCCCTCTGGTTTAGCATCTAGAGCCACTATGAACTGGAGGTTAGTCCCATCCTCTGTGGCTGTTGGGGTTCCTCAGTGGGCAAGGGAAAGCCACTCTTGTCTGTCCTGGGAGAGGGAACAGGGCAGTCGTCCCTGTTTTATCAAAATGTTGTGATCATTCCTGGGGAAGCTACTGCTGCCATTAATAACACTATTGGTCCCATTTTTTTCCTGTCAAAAAGAAACAGAAAACTAAACACGTGTCTGCTCCTCCTTAAATTTCCTTAAGCAGGAGTAGTTTCCTAGATGTGGCTCATGGTTTAATTCAGGCTATTGATCCTTTTTATAAAGTCATTTCTGGTAAAAGAAAGAGGGATACTTCCTTTCCAGAAGTGATTCAAGATTCTGAATTTGGACAGGAGGATGAAGGGTCAGATACAGGGTTTTATCCTCAGATTTCTGAGCTAGATTCATAGGAGAGCTCAGTGTGTGCAAGCTCTGTTTCTCCTAGACTGTTTCTACAATATGCCCATGTTTTCATTGGGAGAACACTGAGGTTTCTCAGCCCCTAAGAAAATGTTAAGAGCTGTTACAGAAGGAATTTCCTGAACCTTCACCCATTACTCCAGTTCTGTCAGCTTCGGAGCATGTGTTTGTTATTGCTGTTAATTTGCCAGTCAGCCAGTTGCTGCTACAAAAAGCTTTTCTTCTACAGAAGAAATAGTTAATATCTCAAACAATTTCTAGGATTTTCCATTCATACTTTGGTCACTGCGAGGGAATACCTCATGATTTTGGGTCTTATGGCTTCTATGATTTTCATGATACCCCTGGCAAGACTCCACATGAGAAGGATACAATTATATCCAGAGTCTATTTTATTCCAGCATTAACACTCCTTGTCTTTTCAGATCCCAGTGCCAGGGTTTGTCAGAAGATAAATCAGTTGGTGGAGATAATAGATATCCCTAAATCCAGATCTCCCCATCTCCCTCCTTGTTCCAAAGTAGTCAGTCACCACAGATTCCTTGGACTTTGCTTGGGGAGCAGTTTTAGGAGGGATAAAAGTGGAAGGTGTGTGGTACACCAGGGACATTTGCAAGCACATAAATATAAAAGGGATGCTTGCTCTGATCAAGGCACTCAACTCTCTGAATCATCTTTGGATCCCAGGACCTCCTAAGGTTGTTGCAGACAATACCACAGTCATGTGGTGCATCAACAAACAAGGTGGAACCAGCTCATACCCCCTCTGCAGACTAGTCATGTCAGCTTAGAATATAGCTCTTAGGATATAGCTTTACAGCACAGTTTCACTGTACAAGCTTCCTACATTCTGTCAGAGCAAAACTGTATACCAGACAAGCTGAGCAAGACAAGGGCAGACCCTCATAAATGGAAACTAGATGGGGGAGGGGTCTTTCAAAATTTGATCCATCTGTGGGGAGCTCCTCAAGCAGATCTCTGTGCCTCATTTCTGAACAATCAACTGGCAAAATTCTGCTCCAGGTCTCCATGCAAGAAGGCCTGGAAGACAGATACCTTTTCTTTTCTTTGACAGGAATATTCCTGTATGCTTTTCTACCCTTTTCACTAATATCTAGAGTACTTCTGCAGATTGAGAAAGAGTCCTTCAAAATCTTTGTGGTGACTCCTTTCTTTTGGAAATATTCAGCAGCAATTACCACAAACTTCCTTACAGACTGGATCTACTCACACAAGAACAGGGGTGTTAGATACACCCTAACACCAATGAGCTTCAATTTCATTTGAAATGTTGGGATCTGCTACAGCAAGTCCCAAAATATTGCGACTGAATGGCTGAAAGGTTGGACTTACAAGTCAAAGATGCCATTTCTTGGAATATTCCCTTTTCTCCAAGGTATGGGAATTTTGGAGTTGATATATATTGGTTTGGTGGTGTGTGTGTGGGGGGGGGATCTTGTCCCCAGATGGTGTGGGGTTGGTGGTGCAGTAGGGGCTTGCACTCTCTGCAAAAAAAGTTTTAAGAAGAGGGATTTTCTAGATTTGTTTTTCTTCCATTTTTTTGTTTTTTTTTGGCATGTGAGCACCTGGGATTTTGAGTGCCAACATTTTGATAGGGAGCTGCTTTTCTGATTGCTCTGATTTCTGCAAGAAGAGTATCTTAGTTGCAAGCTCGTATGGTGAGTCAATCCTATCTAATTTTTCCCAGGTACAGGATTTCTTTGAGAACTAGTCCTTCTTTTATGCCAAAAGAGGAATCCAAGTTTATCTTTAAGTCAAACTATCCATCTCTTCATTTTCGTTCCTGAACCAAAAAATGAGGGAGAAAAAGGACCCTTTGTACCTTGGATGTCTACAGACAACTCGGGTACTATCTTGACAGAACTAAATCTTTCAGATGTTCACATCATTTTTATTCATTTCTTGTGCAGGTAAGAAGAAGGGGTAATCTTTGCTAAAATGACTATTTCCAAATGATGTTCTAAGGCTATTACCTTTCATTATACTTACCACAACAAAACTATTCCAGGAAGGGTCAAGGTCCACTCTACCAAGGCTTTGGCTTCATATATGGCTTTTTGGAAAGTTTGGATGCTGGAAGTATTCTAGAAGCTGCAAATTAGTCCTCTGTACATACTTTTACAAGGTACTATAAGCATGATTCCTTTTCTGGGTGCAGATCAGACTTTGCAAGGACCATTATCCAAGAGCTCCTGGACTCTTCTCCTTCCACCTCCTAAATGTAGTAGGCTAGGATAACCTACCCATACAGCTAAGGCTATAGTGGTGTGTTGTTTATGCCAGGATGTGGATATTTACTTTTTGTTGTTCCTAGCAGTGTCCTTTCAGGGCTCAGCCTCTTTCTCTCCATTGGCATGAAAGCTGTGAAGGGCTTTGCTCCCAAACTTTGCTCCCAGACTTGTCTTTTTTAATCAGCTCAGCTTAAGGAGACTGGCAGTTTGGGTGTGTGGAAGGTGCCCTGAAGTTTTGGAAGCTGGCCTGCTGTTATATCCTTGGCTATTGCAGCAGTGATTATTCAAACATCTACTGTTATGGTGGGTTTACTTACACAACTTTACTTTCTCCATTCTTATGGAATTGACCAGGTGCAATTACCACAAGCTTCTTCACAGATTGGATCTACTTACACAATACAGGATGAGTTTGAAATACCCCATTCTCAAACAACTTCAGCTGAGTACCATGATGAGTCAATTCTAATACCTTTTAGGCACCTTTTTCATGAGAATATGCAGCAGTTACTAAAGGAGGCAAGAAATCCTGCTACTAGGAATCCTATGTTAACCAGCGGAGAAGATTTTCTAGTTTGTAGCTCACCTATAACCAGGGCCCAGTTTGGGGGATTATTACCAATGATTCTCAAACATTTGTGTGTGTTACTATCCTATAGCCTGTTTATTCCTTTGGCAAGGGGTATTTATCAGCCATTTCAATATGTCTGCCCATGGACACTCCTCTTCATTTCAGACTTTGCTCAAGCTGTTCTATAAAGAGGTTTTTCTGTCGATATGTAAGGTCACCTGTTATTCAGTTGATACTTAACTGGGATTTTTACTTTTTGATGAGACATTTATTTCTCTCTGTGTTTCAAACAACTATTCTGGCTGCTTTAGATTCATTTTCTTGGCAGCCTAGCTGGTTTATTGCTGTTACATCTACAATAGAGTAACTAAGTTGGAACTATACACTGGGGGAGGTTAACTCTTGATTTTCCATGCATATAGGATTATATGTAGAAAAAAAATATCCTCCATATATGCCCTTACTACTTTCAGAGTGTACATTGAATCTACACATCTATTACCCTCATTTATTTCAGAATTTGAATGACAGAGAGAATAGATTCTACACAGTCTGTTCATACTTTTGCATCTTGGGTATTATCTTGTCTGTACAATGTCCTTGGAAGGACAACTTGTATCAATTTAGGCAATTCCAGTTGGTTGTTCCTTATTATATCTTTTCTTGTTATTCCCACCTTAGTAAAACATTTGGAAGATTACACCCACCACACATAGTGTCCACCACATACATAAACCAACCTATGCTGAGGCACTAAAAAGCAACCTTTTCTAGCCTCAAAGACTTCCTAAACCTACAAATGACAACACCTGTCCTCAGAAATACGTAAAGCTCTCACCAAAACCAACACTAAACACCACAATTAAGCCTATACCCAGTTGAGCCCTAAGAGCAAAGCCTATAAGTTAAGTCGACAGAGTACTCATGTCTCTTTTCATAAGGGCTCCATTGTATGACACACAGCTGCCCCACTCACCAGAATCAACAAGGATAAGACAACGGTTAGTTGCCTTATTTGGAGCCAGGATCCTCCAAGTTATACACGCACTCAAGTGACTACACCACGGGTACCAATATGATTCTGTCATAGTCCATGTGGGTATTAATGACCCAAGACTTACTTCCCTGGCCTAAATAAAAGGAGACATTGTTGATCTCTCTCTGAATTTGCATTTCGTGCAGGTATGTGCTTTGCACTGAGCATCTTTCCACCTTCTCCAAGGATGATTTTCACAGTACAAACAAAAGATGATTGACTTCAGTAACTGGCTTAGTTTCTGGTGTCTTTCCAGGGGGATTCAATATCTGTTAGCATGGGAGGACACTGTTAGAAAACCACATTGCTTTGCAAAGGATGGGTCTGAACCTGTCTCCCATAGGCTTTGGAATATTTGCTAAAATGTTATTCACCCCTTAGATCCTTTTTTAGGCAATGCCAAATTGACAAATTGCATTTTTAGGCAATGCCATATTGACAAACCTACTGAGACAGAAAATAAACCCAAAGGAACCTAAAGGTATTTCTGATCAATGACATTTGTGTCCCTACAACCTCTCCTCACTGTGAAAAATACAGACATCTGTGCCATTACCGAGGCATGGTTTAAATCCACAGAAAGTAATCTGTCAATGCAGGGCTTTAGTGCTTTCCTCACATTTAAATCATCAGCTGCACAGACAGGAACAGAACATGGAGGAGTCTCAATCTATATTGGCAGCAAGCTAAAATGGAAGATGGCTTAGAATTTATCTATGTGCAAACCACCATAGATAAAGTCCCATGCCATATCCTAGTAAGCTGTAGGTCACCCTCTATGTCCCTACAATCCCATAGCTCATGCCTAGACCTACTGGAAACTCATTGTGAAACCAAATACCCTATTCATAGGACACTTTAATTACACCTCTATAGATGGGGAAAAGATATGCTGTCTCCTACTCACAGCCACAATGATTCCTGGCTTTATTAACAAATATACCCTTGGTCAGATAGTGTGCATACTCACCAGAGTTTCAAACATACTGGACCTGGTACACACTAATATGGGAGAGTTCTGCACCCTCCAACAGTGTCATGCCTTTCTGGTGAGGTGGGACTACAAAGCTGTCTTCTTCTAAATAAAAATCAATTTGGTAACCCTAGCATACCCTTTAACATTTGGGGACTATTCAAAAGCATACTACATTCTTTTAAGCAATAGTTTGTCAAAATACAGTGCCCCTCCCAACCTCAAATTCACAGCAACCTATGCAGAATTGTTCACAGAGACCCTGTACAACCATGTAAATGGCTGTACAAAGGCTGCTGTTCTTACTCGAAGTAAGCCCAAAACAAGCTCTAAAACAAACCACACTTGTGGAATAAATAGAGCATATAACAGAAGGAAAAAGTCATGGCTAAAATCAGAAAGAACAATTGCCATCATTAAAGTAGCTCTGTAATTAAAGTAAACAAAACTAAGATGACTAAGTCCACCAAGGCCAATTATGAGGTCAAGATAGCCTTGCAAGTTAAAGATTACCACAAGGCCTTCTACATCTATGTCTGAAACCTCAAAGGCAGAACATGCCAGTGTGCTGAACTAGTGGTCAGTGGTGCCATCTTCTCTGAGCAGAGCAACATAGCAAATTTGCTGGCTGATAAATACAGCTCAAACTTCAACCCCCTCTCCCCCCGCCTCTCCTCATGATATACCTACTAGCATAACCCCTCCTCATAACTAGTAATAGGGAGCTGGTCTTGGTGGCACATGTTAAGGCCAAAAATACAACCTCAGTTGGCCCCGACAGTATCCTGGGATGCCTCCTAAATAGCTTGAAGCATGACCTACAAAGACCACTTGAGTCACTTTGCAACTTAAGCCACAAAACAGGCTTTGTACCACAAAAATGGAGGACTGTGACAGTTATTCTACTTCCCAAGGATGGACCATCAACCGACCCAGAAAACAACAGACCTATTAGTCTGACTAGTCTAATATGCAAAGCCATGACATGCATTGTCATGGAAATAATCAAAAAGAAATAGGCAACAATCAGACACTGGATCCACCCCTGTTTGGCTTTGTAAAGGGAAGGTCATTCCTGCTAGAAATTGGTGGACTTCTCTGAGAAGGTCTCCATAGGTTCATAGGTTGATACTAGGCTACCTGCCCTAGGGCATTTATAAGCCTAGCCAGAGTGTGTTTGGCTTTCACCACCCTTTTAGATTAGTTGACTGTGCCTCTGTATAGTAGGTCACAGAAGATAGCCCTTTTAAGGTTAGTTTACTGTGCCTCTGTCTAGTAGGGACACAGAAGAGATCCCAGGGGTAACCCTATGATCTCTCATCCACTCATCAAGATTTCTCTTGAAGAGGGTCATTGAGGGGCTCTGCCTAACATGGATTGGGATTTTGTTCCAGAGTGAGGGGAGCCTCTGGGATATGAATCTGTCCCTCCAGCATGTCCTATTTATTTCTCTGCTGAGGTTTAAGTCCCTGGAGCGTGTAGCTCTAAGGGATTTGGATTTCCTGAGGTGGAGCATGTCCATTAATTCTGGGTTGGACATGGCTTTATAAGTTAGGCACAGATCGCCTCTGAGTAGGCGGTAAGCAACTGAGTAGAGCTGGAGTTTCTTTAGCCTAACTGTGTAGGGCATCTGTTTGAGTCCCTTGATCCTCTTGGTGAGGTACTTTTGGGGTCTTTCCAGTTGCTGCAGGTGCCGGGTAAGGTAGATCCCAAATGGGGCATTGTATTCAATTATGGGTCTAATGAGTGATGAGTAGAGGGGCACAATGACCTCTCTTGATCTAGATGTGAACCCTTTCGTGATAAGATATAGAAGGTCTTTCTAACCACTTTGGCAACGTGGTTGTCAAAGGAGAGATTGCTATCTACCTGGGTCCCCAAATCCCTAATTACTTCTTCCGTACTGAATGGATTACCACCTATGTGGTAATTTGTGGGCACTTTGTTTTTCCCAAAGGGGATGACTATACACTTTTTGGCATTTAGCTTTAGGCCATGGCTCTGGCACCAGTTATCCATCTCTGTGAGACCCTTTAGGAGGATGCTTGTGTCAGTCGGTGAGTCGATTATGGCACCCAGTTTGCAGTCATCTGCGAACTTGGTCAGCCATAGTCCTCCCGTGTTAGCCTGTACCTCCAAGGCAACGGATAAGAGGAAATGGTACATACTTCATACTTGGACCTGGTAAGGCATTTGATACAATACCCCACTCGGGTATAGTTGACAAACTGACTGAAATGGGCATAACCCCTACATAACTCACTGGATTGCCAGCTGGCTTACAGGACCCAGAAAGTTAAGACTGGTTATACCAGTCACCAGCAGGGTATTTCAGGACTCCATGCTGGGTCCTCTCCTGTTTAACATTTTCTTAGAGGTAAGGATAATATCAAGGACATTTGGCTGACCAAGTTTGCATATGCCTGCAAATTGTGAGCTGTTACAGATTCCCTCCATGATACAAACGTCTTACAAGAGGGTTTAACACAAACAAATGACTGGTGCCACAGTCATAGAGTAAAACTCAATGCCAAGAAATGCAATATAGTGCCTTTTGGGAAAACTACCACTCAAGCTAAATAGTGCATCAATAAGACACCCCTGAAGAGCTGACCAGGTAGTCAGTGATCTAGGAACATATGTAGACAGTAATCTGGTCTTTGACCATTATGTGGCCAGAGTAGCAAGAAAATCATTTTATGTCACCCAACTTGTAAGTAAGTGCATGACATTCAGATCCAAGGAATTCATAGTATCATTTTATTTGGCCCTTATCATTGAGTATAATGCCGCCTTTGGCATGTACCTGCTCAAACAAATGCAACAGTTGGAAAGCCAACAAAGTTTCTTTACAAGGGGAATCCAAGATAAAAACACATTATTTTTATGGATTGCCTTAAAGCCCTATCTCTGTGCTCTGTCTCCTACAGGTTACTGAGAGGCAATTGATGCCTACCATACAAAGCATCCTCAGATCCAGCTCTGATGGGCCTTTTGCATATCTGCAAAATGAACAGCATCAGAACCACTAGATCAAAGGATTTAAATGTTGCTTGTAACATAATTAAGACATGTTGGTGAGACAGGTATGTGTCTGAGAGGATCCCCCGTGCTCTGGAACAGGCTCCCTGTCCATGTGAAGTAGAGTCCATCCTTAACTATATTTAATAGTAACCTTGACCAGTGGATGGGAAATCAGAAATTTAACCCAGGTCTGGTCCACGTTTCTGATAGATAGAGGCATACAGTAATGCCCAAAGTAACCCCCCCCCATAACCTGTAGAAACTTCCTAACTAACATACCCCCCTCATAATAAATGCCCATGATGCATAGGGACACAACTGGGTTGGATTGCATGGCTATACTTATAAAGGCCCTGGTGATTGTTGGCCTAGTATATATCTATGACCCTATGAACCTATTTCTAGGAAAGATTAAGGCACATTCTAATAGTGCTTTGTTTTCTTTGATGGCATATTAGAAAGAAGTGGACTGTAGAGCATTCTGGAGGCAACTACATGGTCCTCTCTACCTAATTTTACAATGCATTACATACTGTACTCCTTTTCCAGGGCCAGGACTGGCTTTGCTAAGACAATTCTCCAGGGATTCTTGGACCCTTATCCTCCCCCCTCCCCCAGGTTGGATATGCTGTGGGTAATCAACCCAAACAGACAATGGCTACTGTAGCAGTCAGAATGATGACATAGTACAGTTGTGACAGTTGCACTTAAAATAACAGTAGATGTTACTCTGTTCCTTAATGCTGCAGTAGCCACATCTGTCCTCCATCCTCCTATAGTTAGTAGGATAAAATGTTACATGTTTATATCTTTTTGGGGTTTCAGGACAAGTACTCTTTCTCTTTTTGTTTGGGTGGGACAGTCCTGAGTTGTCTACACTCTCATGACTGATTTCCCTCAAAGGGGCTAGCCAGTCAGCAGAATGTAGGAGAAGGAGGGAGCCAGAGCTTTTTGAGGACTAAATGGTTGGTGCATCCTGGGCAGGATGTAACTGAAGTAGCCAATGGCTACTGCAGCAGTGATGAATTTTAACATCTACTGTTAGGGTAAGTACAACTTACACAACTATACTTTCTTACTTTTATTGTTAGTCAGATCAACTGGAAAGATTTCTGAACTGCAAGATTTTATATGTAAATAGCTGTATAAGTTTTCTAGCAGGACAGCATATTCAAGGATAAGTTTATCCTTTTTGGCTAAACTGGCTTCTAAGGGCTTTTGCAACCAGTCTGTACAGTTATTTGTCTTCTTCTCTAAACAGCAGAATGGGAGTGAAGTTTTGCATAGGATCATAGGAGACCACTAGGCTATTGACCTAGAGGTCATTTATTTATTGACATTTGTTGACCGGGAAAGTCCACTGGGCTTGAAACCCATTTTCAGTGGAGGCCCGGGGAGAAAAGCTCCAAGTTACATGAAAATCACTACATGAATTTGTAAGGAAACAAAATTATAATTATAAAGCAAGTGAAATAATACAGAAAACTATCTAAACAGCAAATATGTTGTAAAAAGGCACACTACAGTAATAATGGAACATTAGCATGAAGGAAAGTTATACAGTTAGAAATCTTTAACAATACAGCTCAATTTTTTTGGGGGGGGGTAAGAAAAGAGAAAGATAGAATTAGAGAGTTAAACTTAAAGGTAAGACAGATATAGTTAGAATCTTATAGCTAGGTAGTAGGAATAAGTAGATTATAGGTGGCATATATTTAATGGTAGTATTAAAAGTAGAAAGTGACAGAGAAAAGAAATGTGTTAAGATGGTTGTATTGATGTGTGGACTATGATACTAAAGATTAGGGATAACTCATATGTTGTAACAGTATGACATATACAAAAGTATATTTGCTATGTGAAACAGTTTTGCTAGATTAAGGCGGCTGTGGATATGCGTTGCATGCGCAGCTGGGGTTATCAGTGAGATGTTGTTTTAGTTTTCTTTTAAAGGAGATTATGTTATCTAATTCTGTAACTGATGATGGGAGGGTGTTCCACAGCTTAGTTATGGAATGGGAATAGAGGCAGCTACCTACTCTTTTGCAAGGTATTGATACTTTAAGTAGGTGCTTGTTGTTTGAGTGTAGATATTTGGATGGGATTTAAGATTCAATGATATTTTTCAGGGAAGTGCAACACTCTGGTTTATAAATGAGTTTATGGGCAAAGGTAAGTTGTGTGTAATGTCCAAATTCTAGCCAGTTTAGTTCTTTAGTGGCCTGACAATGGTTGGGTGCGATTTGGTTGGGCTGATGCAAATTTTGCAATCTTATAATAACAGGGCTGTAGTTTGTGTTGCAAAGAGTTATGGAGATTGGTGAAGATAGAAGACTCATATAGTAAGGTTGGAAGGAGAAGACTTTTTGAAAGTTTTATTCGGATGGATTTGTCTAAGTATTGTTTGTTTCTGTAAAGTTTGCCTAATCTGAAGTGAGTCTTTTTTATTGCGTTATTAATATGCAAGTCAAAGCTAAGTTTGCTGTCAATAGTAATTCATAGCAGTTTGTCCTGATTTACTAACTCTATTGGGGTTTTGTTTATGGAGAATATAGTAAAGTCTGTGGGAACAGGTTTAAATGCAGAGAGGAGTAGTTTATATTTCTTAGGGTTAAATAATAGCTGTGATTGGTTTAGCCACAGTTCTATGGGTGTAAAGGCCTTTTGTGTTAACTTTTGGAGGTCAGAAAAGTTATTGGAGGTACAGATAATGGTTGAATCGTCTGCATATTGTATGGTAGTACAGTCAGTGGGAACTTTATTTAGGTTATTTATAAAAATGTTGAATAGTAGGGGTCCCAAGACTGACCCCTGGGAAACTCCTGTTTTATTTGGGAGAAAGCTAGAGAGGTTATTCAGCCATTTTACAGATTGCTGTCAGTTGTCCAAGTAACTAGTGAACCAGGTTAGGGTAGCATCAGAGCATCCCAGTGAGTGGAGTTGCTGGATAGGTTTGATGTGAGAGACTGTGTCGAATGCTTTTGAGAGATCCAATAACAGGACTGTTGTAAGTAGGTTACTATCTAGGGTGTTATAGATGTAATTTGTGAATGAGACTAGGGTACTAATGGTACTGTGGGATGGTCGAAAACCATGTTGTGAAGGGGATAGTAGGTTGTTTCTGGTTAAATATTCAACCAGTTGTTTGTGGATGCATTTTTCCATTATTTTAGATAGCGAGGACAGTATGGAAATGGGTCTAAAATTAGATAGGTCATGAGGGTTTCCACCTTTATGAAGTGGGGGTGATTATTGATTTTTTCCAGAGCTGGGGGACTGTGTGTTCTGCAAGTGATCGGTTTATAGGGATACTTACTGGGAAACATATTGCCTTAGCACTAATTTTGAAGTATTCTAGGGGGAGATTATCAGCAGATAAGGAGCCTGGTTTCAGTTTGCCAAGTAATGTTTGTATTTGAGAGGTTGCTACAGGGTGGAAGTTAAAAGATGGTATGGAGCAGATATTGCTTTGCGGTATGATGGATGGGTTAATGGGGGTTGGGGTATTGCCTGCATTTACTAATGTAAGGATAATATCAATAAAGTTTTTATTAAAAACAAGCAAGACAAGTGACCAGGGAGTAAGTCCTCCTTACACAATAAAATACTAAACCCAAGTCAAAAAGCACAAGAGCACTCCAGGACTGATCAAACGGATATATCCAAAAACTCCTTATTACGAATATAAATTCAGCTAACAAATTCTAACACACAGGAGTAATCCACAAGTTTATTATAAATGCGTAGGTTAGCGCTTTCAGCCTGATGGGCTTCCTCAGACCTTTAATACATACAAAAAGAGGATGCTGAATTTATACCCGGTAAAACATGACATCATTTCCTTCAATTGATTTAAAATATATCTAAATTAATACATTATATATTATTATATATAACCAAACCTATCATATTAATTTAAAAGCATTTATGAATAAAATTTTTTTCTGAATAAAAAATACCTATTTATTGACAACTAAACTAATCACAATAATTCTGTTCAATAACCTAATAGACCAACTATAAAGATAAAAATAAAAAATAAAAGTAAAACTAAAAACAGAAATATCTGTTACCCACATATAAAGACAATATCAATAACAAAACATATCTAGACTCAACTAAAAACAATTTATTTCAAAATCAAACCCCAAATGTAATAGTGAACATTATGACCATTCATTTAACAGTCAACCTTCTGTTCTTTAAAACAGGTTTGATAGAGACTTTGTCATTAAGACCTGGTTTCTGGTCAGCCCTTAACCTAATAATCCATTTAACTTCTATTCTTTCTGTGTAGTTTCTCACATCCCCTCCTCTAAGGCTGCGTGTATTCACTTGTAAAACTTGAAACCTAAAACTACACTGTAAAACCACACTGTAAAAGTAGCAGACTCCAAATCCGACTTCAGACCAGTGACATGTGGAGTACCACAGGGTTCAGTCCTGGGTCCTCTCCTGTTTGGTATCTACTTCTCTGAAGTACAGGCTAACACAGAAGGTCTTTGGCTAACAAAGTTTGCAGATGACTGCAAACTAGGGGCCATAATCGAAACTCCTAACGATGTGGACATACTACAAAAGGGCCTCACTGAGACAGATGCCTGGTGTCAAAGCCATGGCCTGAAGCTCAATGCCAAAAAGTGTACTGTCATCCCCTTTGATAAAATCTCTGTACCTATGAACTACCACATAGCTGGTAGTCTACTTAACATTGAAAATGTGATAAGAGACCTTGGAACACAGGTGGACAGTAGTCTCTCCTTTGATAATCACATCGCCACAGTGGTCAGGAAATCCTTCTACGTGGCTCACCTCATCACAAAAGGTTTCTCATCCAGAAAAAAAGAGGTAATTGTTCCCCACTACTCATCACTCATTAGACCCATTATAGAGTACAATGCCCCTTTTGGTATGTACCTCACAAGACATCTACAACAACTGGAAAGGCCACAGAAATACCTCACAAAGAGGATTACTGGACTCAAACAGATGCCCTAAGCAGACCATCTCAAAAAACTCCAGCTTTACTCCATTGCATATCGCCTACTCAGAGGCGATCTCTGCCTAACATACAAAGCTATGTCAAACCCAGAGCTGTTGGACATGCTCCACTTAAAGAAATCCCAATCCTTCCGAGCTACATGCTCTAGGAACCTAAACCTTGTCAACACAATAAACAGAACATGCTGGAGGGCTAGATTCCTGTCCCAGAGACTTCCCTACTCTGGAACAGACTATGTATCTATGTCAAACAGAGCTCCTCATTAGCACTCTTCAAGAAAAATCTTGATGATTGGATGGGAAATAGGAAATTCACCCCAGGGATGACTTCTGTGGCTCTGCTCGACAGGGGCAGAGGAAAATAATTTTCTTGGGTGGCGAAAGCCAGGGTACTTTTTTGGCTAGGCTTATATAGGCCTTAGGGCCAATAGCCTAGTACCTACCTATGAACCTATGTTGTTCATTAGTATGAAGTACGTGTTTAGATAGAGCATTATTGGGGGATCGTATGCATATATTGTATAGATGTTCCCTGATCCTCTCCGGTAAAGGTCTGTCCATTTTACCTACATAAAACGCACTACAGGCCATGCACTTGGCCAAATAAACTACATGTTGGGTGTCACAAGTAGCCACTGTATTAAGTTCAAATCGTCTAAGTGTGACAGGATGTAAAAATATGAATCACCACACACAAACTCACAAAAATTACATATGTTGCATGGTCTCGTGCCAACTAACAAAGGGTGATTATACATTGTAGTTGAACCTTTGGGATAGCACAATAACCTTTGTAAATTCATTCTACTTCTATACACAAAATGAGGTTTCACACGTACTATTTCCTTCAACTGTGGATCCACCATTAAAGCTCCCCAGTTTTTATAAAATACATCCCTAACATGACCAATATCTTGTGTATAATTCAGGGAAACCCTAACCGTAAATTCTATGTGTTTGAATGTTCTACCTGTTGAGTATCAACAAACCCCCTCCAGTCCAAAAAATAGGGATGTGCAGTACTATCTCTTAAAAAATGGACCCCCTCGATACCTGTAGTGATCTCTGTCAAACCATAAGAACTACATGCTAACCTCTCACGCAAATAAGATAACTCTCGTTCAAACCCTACATCAGTTGTATTTAAACGTGACGCACGTATAGCTTGTTTCCTCACTACATTATTAAACACGAGGTATTGGGGGCAGAACACGTGGGCCTGACGCTCAAGAAAATGTGGGAGAGAATTCCCAGACACTAGTCTAGAATATTTCAAGTAGAGAATTAACTATAGAAGAAATATGTGTCCTTAACAAGGGACTTTCGTGTATACCCTCTGGGAGGAGAAATTTAACTGATTTGGTTATTGATACGAAGTTATTTGGATGCAATGTACAGGTTAAGTTAGATTATGGGGATCAATTACACATTAATGATGACTGAGTGTATAAGAGACCCAGCACATATGTCCCTATTTTACATCCCCTTTTGGATGCCTTTGTTAAAATGGTAGAAGAAGATTTACATAAATTGAGTTGTGAAAATAGGAAGAGGAAATGGTTTGGTAATCTAACTCAGAGTCAGAGGGTTGCCATGAATAAATTAAGAAATGATAGGATGATAGTGAGTAGACCTGCAGATAAGGGGGACTGGTAGTGGTGTTGGACAGAGTTAGGTATGATGAAATTATGTCTCTGATATTGAGTATTGATAGATTTTATTCCATTATACATATGGATGAAGTAGAGATGCGTGTTAGGAGAATATCTTGTATGTTAGAAGCTCTACTTAAGAGTAAAGTGATTGAGTTTGATTTGTACCTATTTTTCTCAGTTGCCAACCCATTGATTCCTGTTATCCAAGGACTACCTAAGGTCCATAAGAATCTGTTGGATCCCCCAATAAGACCTATTGTGGCAGGGAGGGGGTGAGTTGCTGAGCCACTCTCCCTGTATATAGAGAAACAACTCAGACCTGTAGTGAATAAGTTTACACACATACTGAGAAACACAAAACAATTTTTGTTGGACTTATACAGCAAAATGACTACGTTACAGACAGATTTGTGCTTTAAACTTGTGACGTTGGATGTACAATCGTTGTTCATAGTTATACCTAATCAGGATGGGATAGAGAGCATACAAAGATGTTTGAGAGGGAATACTGACTATACTGCTTCTCAGATTGATTTAATTTGTGCATTACTAGAGGTTATTTTAGAGAATAACATTTTTATGTTTAATGTTGTAGCTTATGTTCAGAAAGATGGCGTAGCTATGGGCACTTCTTGTGCCAATAGCTACACCAACCTGGTAATGGTGGATTGGGAAAAAGAGAAGTTGTTTTCTTTGACCAGTTTTATGGAACATGTCGTTTTTTACACTCGTTTTGTGGACGACCTGTTCCTTATATGGATGGGTTCTGATATTGAACTCCAGTGTTTCTATGAAGAAGTTAACTCATTAATGGACTTTTTGAGTTTTACGATGGAGAAATCTGACATTTGGATAGCTTTCTTGGATGTTTATATAGAAAAGCTACCCAATGGGTTGCTCAATACTGGAGGTTACAGGAGGTCATGTTATAAGAACTCCCTCCTTCATAGAGACAGTATGCATCCTAGGTTCGTGTTTAACAATGTAGTGAGGGGACAAGCTATACATGCCTCATGTTTAAATCCAACTGATGTAGGGTTTGAATGAGAGTTATCTTATTTGCATGAGAGGTTAACATGTAGGTCTTATGGTTTGACAGAGATCACTACAGGTATCGAGGGGGTCCATTTGATAAGATATAATACTGCACGTCCCTATTTTTCAGACTGGAGGGGGTTTGTTGATACTCCACAGGTAGACCATTCAAACGCATGGAATTCTAGTGTTAGGGTTTCCCTGAATTATACACAAGATATTGGTCATGTTAGGGATGTCTTTTATAAAAATTGGGGAGTTTTAATGGTGGATCCACAGTTGAAGGAAATAGATGTGAAATCTCATTTTGTGTATAGAAACAGAATGCATTTACAGAGATTATTGTGCTATCCCAAGGGTTCAACTACAATGTATGACCATCCTTTGTTAATGAGCACAAGACCATGCAACAGATGTAATTTTTGCGAGTTTGTGTGTGGTGATTCATATTTTGTACATCCTGTCACACTTAAATGATTCAAACTTAATACAGTGGCTACTTGTGACACCCAACATGTAGTTTATTTGGCCAAGTGCATGGCCTGTAGTGCGTTTTATGTAGGTAAAATGGATAGACATTTATGGGAGAGGATCAGGGAACATCTATACAATATATGCGTATGATCCCCCAATAATGCTCTATCTAAACACGTACTTCATACTAATGAACAACATAGTTTTAGGTTTCAAGTTTTACAAGTGAATACACCCAGCCTTAGAGGAGGGGATGTGAGGAACTACACAGAAAGAATAGAAGTTAAATGGATTATTAGGTTAAGGGCTGACCAGAAACCAAGTCTTAATGACAAAGTCTCTATCAAACCTGCTTTAAAGAACAGAAGGTTGATTGTTAAATGAATGGTCATAATGTTCACTATTACATTTGGGGGTTGATTTTGAAATAAGTTGTTTTTAGTTGAATCTAGATATGTTTTGTTATTGATATTGTCTTTATATGTGGGTAACAGATATTTCTGTTTTTACTTTTACTTTTATTTTTTATTTTTATTTTTATCTTTATAGTTGGTCTATTAGGTTATTGAACAGAATTATTGTGGTTAGCTTAGTTGTCAATAAATAGGTATAATTTTTTATTCAGAAAATTTTTTTATTCAGAAATGCTTTTAAATTAATATGATAAGTTTGGTTATTTATAATAATATAAGATGTATTCATTTAGATATATTTTAAATCAATTGAAGGAAATGATGTCATTTTTTACCGGGTATAAATTCAGCATCCTCTTTTTGTATGTATTAAAGGTCTGAGGAAGCCCATCAGGGTGAAAGTGCTAACCTACGCATTTACTATAAACTTGTGGATTATTCTTGTGGTTTTGAATTTGTTACTTGGATTTATACTCGTAATAAGGAGTTTTGGATATATCCGGTTGATCATTCCTGGAGTGCTCTTGTGCTTTTTGACTTGGGTTAAAGTTTTTATTAAATATTTCAGTGATTTCAACTGGGCTTTTGTCTGGAAATGGAGATGGGTTTTGGGTGCTGCCAGGATTTAGTAATGAGTTGACAGATTCCCAGAAAAGTCTGGGATTATTACTGTCTGTGTTTGTTGGGAGAAGTAAGTCTTTTTGTCCTGATTAATGGCCTATTTTGGTTTGTTTCTAAATATTTTGAAGGTGGTCGGTCTCTATTAATCAGTAGTTGGTTGATTTAGATAGCCAAGGAGCATGGTTATGTTTAACTCTTTTTTTCTTATGGGGGCTATGGAGTTAAGGGTATCTAGGAACACAGTATTGAAATAATGTACTACTTCATATAAGGAAATATATTTCAGTGGGTTCTAGTTTAGTGTTTGTAATAGGTTGCAGAAGTGAGACTGGCTAAAATTGGCTAGATTTCTGATATATTTGTATGAATGAATTATTGGGGTGGAGGCTGATAGTCTGTGTATCAGGGCTAGTAAGTGGTCACTTAGAGTGTTGGGAAGGGTATTGGGATTGGAGTAGTACTGTGGGTGGGATACTAATATCCAGTCTAGGGTGGATTCAGGGTGATTGTTGTGTGTGTTGGGGTTTGTATAATTTGTGTAAATTTGAACAGATTGATGGAGTTTGTGGAGTTGCTTTATGTTAGTTTAAGCCAATTTATATTAATGTCACAGAGGATGATGGTTTCATTTGAGATGTAGTGGTTAGACTATGATAGGAAGTCTTCCAGTATTGGGATATTGGAACCTGGAGGAATATAGGTGATAGCAATAGGTATTTGTTTATGGTTGTTGAAAAATAGTGATGCTACTAGGATTTCCATATTATTGAAAGTGGGAATGATTTTTGGGTGGGGTACTATGTTTAATTGGTTACGATATATTAATGCCAGGCCTTCCCCTTTCTTATGAAATCTGTCTTTTTGTAATATTTGATATCCAGGGGGAAGTATTTCTGAGTCAGATATCTGGGGTTTGAGCCAGGATTCTGTTAGAGTAACTATATCAGGTGTATACTGTGTAAGCCATGCATGGAAGTCTGCTACTTTGTTGCAGATACTATGGATGTTTAATGTCACAATGCAAAGGTCTTTTAGTGTTTTCACTGAGGGTGATGTAGAGTTAATATGTTGGGTGGTAGATGGTCCAGGGTTTGGATGAATATCTCCACTTTGGCATAATAATAATAATGTATTTTTAAGTCTAGCCGTTTCATCCCAATGTAATACCATGAAAATGCTAGGTAATACCCAAGACTGGATTTAGTGATGACTGCCCATGTCAATATAATGAATTCACATAAGCAGCATGAGTGGTACATTGACAGACTGTGAAATGCATATTAGTAACTCAGGTGTTATATTGAGAAAACCAAACTTTTGAGACAGTAGGATCAACTGTGTCTGTTATGAAAGACAAGGTAATTGAGGCATTAAAAAGAGTCATTCTAAGTGGTTGGCTAATTACTTTTTATGAAAGCTACACCATTTTTTGACTCAAGATGCTAAAGCTTAACCTTCTAAAGTCAAGAGTTACTGCAGCAGGTTTCTTCAGCAATTAATTTACTCAGAGTATTTGTGAGGTTGCAACCTCAACACCCATTCACACTTTCTTTATGCATTACAAGTTGGATGTTAAGTTTAGATGAAAACCAATATATAACTAAACTGTTGGGCATTTTTTATGCCATCCAGCCATTTTTGTGCATTATGGTTGTACTATTAGTCACTCTTTGAGTAATATTATGGATCTCCTGTAGCAATGGACATTATAATGAACTATGTGAGTTAGTTAACATAACAGTAGATATCTGAATAATTGTATTATTACTTCATGGCAGGCTTCCTCATCACATCCTTCTCAACCTACATGTGATAGGTTTGGCTATCACTGTGCACAGTTAGTTTTGTAGCACTTGTAGCTTATTTTGGGTGGTGTTCACATTCTTGCAGTGCATAACACAAATAACTGTGTGATGTGCTTTGTGTTTCACTTATTAGTCAGTTAGTATGATACATGCTAAAGTATTTCTGGTAAACTCTCTCTGAGTAGTCTAATTTTCCTACTCTTAGGCGGACTCAAACAGTCACATCTGGCGATCCCCGGGAAGAGACTGCATAAAAGGAGGCAACTGGAATCCTATTGGGAAACTTAAACATCAGATACCATTTTGCATGATAGGTTTTCACACAATATCCAGAAAACACCCAATTCAATGAAATCCTCAAGTTAATGAGACAGAGGTGTTTTCTGGCCAACAGACCTTACCTCTCAGGATGAGTAGTTACTCTTTAAGGCCTACCACTCTACATCCTTTACCTCTTGTCTGGTTTCTTCTGCTAACTTTTTTTATTGACATAGTTGCCAGGAGGGTATGGCAGGAGCCAGACACTTTTTGAAGCGATTCCCAGAAATCCTGATAAATGTCTAAACCCCTAAAGATAGGCAGCACTGGTCAAAAGCCCTTCTGATGGACTCTGATTCTGCAGCAGTCACTAAGAATGAACTAACCAATGAGTGAACTGCTGTTTGTCTGCTTAATAAAGAATCTGGACAAATGAACTTGATGGGAAAATACATTTACACCTCATTCACTTATGCCTTGAGGGCGTTAAACTTCTTGACAGAGCAGTATCAGTAATCAAACAGTAAGCTAAAAGCTGGTTAAGACTGAAATCCAAAACCAAAACAGAAAACCAAAGGAAATCAAGCTGCTTTAATAAAATCCAAGGACAATTCCACAGTAAATAATTCCAGTAAGTGCTTTCATCTGTAATAAGACATCTGAAGTTGTTAATCTTCTTCCTATTCATCACTGATGGGTTCGGTTCCAAACCCTCGGAACCGAATTGGCCTAATACCAAGCTCGCGTACACCAAAAACTCTCGAGCTAAGCTGCTACCCACAATGCCCCTCTCCCAGTTACCTCAAATCTCATTTGCCGCGCAGCCATATAGCAGTGTTTCACCGAGCTCTCCAGCCAAGTGTTGTATTTTTTCAAAATTTACTGTATTTTGTAAGTTTTTTCCTCCTGAAAACTATTCTATATCTTATTATCTTAACCAGCTCTACCCATGGGTATCCTCTTCTTACTGTTGTTGGTAAACGCCCCCCCCTTTTGCCTGTTTCAAAACTGGAATCCAGAGTGCTGACTTTCCCTACACCACGGACCTGGTACTCCCCATCTTTGGATCCGTTTTCAGGACAATCCTTTAGCCACTTTTTGGACTGACCTGACTCCCCCTCAGGAGTGTCGTAAGGTCCACCAGGAGTTTATCTGAATTGGATGTGGTGCTCCTGTTCGATCAGCTGCTGACAGCCAGAGGGATTACAAATTTTCCTAAAACCCATTCCACTCAAGGTTTTGGGTCCATTGCCCGCATGACTCTCACATATTCTCCTCCCTTGGACCCTTTGGTTCTGAGTCCCATAGCTCTGACATCTTGGGGGGAATCCTCTCCTTGACGCTGACAGTGACCTTCTCTGAGGCTCCAAGGCCCCTTTGGGTTTTGGTTCCTTCTGAACCACCCCTTCCTCAGTCTCATGCTTGGGGGGGTGGAACCCTTGGCTCCAGGTACAGTTCCAGTTGTTTCATCGGTTCCATCTTCGGATCCGGGGGTGACACCCACCCTGGTTTTGCTTGAGGCTCCATCCCCGGGAGTGGGCCACGTGGAGCGGGGTGTGACCCCGGTTCCGAGATTGTCCTCCTTGGTTCTAGGCTCCCATTCCTCTTCAGGCGGGCCTGCCTTCCAGGTGATGGAGAGGGTGCTTGCTTCGGGAAGCGCTCCCCCTATCTCAGACCTTCCCCCTCCTCCTTCTGAGCTGCAGTTGTCACAGGCCACCTCCCCAGGACAATGAGAGTGCATGCCACAGAAAACCGCTGTACATGGTAACCTCCTTTCTAAGTCTTCTTCAGACGCTCCCACTGAAGAACCACTTTGGAAATGGATGTGTAAGAGGAAACACATGGAAACACATGGAGTCCCTCACTGAGGATATGGACTATGATGATGGGGAAGGGTCCCTATGGTCACCCCCGACAATGTCTCCTTTGGAGACATCCTGGAAATTTTGAGGCAGAGGGGTGACTGGAAGCCCTCCAACCATTCCTTGGAGGAATCCATATTCCTGCAGGCCTTCCGCTCTCAGCCCTCTACTTCTTGGGTGACCCCCCCTTGCCATTGAGTTAGTCCAGCTCATTGTGCAGTGGGTGTGGAACAACCCTGATACCGTTGAGACCATTCCTCGGAGACCAGACAAGATACTTTCCCCTCCAGAGGAACAGCCCCATTGGTCTAGAGGCTTACCAGTAGACACTATGGTGGTGGCGGCTGCCACAAAAAAGGACCTTGCGGAGGAAAGTCCTACTGTCCATCCACCCAACAGAGAGTACTGGGAGGTGGACAGATTAGGGAAGTGAGTTTTTGCTTCAGAGACCTTTACTGTCAGGTCTCTGAATTATTTGGCACATTTTACAAGGCTCCTAAGAGAGCTCATCTGTGAACTTTCTGGAACCCCGACATGTCAAGTTTCTGATGGGGCCCGCGATAAAGTTGCTTCTCAGCTTGCTACCCTAGAGTCGATCTCCAACTTGTCCATAAGGTTGCTGTCCCACACAACTGAAGGGGCGGCTAGTGCTGTGGGTGCAGGTGTAGTAATGAGACTGCATGCCTGGATGCGCATTTGTGACCTTGCGGACTCCTTCAAGTATTCCTTTTTGAATGCCCCTATCAAACCATCCACTTTGTTCAGTTCTAAAGTGAAGGACACATTAGCCAAGTGCGAACAGGATGGAAAAACCTTGTCTGCCATTGGCCTACATTTTTCCAAACCTCAGCGCTCTTTCTCCAGGAACCAGAGGAGTAGAAAGATATGGCACAAAAAATCTCAAGGCCCCTTCCGTAGTGTACGTGGTGAGGATTCCCCCAGAGGCAGAGGGGGTTCCAGTAATGGAAGATGCCCCTTTAGGGGCAGAGGGGGTCCCCGAAATCAGGACTCCAGGAATTCTTTCTCCGGATGACCTTATCAGCGCTCCAGAAGTTCTGCCCGATTGCTTTCCTCTGGAAGCAGTCGGGGCTCGTTTTTCTCTGCACCAAGCTGCCTGGCACGCTATTACAAATGATCAGTGTGTGCAGAGAATAATTTCCAGAGGTTATAACATCCCTCTAATCTCTTACGCAAGACCTCCAAAATGCCTTCCCGATGTTCCACCCAGTCAAAGGGAAGAAGCAGCTGTAATAAGAAAGCTGCATCAAAAACGAGTCATCCAACAAGTCCCCCCAGACCAGTGTGGATCCGGTTTCTATTCAAGATTCTTTTTGGTGCCAAAAAAGACCGGGGACTGGAGACCCATTTTGGATCTCAGTCAACTAAACAAATCAGTAGTTCAGAACAAATTCCGCATGGTCACTATACAATCCATTCTCCCATTTCTTCTGGAGGGTGTGTGGATGTGCTTGATAGATCTCCGGGATGCATATTACCACATCAACATTGACAAGCGCTCCAGGTGTCTCCTTCACTTCCAGCTGGGAGCCAGTCATTACCAATTCAGAGCCCTGCCATTTGGTCTCTTGATGGCCCCCAGAGTGTTCATGAAATGCCTAGCAGTGGTAACAGCTCATCTGAGACTTCAGGGATTCTAGGTGTTTCCATATCTAGACGATTGGCTCCTCTCCGTCCCCACTAAGCACCTAGTGGTCATGGCCCTCCGCTACACTCTGGCACTGGTGGAGTTTCTAGGCATCACAATACACTGGGAAAAATCCAACCTTCATCCTACCCAACAATTGGAATTTATAGGAGCAGTATTCAATACTCAAACAAGCCAAGCCTCTCTCCCTCCTCACAGACTTCAGAGATTAAGATTACAAGTACAAGTGATACTCTGTTGAAGGAAGGTGTCTGCAAGGGAAGTTCTACAGCCTCTGGGTCTATGGCGGCAGCCATCCCAATTGTCCCCTGGGAAGATTCCATGAGACTATTGCAATGGCTCCTTTTGTCCCAGTGGGTATCCACTCTCCATCCTCTAAACTCACAGATCCTCATCACTAATTCCTGCAAACAAGCTATCCTCTGGTGGATGAGAACATATGAAAATCTTTGGTGCTGCCCCTTCCAGACTCCACAACCCAATGCCACGGTGACCACGGATGCTTCCCTGATAGGGTGGGGGGCCACTTCCAGGGAAAGACAGTCCAAGGCACATAGTCCAGCTTGGAGGTCAACTTGCATATCAACGTCCTGGAGTTAAGAACAGTGCTGTTAGCGTTGCAGGCACTTCATCCGCTCCTTCCTTTGGGAACGATTGCAATCCAGTCAGACAATATGTCTGTCGTCTGGTACATAAACAAACAGGGAGGGACCAAATCCTACCCCCTATGTCACGAGGCCATGAAAATTTGGCATTGGGCGATAGCTTCCAACTGCTTTCTTATTGCAACACATATCCCAGGGAGCTCCCAACGTGATTGCAGACAGGCTGAGCAGATGCATCCTCTGTCCACACGAGTGGTCTCTTAATCCAAACGTGACAGCAGAAATCTTCAGCCATTGGGGCCAGCCTTGCTGCGATCTTTTTGCTTTCCCTTCAAACAAAAAATGCAGCAGCTACTTTGCCCTCTTTCCCTCAGACAGGGAATCACCGAGAGACGCTTTGACTCACGACTGGCCCGCAGGTCTCCTCTATGCTTATTTTCTGATACCTTTGATACCCTTATTTCTAAAGAAAGCAATCCGGTTGAGATGCAAAGTAATCTTCATTGTCCCTTCCTGGCCTCGACAAGTTTGGTTTCCCTTCCTCCGACCTCACCTATTACAACCTCCTTGGATCCTGGACACTCATCAGGACCTGATATCTCACCCACAAGAGCTGACTCCCCCAAATTTGTCCACTCTCAAGCTGACAGCTTAGTTTCTCCACTTCTGTTAGTCACCAGGCAGGAAACCATCTCCTCACCTGTTCGCAATATTATTCTGGCATCCCATAAACCATCCACTAGAAAACTCTACAGAGACAAGTAGAAAAGATTGACTATCTGGTCTAATAATCAGATGCTAGATCCTTTTTCAACCCTTACAGCTGCTACACTCCAGTATCTTTCTGAGTTGTTTGACAATGCGGCATCAGCTTTTACTATTTGAGTCCATTTAGCAGCTATTTCCAATTTCCACAATGGTTCGGATGGCGTCCCTCTTATCTCCACCCAACTTTGCAAGATCTTTCTCAAGGGAGTTTTCCATAGCAGACCTCTTATCAGGCAACCTGTAGAGACATGGAATCTATCTCGGGTTCTACAGTCTCTCTTTCTACCCCCTTTGAGCCTGCTGCGACATGTGATCTAAAATTCCTGTCATGGAAATCTTTGTTTTTCGTAGCAGTCACATCAGCCAGATGGATATCTGAGTTACAAGCCTTATGCATCAAGAGCCCGTATCTAATTTTCCATAAGGACAGAGTATCCCTTCGTACTAACCCATCCTTTCTCCCCAAAGTGGTTTCCGACTTCTCTATTAACCAGTCCATTGAGCTCCCTGTGTTTTTCCCAAATTATTCCAACAAGGAACAATACTGCCTACATTCATTGGGCGTACATGTGCTGTATCAAAAGTTTTTTATCAAAATGGCTCAGAGATTGCATTACTTTTTCATACTCCCTTACGAATAAATCTAAACCTGTTCAAATCAAAGCTCATTCAACTAGGGCCATCACAGCTTTGGTTGCCTTTCACTCCAGGGCTTCCATGGATGACATTTGTGTAGCAGCCATTTGGGCTAAACCCCATACCTTCATCAAACATTACAAATTGGATTTGTTCTCCAGGGGAAGAGTGTCCTTCGGCTCAATGGTTCTCAGGAATGTTCTTTCATAAGGGCCACCCAGGTACTCCAAATAGCTTGGAATTCTGTCCCATCAGTGATGACTAGGAAGAAGATTAACAACTTCAGAAAAAGAAGTTATGTCTTACCATAACGTTCCATCTGAGTTGTTGATCTTCTTCCAGTCATCACACCCTCCCACCGTCCCCCACCAAAGGCTCCTGGTGGATCTTCTGGGTCCTTGTGATGTTTCAGGGTTTCTGTGCAGAAATGGCCTCTGTTTTTCTGTTTTCTTCTATATGTTGCATGCAAACTCGATCTGAGGTAACTGGGAGAAGGGCATTGTGGGTAGCAGCTTAGCTCAAGAGTTTTTGGTGTATGCGAGCTTGGTATTAGGCTGACTCGGTTCCAAGGGCTCGGAACCGAACCCATCAGTGATGACTGGAAGAAGATCAACAACTCAGATGTGATGTTATGGCAAGACATAACTTCTTTTTCTTCAGACTGGAAGTTAACATTGAAAAATACACATTTAAATACTTTAAAAATCACATGACCACATACTTAGTGTTTTAACCCTTTGCGTTTCAGATAAATAATAAAATCTTCTCTATTGTTCAGACCAGGGGGTAGCAAGCATTGAGTCTAACCTGCCAACTATATTCCAGCCACCCCAAGTCATCTTCTGGATTAAATGAATTTTCTACATTTTTTAAACTGTCCACTACAAGGAATGTAAAGTTAACTTTACATGAACCATGTTTGTAATGCTTCCCCAGGGCTTAAGCAGGTCAGACAGAAATGAAATGGTTAAGTGTTACAACTGTAATATGTGTAACTATTTGTTCACGGAAAAGAAACGGAATGCACTTTGAATGCTGTTAAAATAACTGTCAATGGGGTCTTTTCATGCAAATCTAAGTATATAATTTGTCACCTTTTGCTTAGAATGTAAATCATTTTATGTGGGAAGAACTACAAGAGAACTGTACAAAATAGTATATGAACATAAATATGCAGTTTCTATTGGGGATGAAAGGAATGCCCTGATGAACTGGAAGGGAATATGCTGTCTGACATAAATGTCAGGTTTGAGAATTATCAGCTTTCTTTTAATGTAATCGGAAGGGTCTAAGCCTGTTTGGTTCAGGAAACCCCAGCATCAAAATTTTGACTCCTCCTCCTTGGATAGTGGTGACTGTGGCAGAGATGGCTGCTTCAGTGGATACTGTTCATATAGTTATGGGAATCAACACAACTGGGTATTTCAGGAGCCCTTTTCTGGCAAATAAACTCAATGCATGTGAAGGTCTGCCTGACTGTCCAACTCTGGAGACAGTTGGTAGTCATTTACCTCTTCACTCAGCTGCATGGATGGCCATCACACAGGAAGAATGGGTGAGAGAGATAATATCCAGAAGCTATTATACCCTTTTTCTAACCCCCACCACTTCAGCAACAACTGTTCCACCTGACCATTTCAAAGTGGCAGAAAGATAGGTTTCCCAACTTCTACAAAAAAGACCCATTCAGGAAGTCTCACTAGACCAGAAAAGGTCAGGAAACTATTATACTTTTTAGTACCTAAGAAAAACAAGGACTTTAAGTACTGGATTTCAGTGGCCTAAGTCTCTATGTCAGAAAGACCTCCTTCAGAATAGTCATGGTATAAGCAATTTTGCCCTGTCTAAAGGCAAATGACTGGATTTGCTCAGCAGACATTTGGGACACTTATCTCCACATAAAGACTGCAAAAGAGTCCCGATGGTATCTGTTCTTTCAGCTGGGAGACAGTCACTACCAATTTACATCCTTGTCCTTCAGTCTTACCACAGCCCCCTGGGTGCTCACCTAGGGCATTTAATAGTCACTGCTCATATCTAACTCAAGGAGATCCATGTATTCCTATAACTAGACAGTTGGCTCGTTACCGCAACAACCAAAGTGGTCTTACTAACAGTGAGAGATTATTTTTTACAGCTCTGCCTGTCATTCTACCCAGTGTTTTTTATTTTTGCCTGATTCAACTGTGGGTTTTTGGATCTAACCAGATCTGACCTCAACACCAGTCTTGATGCTTCTTGGTTCAAGGACTCTGACCTCCCCACCTGTAATTCCCTGGTCTCCACCCTAGTATGTCAGATCTCGTTTGCTACCTGAAGTGTTCAGTCATGTATCCGAGTGCTCCTTTTCTGTGTATCCTTTGTGGTACTCTTTCTCCAACTACTCCCTTACATTGATAGTTTTTACTCTCTCTGGTTTAGGATATATTTATCTACAGTGTTTTCTTAGGCAGCTTAGGTGTTTTAGATAATGGTTAAGTGTGAATTTTATAGACATTTTTAGAAATATTTGTAGTAGTGTTTAGTACAGTTGTACTTAGGGTAAGAGTAATTTACTAGTTTAGTCATACAATATTTCTCATTACTGAAAGTGTGTGCACTAGTGTGTTTTATCTTTTTCCTTATTGTTGACGGTCAGGAGTTTAAAAAGTGCACAGAGTGTAGGCATGCTGCACCCCCCACAATCCATACTCCCAATATGCATACTGTTTAGTGGTGGCTCATTGGATACTTCTTGTCAAACCAGCACTTCCTTCAGGGGTAGAGCTTTACAGACAATATGAAAAATTGATAGTTAAGGGACTTCTTTCTTCACAGAGTCTGCTGTCCCTACTGTTTCCTGTTCCACTTTATTTTCCAGAACCAGCAACAAGAAAGCCAGGGAGAAACCAGATACAGACAAAGAGAAATCTACGGAAAAGTGTAAGGAGAAATGGGACTCCAAGAAGTCCTGTAAAAGGTCTTTAGATCCTTCCCAGCAGTGGAATCGAATCCCAAGTAAATGAGGCTATCACAGCTGACAGTCTCTCAGCACCGTACATCTTCTATTCAACCGTAGTTCTCACTGGAACCAGTGAGCCCCAGACTTCACTGTCCTATTCTTCAGGAGAAAGTTTACCCCAGACCATTTGTGGCATTGATTTTACCCCAGTCTTCGAGGAGTTTGATGGAGCAGGACATCAACAGAATGATGAGAAAGTTCCTCTGGACACGGATACAGCTTGGGGTTCTCACGATACCATCCTCTGGGGATGTACTGAGTGCTGGTCCATCTATCCCTCCATTATGATCTTTTCCAGTCCCAGTTCACCTGTCAATGCAGGTAGTTTCAGGCCCAGTCTACAACACAGCACCTTTGTCGGAGTCAATAGTTCAAGTAACTTCAGTGCCGACTGGTTCATTTCTTCTTTCAGGTCTAACGTATTCAGAGCTGGAAGAGTGTTGGAGCCAAAGCACTGGTGTTGATGCTTGTCAGAGGGTTTGACCCTGAAGTTGCTGGAGCCATGTCTTCCCCTCAGGGCTTCAGCGGTAGATAGCTTGGCACAGAGATCAGTCTCTGCCATTGGTTCCAAGGTTTCCATTCTTTTCGAGATCAGGAGGGAGCCTATGGAGCCGATTATGTCTTTGGCCTTTGAGGCTTTCCATCAGGTTCTGTTGATGCCAAGGGGAAATGTGCTGCCTTCAAGGTCAGCACCATCCAAACCTCTGTTTCTCATCCTTCTGTCAGATAGAGAAAGTTGGTCCCAAAGGCTTCCCAGGATTTCAGGTACATTAGCTCCCAGTCTGATTCTGGACCCTCTGTTATCCCCCTCTTAGATGGTTTATTAAAAACAGATGTGCAAATAGAAGTGCCTAGACTCTTCACTGGAGTCTGTCACAGAAGGCATGGGTTTGAATGAGGGTGATGGCTCCCCAAGAGTCCCTTCTAAGGATGTCACATTTGGAGAAATACTGGTGATTGATGAAAAAGACATTGGTGGTGGTCCACAGTTAGCCCTTATCCAGATGAATCTGTGTTCCTGAAAACATTTAGGTCCAGCTTATCTTCCTCTTGGGTGGTACCACCAGTTGATCCACTCATTGTTCTGATAGCTCAAGGGGCATAGAAAGACTCTGAAGTGGTGGAGCCTATTCCTAAGAAACCAGATAAAATTCTGTCTACCCCCACAGGCAGAAAACATTTGAGTAAGGGTCCTATGGCAGATGCAGTGGTTGTAGCAGTGGTCACAAGAAAGGAACTATCAGAAGAGAGTTCTTCAATCTATCCCAGTAATAGAGAGTCTAGAGTGATGGACCATTTTGGGAAATGGACCTACACCTCAGCGATCTTTGCTGTCAGAGTGCTGAGTTATCTAGCTCATGTCAACTAATTTCAGTGAGACTTGAAGGAAATTCCTACGTTTCTTTGGGGGGTATTAAAAGCACATGTCCAGAAGACAGTGGATTCCCCAGCTGTCTACCCTTCAGTTGTCAAATGTAGCCATGTGACTGCTATCTACTGCCTATGATGTTACAGCTAGGGCTGCAGGCACTGGCATTGCCATTTGCTGACGTGTGGATATGCTTCTGTGACTTTGCTGAAAGCTTCATAACATCCTTCAATAACACCTCATTTGATGGGTCCAGTTTATTTGGACCCAAAGTTAAAGAAATGCTCACCAGGAGTCAGCAACATGGCAAGACTCTCTCTCTGCTGTAGACATCTGCTTCTTCATGCCCCAGAGATCCTACTAATTCCTATTAGTGAGCTGGAAAGAAAATGCAGTTTAGGAAACCACAGAGTCATAACCAGGAGACTACTGGAGATAGACCCCCTCGTGGCAGAATAAAGGGCAATAATAATAATAATAATAACAAAAATAATAATAATAATAATGGACATTGCTCCAGGGGCAGGTGTGGACTGCTGAATCAGGGCTTTCATGGACCATTCTCAAGAGACCCTTCCAGCATCCCTGAAGGGTTGCCTGACTGCTGCACTCTGGAGGTAGTTTGGGCACACTTATCTTTGCACCCACAAACCTGGCAAAACATAACCAGAGATTTGTGGGTGCTAAACATTATCTCCAGAGGTTATTCTTTACCATTTTCCCTTTACTTTTTCAAAAGGAAAAGAGTTACCAACGTCCCACCCAGTCAGTGGAAAATTGCAGCAGCTGAGCTATTAGAAAAAAGAATTATCCAGCCAGTCCCCACAGACCAGATAGAATGCAAAGTCAACACAAGGCTCTTTTTAGTACCCAAGAAAACAGGGGACCTCAGGCCCACTTTAGACCTGAGTCATTTGAATCAGTATGTCAAGCAGACAAAATATAGGATGGTAACGCTACAGTCTATTTTGCCTCTACTGAGGCAGGATGATTGGGTCTGTTTAATAGACCACAAGGACACGTATTATTGTGTGAAGACAGAGAAGCATTTTAGGAGGTTTCTCCATTTTGGCTAGCAGCCAACCAGTATCATTTCAGAGCTGTTTCATTTGGACTCACCACAGCCCCTCCGGTTGTTCACCAACTTCAAGGCAGTAGTAGCAGCACATCTGCACCTTTTAGGGATCAATATTTCCCATGTCTTGATGATTGGCTCTTCACAGCTACAAATAGCAGCCTCTTATTGCACCACAGGGATCTTTTGCTCTGAATGTTGCAGAAGCTAGGGATCACCTTCAGCATTCCCAAGAGCTAGCTTATGCTTTCTCAACAGAGAGAATTTATCAGATGCCAGTTGGACATAACCTTCTAGATTGCCTGCCTTCCAATGTTCAGCCATGCAAGTTCTTTACCACTCATGCCATCCAGCAAAGCTAATCCTTTGACTGTTGGGTCTCATGGCTTTTACAATTCTCATGATTCCTCTTGCCAGATACTTTATGAGGGATCTACAGTGGACTTTAGCAGTACAGTGGTCTCAAAGAATCTGTCCGCTCTACACAAAGATAAAATTGACTCAGATTTGTAGACAACATATATCTTAGTGGATAATATCTCCTTCAGTGATAAATGGGAGACCATTCCAAACAAGGTCCCCAGTGGCAACTGTGACAATGGACACTTCCCTACTAGTGTGGGAAAGATTTCAAAGTAAAGAGGGTTCAGGGAACATGGTCACCCATAGAGGTCAATCTTCACCTCAATGTTCTGGAGATGAGGGCAGTCCTTCTAGTGTTGCAGGCCTTTCAAGACAGTCCCTCCAGTGGTGTGATTCAGTTATGTATAGACAACATGTCTGTGGTCTGGTACATCAACAAAGAAGGAGGAACCCCTTCTTATTCTTTATTCTGCAAAGTCTTGACAGTCTGGCAATGAGTGATGTCTTCTTGTTGGTTTCTGGTAGCAGTGCATATCCCAGGTGACTCAGTGTTTTAGCAGACAAATTGAGCAGGCCTATCCTAATGCCTCACAAGTGGTCCCTCAATGCACCAGTACTTCATCTTCAGTCACTGGGGCTAGCCTTGCAATGATGTTTTTGCATCTCATCTAAACCACAAGTGCACAGCTACTCTGCCTTGGTCCCTCCACAAAGAGAGTCACTGAGGGATGTTGTGGTTCAGAAATGGCCTTCAGGTCTCCTCTATGCCTTTCCACCTTTGCCCTGTAATGAACAAATTTATACAGAAAGCAAGAATGTGCAAAACCAAGGTGATCCTCATTGCTCATTTACAGTCTAGGCAGACATGGTTTCCACTTTTGTGGCCTCTTCTAGTACCTCTTCAATGGAAAATGTATCAATATTCAGATCTTTCATTTCACCCATCCAGATTAAATTCCCCAGATCAGAAAGCCATGAAGTTAACTGCTTGGTTTCTAATGGTAGCTAGAGATGCCAGACGTCTTGGTGGTTCAGATACTATCAGGCTCTGAAAAACATGCCACCCCCAAGTTATACTGTAGCAAATGGAAAAGGTTTTCTATCTGGGCTTTATCTAAATGTCTAGACTCCCTTTCAGCACCTGTTCCATCCATTTTAGAGTTTTTATCAGAATGTTTTCATAATGGATCTGTCTACTCAACTATCAAAGTACAGCTTGACAGCCATTCCTAGTTTTCATATAGGCCACAACAATCCTTCTATTGCCACACTGAAGATTTCTAAAGCCTTTTTAAAAGAGGCAATTCTTCTATGGCTCAATCAGAGACCCTGCTCCTGTTTGGGACATTACTGCCATGTTACATGCATTGACTCAGCTGCCATTTCAGCCAGCGGCTACAGTGGACTTGAAGTTTCTAGCATGGGAAAATGTTTCTGGTGGCTATCACTTCAGCTAAGTGTATATCAGAGATGCTAGCACTTTTCTGTAGACCTGCTTATCTGATTTTTCATAAGATAGGTTTTCGCTGATAGCTAATGCTTATTTACTACCTAAGATGGCATCTAAAGCTAATCTAAATCAGGCCATAAATCTATCAGTCTTTTTTCCACGATTTTTTAATAAAGGTGAATACTTCATTTGCTGGACACCCATTACCAGCTCAGGTTCTGCCTCCATAGAGCTTAAGCCTTTTAGAAAGTCTGTTCAACTTTTTGTAGCATTCTGCAAACAAAACTTGCACAAAGCAGTTGCTAAGGTTACTTTGCCTCAGTGGTTATTAGATTGTATTACCTTTGTGTACAATAAAAATGGTTTACCCTTACAGTCTAAACCAAAAGGTCATTCCACAAGGGTTGTGGCTACATCCACTGCTTTTGCTAAAAAAATTCCTATTGATGATACCTGTGCATTTACTACTTGGTCAACAATTCATACATTTGTGTCACATTATAAGTTGGATGAACAATCCAGATCTTGCTCATCCTTTGGCTCCAATATTAGGTTCATAGGTTCATAGGTTCATACTAGGCTATCTGCCCAAGGGCATTTATAAGCCTAGCCCATAGTTATGTGGCTTTCGCCACCCCTTTAGTTTGAATAAAAACTACGTCTATCATTTTTCTGTGCCTCTGTCAAGCAGTGACACTGAAGTAATCCCTGGGGTATATCTGCGATCTCCCATCCATTGGTCAAGATTCCTCTTGAACAAGGCCAGCGAGGTGCTCTGCCTCACATGTACCGGGATTTTGTTCCACAGCATAGGGAGTCTCTGGGTGATGAATCTGTCCCTCCAGCATGTTCTATTTATAACCGTGTCAAGGTTTAAGTCTCCCGCCCTTGTGGTTCTGAGGGATCTAGATTTTTTGAGGTGAAGCATATTCATCAAATCTGGGTTTGACATGGCCTTATATGTCAGGCACAGGTCACCTCTGAGCAAGCGGTATGAGACTGAATAGAGCTGGAGTTCTTTCAGTCAGGCAGCATAAGACATATTTTTGAGACCCTTTATCCTTTTGGTGAGGAACTTTTGGGGCCTTTCAAGCTGCAGCAGGTGTCTGGTCAGATACATTCGAACGGGCATTGTACTCAATCATAGGTCTAATGAGTGATGAGTACAGGGGACGATGACCTCCCTTGATCTAGATGTGAATCCCTTCATGATCAGGTGGGCGATATAGAAGGTTTTCCTAACTACTTTAGCAACATGAGTGTCAAACGAAGGCTACTGTCAACTTGGGTCCCCAGATCCCTGATGACTTTTTCTGTGCTCAGTGGATTGCCACCTATATGGTAGCTAGGGGTAACCTTGTTTTTCCCAAAGGGTATGACTATGCATTTTTGGCGTTTAACTTCAGGCCATGGCTCTGGCACCAGTTATCCGTTTCTGTGAGGCCCTTCTGGAGGATATCTGTGTCAGATGTGTTTTTGACTATGGCGCCCAGTTTGCAGTCATCTGCAAACTTTGTCAGCCATAACCCTCCTGTGTTTGCTTGTACTTCAGAAAAGTAGATGCCGAACAAGAATGGACCCAGGACTGAGCCCTGTGGGACACCACTTGTGACAGGCTTTGAGTCTGACATGGCTCCAGCAACTCTGACCCTGTGGGTTCTGTCACTTAGCCAGTTTGCAACCCATCTTGTGATGTATGGGTTTACATTCAAGCTGATGAGTTTTTCGATGATACCTGAGTGGGGTATTGTGTCGAAGGCCTTTGCCAGGTCGAGGTAGGCTGTATGGACTGCCTTTCCCTCATCAATGGCCTTGGTGACTGTCTCGAAAAGTCAACCAAGTTTAAGAGGCAGGATCTGCCTTTGACAAAGCCAAACTGGGTTGGATCCAAAGTCTGCAAGTTCCCTATGTCTTTATTTATGAGTTCCATTATGATCCTCTTCATGGCTTTGCAGATAAGGCTTGTCAAGTTAATGGGGCGGTAATTTCCAGGGTCTGTGGAGGCACCGCCCTTATGAAGTGGGACCACAGTCGCCGTGCGCCACTCCTTGGGTACGTATCCTGAGGTGAGGCTAAGATTAAACAGCTGTCCTAACTGTGGGTTTAATTCCTCGTTGAGTTCATGAAGCACACAGCCGGGGACACAATCCGGTCCCATGGATGCTGTGTTTTTTGCCTTAGTGAGGGCAGTTCTCACCTGGGCGTTGGAGATGTTTGGGGGGCTACAATCCTCTGGAATAGATATCTCTCCTTTTGGAGTGGGGTAGAAGTTTGCACTGAACCTGTCAACCAGTATGTTAGCAATGTGTGTAGGTTCAGTAATTTTCACATCATTTTGAACTAATTCTGAGCATATCTGGGAGTTTCCTCCTAGGTTTCTAACATAGCTAAAGAAGGCCTTATGATTGTCTTTAGAGTCCTTGGCGATTTTTCTCTCAAAATTTGCCTTGGATGATTTTATGAGAGCTCTTAGATTTTTACTTATAATGATCAAAGGTGTCTTACCTTTCAAGGATTTTGCTCTATCTTGTAGTAGCTTCCTCCTTTTGTTGTAGAGCTTGTTTATGGCTGGGGTCCACCAGACTGTATGCTTGCCTTTTGTACAGAGAGTCTTAGTTTTGTTTGGGATTGCCTGATCCATGCAGTCCTGTAGGTGCTGGTAGAAGGCATTTGTAAGTGATTCAGCGGTTTGAGTAATGTTTACCACTGGCTCAGGGGCCTTAAAGGAGACCACACTAGTTTTTAGAAGTGTGAAATCGGCTTTTGAGAAGTTTTTCTCTGTGGTCTTTTTGTTTCAGGTGGGGCGGGATGAGGACCTCCAGCGAGATTAGTTTATGATCTGATCTCACCAGTGAGGGGTATACTTCCGGTGTTGAACATTTTGATCCCATGTTCGTGATGATGAGATCAAGTATGTTTTCTCCTTTTGTGGGGATGGTGACTAGTTGTTCCATGGCATTTGAGTTTATGAACTCCAGGAATCTTTGGGTTAGAGTGTTCGGGCTTGAGTAGTGTTCCCAGTCTATATTAGGGTAGTTGAAGTCACCTAGTATGATGGTGTTTGGAGATACATTTATCCCCTCCAATGTTTTCAGGAAGGCCATGTGAGGTTCCTGAGTTTTATTGATATGTCAACAAACCTGTACTTGATATTGATGTTGATATTCTTAGGCGTGTCCTTCCTTGATACCACCCAGGACTGTATGCTTGGGAACTTGTCTCACAGTTGAATCGGATGAAAATAGACAATACTGAATACAAATGTTATGTACTTACCATAACTATAGATCCATGTTGTCTGATTTTCATGTGGTTCAACATCCCTCCTACCTGCCTCCTGCCAAAATTGTCACTAATTAACCTCTGAAGACAAGTCAGCATTGGCATTCCCTGTCAATAAACAGTCATCACTGCCAGTGTTGTGTTGCCATATCATGACTTGGTTCATATTATTTAGAAACTAGCCAGAACAGCACCCCCTTTTTCATTGGGAGTACAGGTGGTGGTGCTGTGGTAGCGTTGTCGCCTCACAGTAAGACATTGTCCTGTTCAGTTCTCAGCTAGAGCGTCTTCTGTGTGGAGACATGCGTGAATGGGCGTACTTTCATTGGAGGTCATGCGTCAGAGCTGGCAACTCGGCACGTAAAAATCTACTGCCAATCATTAGCGGACCGGAGTTACGCTGTGGCGACTCCTAACCAGGAAAAGCCGAAAGACACAACAACAAGTACAGGTTTGTTGACATTTTTATATATTTTTTATCAGGGGAAAACATTCGATCTTAGGTAGTAGGGTGGAGACCAGGGAGTTTCTGGTAGGGGAGGAGTCAGAGCCCTGGAACCAAAAAGCTTCAAGATCTGTGCCGAGGTCAGATCCAGTCTGATATGACAACCCACAGTTGAACTGGAAGAAAATCATTATGGTAAGTACATTACTCTGGAGCATTTCTATAAATCAAAAAAGTTATGCCTGAAACTAACACAACTTACTTTCATCAGATGCCATTTAGACACATTAGAATGCAGTGTTAGCCCTTCCCTGGGAAGAATCCAAACCACTCAAACCACAGACCAGACTCTTCTTCCAAAGCAGTCTCTTTCAGAATCCTTGGTTCTTAGGGTGTTAGGACTCATGGCTGCTTCAAGTGTCATGGTCTGTCAGTCTCGGTTTTATATAAACATTTTTCAGTGGAAGTTTTTGTCTCATTATTCTAAGCTAACGGATTATTCATTTGAGATGGCAATTAACTTCTCCAATCATTCACATAAAACATCTCTTTGTAATGCTACTTCCATCAGCTATATGGGGTGTGTTTTTATGGCAGGATGTTTCAAGGAGCTTGGACACAGACAAAAAACAACTTATACATAAATATCCTAGAGATATGAATGGTTCTCCTTCCATTCCAGGTATATCAGAACCTTCTCCCTCCCAGAGTGATATCTGTTCAGTCAAATGATATGTTTGCGGTATGGTACTTTAGCAAGCAAGGCAGAACCAAGTCCTACCTCCTTTGCAGAGAGGTCATGAAAGTCTGGCAATGGGCAATAGATTCACAGCACTTTCTCGTTATAACACACATTCCAGGCAGAGTCAATTGTCTAGATGACAGGCTCAACAGGTTTATCATGATGCCTCACAAGTGGTCCCTCATTCCATCAGTAGCTCAACAGATGTTCAACTACTGGGGATAGCCTTGCTGAAATTTATTGTCTTCCTCTGCAAATGCCAAATGTAGTAGCTACTATGCCCATGTACGCAATGATAGGCAATCACTGAGGGATGCTCTAATCTATCTTGCCGCCCCAGTCTTCTTTATACTGTCCGTCCAGTTCCCTTCAATTTTTATGCATTTCCCCCAATTCCTTTCATTTCCAAGTTTCTTCAGAAAATATTGAAGTGTGAATCCACAATCATTCTCACTGCCTCAGTCTGGCTTTGGCAAATCTGGATTCCCCTGATAAGGCCTCTTCTCAGGAAGCTGCCAAGGCTTCTAGATCCAAAACTGAATCATCTCTCACACCCCATCCTCACCTAGACCTTCAGAACATCAGGTTAACTACATGGTATCTCTAATTCCCATGATAGTCAGAGATTTCGCTTTTTCTCAAATGGTGGTACACATCTTATCTGCTTCTCAGAAGCAATCTATCCATAAATTCTGCAAAGTAAATCGTGACATTTTTTACTATGGGCTACAGAGAGAGGTTTAGACAGTTTTCTACCTCTATTCCAGATGTTTTGCAATTTTTTATATGCTTTATGAAATAGGTTCTAGTTATTCTGTTATTAAAGAGCAATTGACTTCCATTTGTATATGTTTTGTGACTACAAATAACAGTTTCCTGGCTTCTGACAAGCTTGGAGGATTATTTCATCTTCTCCCCCCTAATCCATGACCCTATTTCTCCTTGGGATCGTAATTTTGTAGTGAAAGCAAAATTTCCCTTTGAGCCAGCTTCTTCTGTAGATCTGAAGTTTCTATCATGGAAAACCCTATTCTTTTTCTGCTATTTCAGCGAGGCAAATTTCAGAACTTCATGCCTTGTTTTCCAGTGCTCCTACTTGATATTTCATAAGAACTGTGTCACCCCAAGAACCAACACTTCATTTCTAACTAAGGTGGCTTCAGAATCTAATCTAAACCATCCGCTACATTTCCCAAAATTCTTCCCTAATAATTCCAACAGGGAAGAATATTTCTTACATGCCCTGAATGTTCACAGACAACTTAGAGTCTGTCTCCGTAGAATAAAACAGTTCAGGAGAGATACTTTGCTATTCATGTCCTTTGCGGTGAACAAGATTGGCAAAAAAAAAAAAAAATTCTAAGCAAACATTATCCAGATGGCTATATGATTGTATCACCTTTGCTTATTCTCCTATAAACAGAGTTTAGCCGTCAAACCAAAAGCTCATTCTACAATATCTGTGGCAACATCTGTTGCTTTGAAACTTATCAGTAGACAAGATTTGTGTGTCAGCAACAAGATATATATTGCTTACATTTGCCAAGCATTATAAGTTGGATGTAATATCTAGATCTAGAGCTTCCTTTGCAGCTTCAGTCCTGAAAGGCATCCTTTTATGATTCCACCAAAGATCAGGTAGCTTGGGATTCTGTCCCAACTGTCAAGATTGTTTGGATGGATTAAACAGGATTCAGAAGTTTTGTACTTACCATATGGCTGGATCCTTTTCAGTCCACTCCATCTGATACAACAGCCCTCCTTCTTTCACCCATGCAATTTGTCACATTATTCCTGGTCCTAGACTGGTTTGTTTTCCTTCCTGTTTCCTAATCTGTTCATAAACGTTCTAGCTGACAAACTCGATCTGAGGGTACAGCAGGTGTAGGAGAATTATGGGAGGAAACATCTAAGAGATTTTGAGGCTAGTAGCACTGGCTGATGACACCCACGGTGGTGGTGCTGCAGTAGTGTTGTCGCCTCACAGTAAGACGCTGTCCGGTTCGATTCTCAGCTAGAGCTTCTTCTGCGTGGAGACATGCGTGAATGAGTGTACCTTCGTTGAAGGTTGTGCATCAGGGCTGGTAACTCGGCACGTAAAAGTCAACTACCAATCATTAGCAGACCGGAGTTCCGCTGTGGCGACCCCTAACCGGGAAAAGCCGAAAGACACAACAAGCACTGGCTGGTGACAGGATCTGATCTGACAAACAGCTCAGTGCCCAGCTGTAAATCGGACGGCCTTGGATGAAAAGGAATCTAGCATTATGTAAGTACGTAACTTGTGATCCTGTTCATTCAGCCCATCTAAACTGACATATGGGTCCCTCAGGCCACTTGCAGATCTGATCTGGCAGAATTAGTGCTTCAGCATTGAGCCTCTTAAGAATTTTCCCATCTGTTCCTTTAGGTACCTCAGATCTTGTCTGCCACTTTTGCAAACCGATGCATTCTCCATTCAGATAAGTGTTACACCTCATTTTTAAATTTATGACAGTTCCTTCAAATTTTGTAGTTTACTTTTAAAATTTGCGCTCTTATGATTTTAACATTATTCCCTGGGTCTCTCTAATTTTAGACTTAAAAAAAAATTACAATTCGTATGGCCCCTGTATTTTGTGGCAGTTTTTGTTACCCCTGCTACTCCTATTTTCTTCAGTGTTAGAATGACATTATTGCAGTATTATTGTGTTTTGGATTTTCTAGATTTTATTTATTTATTTTTTAAACACCTTTATTGAATTATCACTTGTGACATAGGCAAACTTACATTTATAGAAAAATAATCAAACTGTATTAACAAGTCCAGGTTTACAAACATTATACTCTATGTATATTGCTATAGGTCATATAACCTAAGCAACATTACACAAATTATTCAATTTCTGCTTTTTTTTAAACAAGAAACATATTTATTAAACCATCAGTTATGACACAGACAATCATACATGTATATAAATGAAAACAAACCACACAGACACAATCCTAGGTTGCAATCATTTTACTTCACAAACCATACTGACACACTCCCAGTTGTAAACATTATACATGACTTATAATCTACCCAATCATTTTCAGTCAAACATTACATATCTCATTTAAGTCCTGCCTTTTAAACCTCATTCCTCCTCTGTATGTATTGTTCCCACAATTCCCATTTTGTCCTATGTAGTTTGTTCCTACCTTTTTCTAAAGATCTCAATTCCAGTTGTTTTATCTCTCTTACTGTATTGACTATTTATAGTATAGTTGGTTTAGATTTTGATTTCCATTTTCTAGTAATTGCTTTTTTGGTAGCCACCATAATTAGACACAGCAAGGCCTTACCATGTCTAGGCAATACCGATTCTGTGCCATAGCTCAGAAAAATCATCTCCCTCATCACATCAATCTGCCCACCCAGCATCTCTGAAAGTGCTTCCCACAGGGAATCCTTAAAGTCCACCAACTCACCGCACTCCCAGAAATACATTCCCAGTCACCTCCTTCTTCCCTGTCACACCTCCAACATTTGTTGTCTACTTGAGGAAAAAAATTCTCTGGAGTCTAATTGGGGTATAAAAATATCTATGTAAACATTTCCAAGCAAAAATTCTAAATCTTCCAGATTTTGTTGCATATTTTGGAGATGTACATATATCCTCTTATTGTTTCTTTGTGAATTGCTTATCCAGTCTCTCTTCCCAATTCTTTCTAACCTCCTCTGATTGATTCTTATAGTTTCATGCAATATTTTATATGCTCTACTAATTATTCATTTTTTAATGGCAGATTCTGTTCTAGATTCTGCTAAAAACTCTACCAGTACTGGTCTTTCATTTAGGACCCCCTATTTATTTCTCTTTGCCTATACTCTGGTATCAGTCCTTGATAGGGAAGGCATTTTCTAACCTGTAGTCTTCCTATTCTATCATCTTTCCCTCTCAAGTTATTTGCTTCCAGTACCTTGGTACCTTTGCCAATTTTCTCCAATAAATTCCAACCCCCCTCTTGCCTGTTGTCTATATCCTTAATTGCAGTCATTCATATTAGCAGAATCTCCTTTCTCCATTCCCTTGTTGGCTTAGTTCTTAGGATACTTTCTGCTACTTTATAGATGTAATATTCTCGATGATTACTGTTCTTCTTAAAGGCCTGCATCTAAAATCCCAGTCTCTCATTGTTTCTTGAGCTTGCCTCCTGTTTCATCATCAGCCCTTTCCACTTTGAATTATAGTTTTCTGCTTGTGCCATATATAGGAGCCTTAACTGTGTAGCTCTGAAATACCCCTTCAAATCAAGTAATCACAGTCTGTTCTACTGGAAGAATCAGCTTGTCCCTCTTGATTCTTGCCATCTACCCCTCCCAGATAAAGTCCTTCAGTTTTTGTTAATTGCTATCCACAACTTCTGTGATTGATAAAAACATGCCTGACTTGTGTATAAGACTAATGGGACTAAAAAAAGTTTTAACTGTTTGTATCTTACTATCCATATCCATATAACAATGCTTCAGTTTTCGCATTATCTTGTGTTTAGTCTCTTTCCACATAGCCTTAGCTGCCACACCAGCATAATTTTTAATCCATACTCCTAAATACTTCATTATGTCCCCATAAATATAGATATTGCTGAACCAATTCATATGTGGGTACACAGTTTACTGCTATTACCTTTATTTTAGGTTCATTAATTTTGATTCCGAAAAGATTTGAAACTGTCTCAACATCTTCCACAAGACTGTAATGTCTTTTTCTGGTTTTGTCAGGTATAAAACAATATCATCTGCAAATAGAACCAGCTTTTCTTGACTACCATACCAATTATATCCTTGAATTTCTGAGCCCTTTATTTTCTTTGCCAGTGGTTCTAAATATAATGCAGATAACAAAGGGGAAAGAGGACACCCCTGCCTGGTTCCTCTGCTCAAGCAGAAATTATCAGAGAGGACCCCACCCACTATAATTTTCACCTCCGATTCCTCATATGTCCTCCTAATTAACCTTATATTTTTTCATGAAATGCAAATGCTTCCATTGCCCTGCCCATAATGTCTCCCGCTTACTCAGTCAAATTCTTTCCATGCAGCATGACCCACCAACAGCAATGGTATTTTTTTGCATTCTTCTTCCCTTCGGATCATCAATGTTCTGTTAATGTTGTCATATGTTTGCCTCCCCTCCACAAAACCACGTTGATCCATATCTATCAGTTTGGCATTACGTTTGCTGTTATTTTAGCCATTATATACATGAACAGTTTATAATCATGGTTTAGTATTAAAATGGGACTGTATGAAGCTCAGTCTGATGGGTCTTTACCCTCTTTAGGTATTACAACTACCACTGCTTTCTTCCAGGATGTCTGTACTTCTCCTCCTCTTAAAATACTATTAAACAAAACCTTGCAGATCTTTATCAGTTTTTTCCCTCCTAGCTTCCAAACTTCAACAGGAATACCATCTATTCATGGGGACTTTCCTGTAGACTGACTGTACATCACAATTTTTATCTCATATCCTCCTCTCCTAACCATTAGTAATTGAGTCTCATCTGCCTCTAAACTTGGCATATTTAATTCTTCCATAAACATTTTCATTTGTATCTTTTCTTAATTTCCATATGTCTCTGCTTTATGCAGACTTTCCTAGAATATCTGAAATATTTCTAATACCTCTACAGGATCTCTTGTTACCTTCTTTGTTATAGGCTCCCTAAGCTTGGTGACAGCCCTTTCTACTTTCTGTTGCCTGAGTCGTTATGCTATAAGTTTTTGTGCTCTAGTGTTATTATCAAAAAAACAGTTGCTTAACAGCAGTCTTTCTAAACTTGTATATATTGTAGAGGTAATCCCTTATTTTCTGCTTAGCATTTTGCAGTTGATCCACTTCTTGTTCTGTGAGATTTCCCCTATTCTGCAATACTTTAACATTTGTCAGTCTTGCTATGTAATTCTTGCTACTTCTTAGCCATAGCTCCATTTCTTTTATTTCCACCCTATTTTTAAACTCCACCTTAGTTTTATCATACTCCCTAGATATATTTTCAGAAGTAATTTCTGTCCTCTCAAATAGCTCCTGAATAATCTCCACTACCAATTCCTTAAATTCCTCTCTTTTAAACAAATAGGTGGGAAAGTGCCAGTATCTCATTTTTATTTCATTACCCTGTGTTTTTATTTTACTCATTATTTGCGCATGATCTGCAATAGTTATTGGGTGCATATCGAGACCTTCAATTACATGCACATGTTCGTGTGAAATGTAAATTCTGTCTAGCCTAGCCCAGTTTTTATATCTTGGGGAATAATATGTAAATTTACTGCAAACTCCTATAACTGTATTCACATCTTCCATGCCAAACATTTTCATAAATTTCTTCAAGACTCTACCCTCCTTTGTTATACTTTCCCTTCTGGGCCCCCCAGACACATCTCCAGTCTGCCACCTGTAAGTAGTATTCTGTGCTGAAAACTGATTATTTCTCCCTGAATTTTCTTAAGCTCCATTATAGCAGTTTTAGGTGGAATATAAATACATGCCAGTGTAATCTTCCTCCCTTGTAGCCCCTTAGCACTTCAAATCTGCCATTATTATCTTTTTGTATCCTCTTCTATCACTGTTGGAGCTCCTCTTGCAATTAATATAAGAACCCCTCTTTTCCTTTGTTCCAGATATTCCACTGAATAACCACCCTGAAAACATTTCTTTAGTAAATTCACATGTTCAGTTCTTTCAAAGTGTGTCTGCTATAACATAGCTATTTCTAATCTACATTCTTTAATATAGGCCACTTTTCTTTCTGTTTTGTATTTACCTGTGAGACCATTGACATTTAAAGACATTACAGAATGCATTATTGTATTAAAAAGTTATTATTCCCACCTTTTAAGTATAACACCTTCTTTGCATAATGTCTAGTCCCAGCTTTTGTGTTACATGCATACACTGTTTGGCAAGTTGAACTTTTATATAGTTGTTTCTTGTGATATCCATTTGATCCTATGTCACATCTTACAAAACATTTTGTTTTATTGAAAGCCCTCAAACAAAATACAAGCAACCCCCCAATATCCCCCTAAAACCTATTAATTTAATACTAGCACACAAAACTATGTGCATCTTCAAATATTGAAGTTTTACCCTCTTAAAAGGAACATATGTCCCAAACTGGCAACCACACTCAGTGACTTGAATTAACCTAAAAGAAAGGTTATCCATGCTAAGACTCATGGTGCAGCCTGTGGTTCTACTAAGTGGCTATTAGTTTTGTCTTATCTTTATAGCTCTCCCAACTGGGAAATCCCCTGAATGATTTCAGAGAACATTATCTCCTATTCAGTTTCTCTTTTATTTTTTTTTCTCAGCGAATCACTCTCCACCATACTGTAACAAATGTCTCTTTATCATATTGTCTCCATAGACAGATAAGAATTAGACAGCCAATTTCTCATTATCAGATTGTCTCCATGGAGACATGAGGGCCATATACGTAATTGCTACTAAACGTGCATCCATTTGCTGGAAAAAAGCCTAATAATATTCAATATTGTTTTTCATTTCCTTGCTTTCTCTTTAAACTTGTTACTAAATCAATCTAAGGTCCTTAATCCTGTCATTCCCCCATGCAAGAATGAGAAAAAACACATTAATCTTTCTTTTGTCATGCTTTTTTAACTAGGATTTTTTTACATTGCAGTACCTACATTTTTAAAACTGAACAAGAAGAAAAAGAAGGGAGAAAGAAATGAACAAAGGAACAGCAGCACCTATTTACAATCCCTATTACACTTAAAATAACAGAAAACTTTACTTTATAAAATGTAAAGAAAACCATACACCACAGAAATAGTACTGTTAAGAAAAAATACTTTCTTTATTTACAGTTAACTTTCTCCACTCTCTTCCCCTCCTCAAAGCATTTTTCCAAACATTAATGACAGGAAGTAGGGCATATACTTTAGAGTCCCCAACAAGTCCAACGAATTCTGAAAAAGTCCAATAGCTCTAGATTTTCTTGTTCTGTCTTATTTCACAAATATAATTATACCATTTATATCCCACAATGTCACTGATTTTATTGCTGTTCATCTCCATCTCACAATCCAGTCTGTGTTTCATTTCCAACATATTCTCAATTCATCTAGTCAACTCATGCTCCCTTTCTTTTTTCCTACATTTTCCAATGAAGCAGTGGAAAGGGTTTCACAGGTACAGTCTCTCTGTGGTCTTTATTACCAGAAGAACAAGAAGCAGAATCTTCTATTCCACAGCTCACTTTTTGTTGGAGAAACATTTGTAGTTCCTCCTTAGCATGTACTTCATCAAAAAATTATTTTTTCCCTCCAGGGAAGACTACCTTGAAGACAGCTGGGTATAGCAATTTGAATCTCACACCTGTGTCTCGACATTCCCTGAATAGTAGAATGAATTTACTCCTCTTCTGTCTGGTATACAATGAGTAATCATTCTCTACAAAAACACTGATGTCTCGCACTTTTAGTATTTTGTCCTTCTGCCACATTTTTGTCAGCATCAACTCTTTATACTGGTAGGATTGCATCTTTACTATTAAAGGTCTAGGTTGCTTTCTCATAGGCAGGCTTGGAGCATGCACACAATGTTCTCTTCCAACTAACAACTCCTGCTGTAGAATACCAGTCCAGTTGCTTATTTGTTCTATCATAAAATGAATGCAGTCTGTTCCTTCTGTCTTCTCTGGTATAGCTGAAAACCTTAGGTTTTCCCTACTTACTCTGTCCTAAATTCTATTATTTTTGAAACAACTCTTCTTGAGCAGTCTCATATTCACCCAGCCTTTTCTTCATTTCAGCCTCTGATTTCTGCAGCTTTATCACCTCATCTGACTATATGTTTAAAGCTTTTTCCATTGTTCCAGCCTTTTGACATTTGTGTTGATATACTCCATAAGTGTTTCATTTATTTTAACCAGGTCTGTGTGCAGTTGTCTTATATCTTCCTGTAGGTTACTGGAAGTCATGTCTGGAGGTTGCATTGATTTTTGATGAACAGCTGCAGAACTTTCCCCAGTCAGTGTTTCTTCCCCACATTTTGTAACTAATTTTCCAGGTGCTCTTTATTACTTTTTTCCTGGCATCCAGACATTGCACTTACTAGCCAGTTACTTAAATTTACCTGTAAAAACAAAAGTCTACTGGCCTTCTCTGTTGAGTTTCTGTTTTCACACTAGGAGAGCTGAAGTCAAGCTGTTACTCAATGTGTAGCCATCTTGGAATATACAGACCTTCTGAGTTTTTCTTCACCTAGTGTTTTAGAAATGCTGTGATCAAATGTTGATGTAGCCATCCTCTCTCAACCTGTAGATTTTCAGATCCAACTCAGATCCAATGCTAATCATTTTCAGAGTCTTCAGACTAAGAGCTTTACCTCCTCTACCCATAAGTCCCCACCATAGCACTGTCTCCTCAGATCTTGTTTGGCATCATTATGAGCAGATCAGCAGTGAGAGCTCTGCCTGCCTGTATCCTCTTGGGATATTACTAGTTAGTATTTTCACCTGTTTTTCCTCTACCCTTTTCCAGTATTAGTTGAGTTATTGTTAGGATTAAGATAGTCTTATTGTTAGTGTAGAGCTTAATTATGTTGGGGTGAACTTTTCTTGTGTGTGGTGTGTTTGGCTTTACCACCTTTGAGACCTTAGCCTTTTACATTTTTTTTTTGCAATTAAGGCTGCTTATCTCTGCTTGGTACTCAAAGTTTTTTTTCCTGTATAATAACACTTCTAAGCTAGTAGTGTTGTGTGTTCAGACTTGGTTAGGTAGACAGGTAGTTAGATATTTATATGTATGTAGTTGTTGTTGTGGTTATTTGTTTTGTATCTGCTGTTTTTGTGGTATTATGGATGTCCCTAAGGCTTTGCAGGTTGAAAAAGTGCCTGTTGTGAGGAAAAAACTGCCTCTGCAGGATGCTTATGACAAGTGAATGTATTGTTTGAGCATTGCCCATTTGACTTTGATTGTGAGACATATGCTGCCTTTGGCACTCACATCAATGAATGGCATATGAAGCTTGTCATGAAGTGTCTTCTTAAGGCTGCATCTTCTTTGGCCTCCTCTGCTTCCCCTAGTAAGAAACCAGATAGGAGGGAGAAGTAGCACTCCTGTGACCAGGAGTTGAAGATGAGGAATAGGAGGGGAGCTAACAACCCTCCTCATCTTTAGAGAGTTTAAAGGAGCCAAAGGTCCATTGGCCTTCTGCTCCTCCTGCTCTGACTCCTTCGAGTTCCTCGATACCAACTAGGCCCTGATCCTCAAATTCCCTGACCCTGAGTGTTCCAAGTCCCTTCTTGATTAAAGAACTGGCTGCCTCCTCAGGAAGACTACAATCCCAGTTATGTCCCATTACTCCTGTGGAGTTTTCTGTGTGAGTCATCCCTTTCTCCTCTTTAGGTCCAACCTTCCCCCTCTTGGAGTCATACTTTGGATCCAGTGTTTACAAAAAGGTCATCAAAGCACCTTTAGTGACATCTTTTAGGTCCACCAGGTCAATTAGTAGCCTCAAGCCTTCAGATCTAGAGTAACTGATGAAATCTTCCCTGGAGGTTCAGATTCATCTAGATATTCTCCCAGGTCTACTTTACAAGACCAAATTACCATATAACCAAATATCAGAACATCGAGACCAAAACACTAAATCTTAAAATCCTGAAAGTCAAAAAGCTGACTTCCACATGATTGAAAGTATAAAACACGGACCAACCTGTGATACAATACAATGAAGAAACTGTGAAGATATTTCCTACAAATATTGTCCTGAAACATTAAATTCTTGAACTAGGTACCGAACAAAAGTTAAAATATAGTGGATGGGTTACAGGAAATACAAGCACAACACTAACCACTAGCACTATACCAACAGTATACTACCATTTTCAAAACCCAAACAATGTATTTAGCCTCACCTACACCCCACTCAACCAACCCAACCAATACCCACAAAGCCAAAAAATCCCACTGAATATTCATGACAGTAGCTATAGCACTGACATAAATATTCATTACAGACACTTACATTTAAGAAAAACAATTATTAATGTTGTACTTTTCCATTTTTCTGGGAGGCTGTGCCTCCCTGCAACCCCCCATACCACCTACAACTTAAATATACTAACCCTGAGATTGAACTACAGTGCGGAAATGCGCAGATTTGTTGTTCTGCTCGGCATGGAGAGTCAGTATTTTAAACGTTCAGTTTTCTGAATGCCAGTAAAGTAAAGTTTCAGTCCAATGAACTTTGACTTTCTGGTCTCAGTCTACTGACATTTTGGTCATGTCAAGTAGACCCATTCTCCCAGATTTCTCTGCCCCAAGGTCCAAGATGTCACCTTTCTCCTTTGTTGTTTCTACCTTGCTTCCATCAGTTCCAGGTTTCTTGGGTCCAGATGTATTGCCTTCCCCTCTGCCAACACCAACAACCTGGCCTCTTCAGGTACCAACATCATCCTTGGGGTTCTGTATTCTAGCATTGTTGGAGCAGGGTTGTGGGAGCTGTAGCCTGTGGGAAGGGGATGGCCTTCCAAATAGAGTCATCCTTGCTCTTTGGGGTTTTGGCCCTTGGCATTTCGGCTCCTGTTGGAGCTGATTGAGTCAGTATGAGGCATCAGTGTCTCCATCAGGTCTTCAGATCCTAGGAGCACTGGGTCCAGTCATCCAACTTTAATATCAGCATTCTACATCATGGAGAGGATTATTTCCCAGTCAGAGATGGTAACTTTGACAGTGGCTGTGGATTCATCCCATCCTGATCTATCTTTGCCTATGGATCTTTGCCAGTTGCCTCTGGGACAGCCTTCACCCTAAAGTCACCAAGTTTCCCTACATTCAGGGCCTCCTGTATCTTCTATGTCCCCTCCTGCTTTCACAGACAGGGATGTGCATGGCAACAGCAAGTGCAAGAGGAAGCACATAGACTGTCCTGAGGAATCCCTCTTTAAGGACACTGACCTCAGTGAAGGGGGGCTCTCCCAGATCTCCCCCGCAAGGACACCTCCTTCATTGAGCTAATGGAATTACTGAGACAATATAAGAATGGACCACTGAAGCCCCTTCCCCTAAGCACTCTGTGTTCCTGGTAGCTTATGGTGCAGGCCCTTCCGCATACTGGGTGGTCCCCCTTTTGGGCGCTCTTATTGACTTGGAGAGCTTGAAGAGAATCTAATGTGGTCGAACCTGTTCCCATTTAACCAATAACGTTTTGGGCCCCTCTGAAGGACACACTCCATTGGATAAAGGTTCCGGCCATGGATGCCATTATGATTGTAGCAACCACCACATGGATATGTTTGAAGAAAGTTCCTTATTCCATCAACCCAACTAGGAGTCTAGGACCCTGGAACACTTGTTTGGCATCTATGTCTCTAATAGGGATCCCTGTCAGATGATAGAAATTTCATATGACTGAAACTCATTTGACTGAGACCATAAGATTGAAATTTCAATGTACTGAAAAATCACTTGACTGAAACCCATAATACTGAAATCCTACAATGCTAAATTTCAGCATAATGAATTGTAAAGTGGATGATATAAAACCAGAATAGGTGGGGGCTATGCCCCCCCACACCCCGCAATGTGGAGGGCTGAGCCCCCACACCCCCCTAACTATATATATTAATTCCAGGATCACAATACAGTGGGGGAAAGGGCATATACCTTTTCCCCACTGTAGTGCGATCCTGGAGTTAGTATATAGTTAGGGGGTGGGGGGCATAGCCCCCCACCTATTCTGGTTTTATATTGTCCACTTTACAATTCAGTTTGTTGAAATTTAGCATTGAAGGATGTCAGTATTATGGGTTTCAGTCAAGTGATTTTTCAGTATTTTGAAATTTCAGTCTTATGGTCTCAGTCAAATGGGAATCAGTCAAATGAAATTTCTATCATCTGAAAGGGATCCCTCTAATAGACGCAGGAAGCCTTTAAATGGTTCATCTCCCAAGCTTCTGCTTGCACTTTTCAGGTATACCAGAACTTGTCAGTGATTTATGATGCATGGCTAGGATTAAAAAGGCCCCAGTGGTTGTTAGCCTAATGTACACCTATGAACATACTATATAGGACATAAAAGTTACTTGGTGAGTGATTGTGAGAGTTAGATAGGAATATTGGGATATGAATGGAATATAGATATAGCAGCTGATATTTTAGTTGGGTTTAGGACAGGAACGTAACCATATTTTGGTAAAATATTATTTTAATGTTTGTTTGAAAGCTGAAATATTGGGGGTTGGCTCTGATGTTAATCAGTATGGTGTTCCATAATTTGGCCACTGAATGTGAGTAAAAGCTCTGTATTTTTGTTTGTTTAGCTTACGGACTAAAAGTAATTCTTTTTTTTTTTTTTTAACCTTAGAGACCTTGTGGGTATATATCTTTTGAGAACATAAATGAGAGTTGGGTAGGAAGTAGGTGTATGTGTAATTTTGTGTGTGGTTTTGAGTTGTAAATAATTAAGATGGTGTGAATGTTGAAGCCTGTTAAGTGACTGAAGGACAGTACGGTGATGGGATTTATAGGTTGCCTTGCTTGTAAACTTAGAAATTTTATTACAACATGATTCAAGTTTTGATTTAAGTGAGAAGTTGAGATTTGTGAGAATAGGAGCTCCATATAAAAGTGTAGGTAATAAGCAGGTGGTGGCTAAGGTAATTTTACAAGATGTGTGTAAAAAATGTTTATGCCTAAACAGCATCCCTAGTTTCTGAAGTTATTATGTTGTTCTGTATAAGTAATTCAGATTTAAGTTTGTGTTTATGCCTGTATGGTATCCCTAGTTCCTGGTGTTTTTTTATGTAGTTCTGTATATGTAAATCAAATCGTTACACCTAATAGTTTTGTGTGGGAAAGTATGTTGATTGTGGTGTTCTGGGAAAGGATTGTACATTTTTTTTGTTGAGTAAGAGTTTTAGTGGCAAATAGGAGGAGTTTTGTTTTCCTAGGGTTGAGTAAAAGTTGGGAATTGATTCAGTAGAAGTGAAAAATTCTTGTGTTAAGTGTTAAAGGTGTGAAAGACTATTTGCGGAGCAGATTAAATAGAATCTTGGGGATACCGGTAGTATTGAGTAGGAAAGTTGGGAAAGAGCCTTACCATTTTACAGCTTGCTATCTAGAGGATAAGTATCTAGTAAACCATTGAAGAGAGGAGGAGGAGGAGAGGCCTATGGTAAAAAGTTAGTTTAGGAGTTTCAACTGGGAAACTGTATCAAATGCCTTAGATAAATATACAAATAATGCCACAATATCTGACAATGGTTGCTTATAATAAAACTGATAAAACCACGTAATTAGCCAACCAGAAAAAGAACAACAGGAATTTAGTGTGCAAAAATCTTTATTCTCTGCTTTCATCTTTTGACTACATGATTTTACAATATAAAAATAATGCTGCAACAATTTTGCTAGGACTCTTACATGGATTACAGTTTCTTTGAAGGAAAGCAAGGCAGTTGTGCTATGGGCTGGCCAAAAGTTATGTTGAATTGGTGTTAGATAATGGTTTTGTAGGAGGTATGTGAGGAGTTGCTTGTGAACCCATTTTTTAATGTTTTAGAAAGGGAGAGAGGATGGAAATTGGGTGATACTTAGATAAATTCATTAGAATTTCCTCCTTTGTGAATCAGAATGATAAATTACTATTAACAGAGTATTGGTACATATAATTATATGATGGATCTCTTGATTAGTATACTAACTGGATATACTATAACTTCTGCAGTAAGCTTAACATATTCCATGGTAAGGTTGTCCACTAATGTAGAACAAGGTTTCATTTTTTTTCTAGAAGTTTTTGTATAAGAATGGTTGGTACTAGTTGCAGGATAAAACTTGAGCAATTTATGCAGGTGAATTAGTATGCCTTAGATGTAACATAGGATGGATTAGCAGTACTTTGTGAGGTTGGTATAGTTTTTTATTAGTTATGGATATTGATAGGGAGGGAAAGGATGATTGACTTGAAATTAAGTTGGCTATGCGATCAATAAAATGCGTACTAAATATTATGGGGGTTGGGAGGGTGGCCTAATGGTTAAGGTGTTTGCCTTACAAACACAAGCTACAGGGTTTGAATCTCACAGGGGATAATTGGCTAGGCTTAAAATGGCTCGCAAGGGCAGTTAGCCTAGTACTAACCTATGAACCTATGAACCTATTTGTCTGCTTAGGGTATGGAATCTTTTTTATTATTCCTAGGTTAAGTAGTCAATTTATTGATGACAAAAATGTTTTTCTTGTGGTTGTTTTGTAGTTGTGTAGAATTTTTATCTTTAAGTATTTGTTTTTTGACTTGGTTACAGAAACACAAAGGTTTGTGGTTGAGTATTGGATTTGTTCATTAACCATTCTTTCCATCCTTTGTCTCAGTCACCCATTACTGTTTTTCTCTCTCTAGATACAGAAATTAAAAGAATGCTGACCAAATGTCTACCAGTGAAATTGAACACTTTCTTTGCACTTTTATTACAGACTTTTTTTCAGAAAACAAACATACAATGCTGTAGAAACATAAATAGCTCTATAAGTCATGAGATCCAAGTTATGTGACTAAACACTTAAAGGTACATATCATTTAAAATATATAAAAAACACATAAAAGCAGGTATGAAACAAAAAGTGTTCTTATAGATTGGCAGCCATCATTTTTAAAGCACTACTAATAGATATGTCTTCATTTAAACCATGGAGATATCCCAGAATTTAATCTCAATTGCCACAACTTCCTGTATTCAGTCATATTTTTCTAGTTTTCACCTTGTACTGGATAAGGAACTTGTTCCAATATGAAAAATGTGAACTTTTTGAAACTTGTGCATTGTTGTACAAAGAACTTATGAGCAAATTAAATATAAAAAATAATTAAATAATAATAAAAAAAAGATTCAACTAATGTCCTTAGCAAACGTGCACAACAATGCATCAGTTTCAAAAAGTTCCTTATCCATTATGAGGTGGAAACTGGGAAAATATGATTGAATACAGGGATTTGTTGTAGTAAGTGCCTATTAACTGTGTTTTAAAAATGAGGGCTGCCAAACTATAAGAACACTTTTTCTTTGGTAGCTGCTGCTATGTGTTTTTTTCTTATACTTTATTTGGTATGTAACTTTAAGTGTTTAGTCACATGATTTAGATCATATGGTTTATATGACTATTTAAAGGCTTGCACAGCACTGTGTATTTGTATTCTGAAGAAGTCTTTAATTAAAGTGAGATGAAAGAAACCAGTTTCACTGGAAGACATTCGGTCAGCATTCATTTCACTTATGGTTCTTGTTTTTTGATTGTTTTCACCATTTATGTGAGCTTTGATTTTCATTGAGTTTTGCTCTTTCTAGATAGCCATAGGGCATAGTTACATTTGATTCTTCTTTTACAAAGAGCTATACTACTAGAAGTATTTAGAAACATTGTGTTAAAGTAGTTTACTGTGTCATCTAATGGTACGTTTTTTGGGGTTGACCAGTTCATGCATTTTAATACATTAAATTTGTTAAGTTGTGGATCATCTTATTGTGATGTTCCTTGATCATCCTTGATCATTCTGTGGGTATAGGCTGAAAGGTCATCACTTAGAATATTTTGGTGAGTACCTATTTGAAATTACTAGGGTCTGTTACACAAATCTAGTCAAGGATGGAGGCATGATTGGTATATTGTTATTTTTTATCATATATAGTTGGGGTAAAGATGAGTTAAGAAAAGCCAAAGAGGTTTATACTGGCTATTACGAATTTTGATGTTAGGGTTTCTCAGTTAATATTCACATTGCCCAAGATAATAGTTTCATAGGTAATGGTGTTAGATATCCAGAGTAAGATATCTTCGAGTATAGGTATATTTTGACATGGAAGTATGTGCAATACAGCAATGCAAAGACTTTCTGCATTATTAATTGTTTGCATTGTCATATTTTTAAATGGGATTTGAGTAAGATTTGATAATGCAGCAGTTAGGGAAAATATTGCAATTCTACCTGCTTTTTTGTGTAATCTGTCTGCTCTAATTACATAAAATCCAGGGGGTGTAAATTCTTAATCTTATATGTTGGGTTTGATCCAGGTTTCAGTAACAGCTAAGACATAGGATCATAGGAGATTACTAGGCTATCGACCCTGAGGTCATTTTAAGCCTATACGTTTCAACCCAATGTAGTACCATAGAAGTACTAGTCAATACCCAAGATTGCATTTAGTGATGACTGCTTATGCCCAGGAGGGCTGCAGGCACTATCATTGGTAAGAATTTATGGTGCCCTATCCACTTGTCCAGGTTCCCATTGAAGAGTGTCATAGAGGTGCTGTCTTTCACATATATTGGTAGCCTGTTTCAAAGATGTGGCAGTCACTGGGAGATAAATCTGTCCCTCTAGCATGTCCTATTTAAGTACCTGCAATGGGTAGCCCTAGATCCATTTGATTTACCGATATGCAGTAAGTTCTTTAGGTTTGGGTCTTGGGTTGCTCTGTAGGCCAGGCATAAGTCTCTCCTAAGAAGTCTGTACAATACAGAGTATAGTGACAGGGACTTTAGTTGATCAATGTAAGGCACATGCTGGAGGCCCTTGATCTTCTTTGTTAGAAACCTCTGAGGTCTCTCTCATTGCTGCAGGTGCTTAGTACAGTATATACCGAATGGGGTGTTATACTCATTTATGAGCTTAATAAGTGCCGAGTATAGGGGTTTTAAGTTCTTTTGCTCTTGAGGTGATGCCTTTACTAATCAAGTGAGCTACACATAAAGCTTTCCTTACAATGGTAGACACATGGTGGTTGAAGTTAAGATCATGGTCAAACTGTGACTCAGGTCCCTTACCAATTAATGAGTACTTAGGGTATTGTTGTTGATTTGATAGTGTGAAGGGACATTGTTTGTGCCAAAGGGAATAATGATGCATTTCTTTGCATTCAGTTTGAGACTGTAACTAATACACCAGTCACTGGTCTGTGTCAGACCTTCCTGGAGTAGACTGACATCATTTAGGGAGTCAATGATTGCACCTAGTTTGCAGATGTCTGCAAACTTGGTCAGCCACAACCCTTTAGTTTTGACTTGAACTTCTGAGAAGTATATACCAAACAGTAGCACTGACCCCTGCGGCACCCTGCTGGTAACAGATCTACTGGTTGATGTGGAGTCACCCACTTTGATAGTGTGTGTCCAGTTTGTGAGCCAGTTGGCAACCCATCTTACAACAAAGGGGTTTGCATTCAGTTTGCTAAGTTTATTGGTAATGCCTGAATGTGGAATTGTGTTGAACGTCTAGGTTATGTTCAGATAGCCAGCCATGGAATTCTGTATTCTTGCTAAAAATGCTTTAAAAGTTTAATGTAATTAAATTTAATTTCTTTGGAAGGGATTTAGTAGTAGGTGGAGAAGTGGGGCCAGGGTTGGGAAGGATTTCTCCACATCGGGGAATTATTGAGAAAGGGATGTAGTAAAACAATTTCTAGTAGCATTTTCTGTGAAAAAGTTAACTTGATTGTATATATTTGTTGGCTTGGTGTATAGGATTTTTAGTTTAATAAACTTAGATTGTGATAAATTAAATAGGGAGAAACAGAGTAATTGTTATGTTGTTTATGTACACTTAAGCAGTGTTAGTGGTGGAAGAGGTAGCACACTCACCTTTGGTGTAGAAGGCTTTGGGTTCTCGTCCCACACCAGGTAGATCAGTAACTGCAGTGCAGCCTAAGGGGATTCTGCAATAATTAATTTTCAGTTACTATTGGCAGTATAAATACATGTGCTAAGTATGCCATTTTTCCCATTAGTACCGAATTTATCAAAACGTTTTTGAATAATAATTTATATATTCTCCAGAAAAGACAGGTTTGTTTTATTCCTTCTGTTGTTTTTTTCCCATTGAATTATACTTATCCTTATTCCCAAGAGTTATACCTAACACAGACATTTCATTCATTGTAAATATATACCCCCTAGCTTTACTGCATAACCTAAACCTTTACTTTTCTCTTTATTTAAAGCCATCCCTATCACCCCTAGACACTCATTTGTGCAAATTATTACTTTTTATCCAAATTTTGTCTTTTGCAGTTATTATAATGTCATCTGCATATATTAACACAACTGGAAGTCTTAACCCTTCAGGTGTTATATACCCCAATTTCTAAATTTTGTAATTTAGTTCACATACTATCACATTCATAACTAATGCAAAGAGTATACAGTTCATTGGACATCCCTGTCTTACACCAGTCTTCATATTTACCTCTTGGCTTAACGCTGACATACATAATTCCTAACTTTCTCACATATATTATATTCTTTCATCTCAAATATATAGGTTCATAGGTTCATAGGTTGGTACTAGGCTATCGGCCCTAAGGCCTATGCAAGCCTAGCCATAACAATTCCCTGGAAATGTTTCCCCACAATATTTACTTCTCTGGGCTCCTGTCTAACAGGGAGACTGACATGATCCCCGGGGTGAATTTCCTATCTCCCATCCAATCATCAAGGTTCCTTTTGAAGAGGGCCAATGAGGCGCTCTGCTTGACATGTATGGGCAGTCTATTCCAGAGTATGGGGAGTCTCTGGGTCAGGAACCTATCCCTCCAGCGTGTTTTGTTCATTGTGATGATAAGGTTTAGATCCCTGGAGCGTGTGGCTGTGAGGGATTGGGATTTCTTTAAGTGGAGCATGTCCAACAGTTCAGGGTTTTACATGGCCTTGTATGTTAAGCAGAGATCACCTCTGAGTAGACAATATGCCACAGAGTATAGCTGGAGTTTTTTTTAGACGGTCAGCATATGGCATCTGCTTTAGGTCTATGATTCTTTTAGTGAGATATTTCTGTGGCCTTTCCAGCTGTTGCAGATGTCTTGTGAGGTACATACCAAATGGGGCATTATACTCTCTAATGGGTCTAATGAGGGATGAGTACAGTGGGACAATGACCTCCTTTTTTCTGGATGAAAAGCCCTTAGTGATGAGGTGTGCCATGTAGAAGGATTTCCTGACTGTTGTGGCAATGTGGTTATCGAAAGTGAGACCACTGTCCACTTGTGTCCCTAAGTCTCTCATCACACTTTCGATGTTTATTGTCCTGCCACCTATGTGGTAGTTCATGGGTACATGTTTTTTTCCAAAGGGGATAACTATACATTTCTTGGCATTAAGCTTGAGCCCATGGCTCTGGCACCAGGCATCTGTTTCTGTAAGGCCCTTTTGTAGAATATCCACATAATTTGGGGATTCAATAATGGCTCCCAGTTTGCAGTCATCTACAAACTTTGTTAGCCAGAGTCCCTTAGTGTTGGCCTGTACTTCAGTGAAGTAGATGCCAAACAAGAGTGGTCCCAGGACTGAACCCTGAGGTACCCCAGGACTGAACCCTGAGGTACTCCACTTGTCACTTGTCTGGAGTTGGATTTGGAGTCAGCTACTTTTACAGTCTGGGTTCTGTCAGTAAGCCAGTTGGCAACCCATCAAGTGATGTAGGGATTTATGCCCAGCCTAGTAAGTTTATCTATGATTCCAGAGTGGGGGATGGTGCTGAAGGCCTTGGCGAGGTCCAGATAGGCTGTGTGGACCGCCTTACCCTCATCCACAGCTCTGGAGACTGATTCGAAGAAGTCAATCAGATTCAGGAGACAAGATCAGCCCTTCACAAACCCAAACTGGGTGGGGTCCAGTGTCTGAAGGTTGCCAATGTCTTTGTTTATAAGTTCCATGATAATGCGTTCCATGCCCTTGCAGATCAGGCTTGTCAGACTGATGGGACGGTAGTTCCCGGGATCCAAGGTGGATCCTCCCTTATGGAGCGGGATAACTGTAGCTGTGCGCCACTCAGTGGGCACGAAGCCTGAGGTGAGGCTATGATTAAACATGACACTTAGGTGGGGTGCCAGTTCATTTTGTAGTTCATGTAGTACACAGCCTGGATGTCATCTGGTCCCATGGCTGCTGTATTCTTAGCTTTGGAGAGTGCTGCTTCTACCTGTGTGGCTGTGATTATTGGAATTTGGCAATCTTTTGGTATTGGGATGGGCCCTTTAGGGGGTGAGAGGGGAGTGAAGTTGGCACTAAATTGATCTGCCAGGGTATTGGCAATATCCTTGGGATCAGTATATTTAATGCCATTCTGTTGTAGCTCAGAGCAGATCTGAGCATTGCCATTTAGATTCTTGACATAACTATAGAATGCCTTTTGGTTGTCTTTGGAATCTTTGGCAGTTTTATTTTCGTAACTAGCTTTTGAGGATTTTATGAGGGATCTCAGCTTCTTACTGAGGCTGATGAGGGAGTTTTTTGCATCCTGGGATTTTCCTCTTTTTTGCAACAGTTTCTTCCTTCTGTTGTATAGTTTGTTTATAGCAGGGGACCACCAGTTTGGATTCCGTTTTTGCAGAAGAGCATCTTGGTTCTATTTGGGATGACACGATTCATGCACGAGTGGATGTGCTCGTACAGTGCCTTAGTGTAGGATTCTGCAGTCGAACTTCCAGATGCCGTCTGCATGAGTGTTGTGAAGTTTGTCACTTCTGACTTCAGTAGCATGAAGTTGGCTTTGGAGAAGTTTTTTAAGGAGGTTTCCTTACTGGGGGGTGGGATGTGGATGTCAAGGGTGATTTGCTTATGGTCAGACCTGACCAATGAGGGGGTGACCACTGGTGTGGAGCATCTATTTCCCATGTTGGTAATGACCAGGTCTAGGATATTGGAGCCCCTGGTGGGACAATGGATCAGTTGATCCAGGGCATTGGAATTTATGAATTCCAAGAACCGTTGAGAAAAGGAGTTGGTACCTGAGTAGTTTTCCCAATTAATGGCAGGGTAGTTGAAATCACCCAGTATTAGGGTGTTTGGTTGTATCTTAATATTTTCCAGTATGTTTAGGAAGGTGTAGTGAGAATCTTGGGGTATGGTGGGGGATCTGTAGCAAGCTACAATTTGGATTGCAGTCTTACCTAGTGTTAGTTGCACCTGGAGAATTTCAGATGCATTGTGTTGGGCAACTAGCCTGGAGGTGTGAATATCCTTGGTGAATATGGACACTCCTCCACCTTTAGTGTTTCGGTCTTGGTTTTGTGGCCGAAAAGTGTGGTAAGAATTGTAGCCTGGTATTGCAGGGGTGCTCTCTGGAGCCTTGAACCAGGTCTCAGTCACTGCACAGATATCGATGTTCTCCATTTTTAGGAGTGCCTCGAGAGAGTGCATTTTGAGGTTTAGACTTCTAGCATTGAGTAGCATTACCTTCAGATTTTGCATGCCTGTATCTGTTACGGTGGTGGTTTTATCCTTTGAACCTTGCCTAAAAAAGGCACTGTAGGGGTGGCAAGAGCTTTAGCCAGTAACCTGAATTCCAGGGGTGACAGGTGCAGACCATCACTGGCAAAGCATTGTGGTTTGTCGATCATGTCTTCCCAGGCAGACAAATACTGGATCCCCTTTGAATGACACCAGAAGCTTAGCCAAGTCAATCATTTTGTCCTTATACTGTGGTATCATTCTGGGCGAAGGCAGGATGCTACTCAGGGCTAGGGTCATACCTGCCTGGGTCACATGATCGAAGAGCTCTTCCATGTCTCTCTTCATGTAGTCCAGGGAGGTACGTCTCAAGTCATTTACTCCAGCATGGACAATGACAGAGTCGTATTTGTACTTGTTGTGGAGTGACTTGAGTGCATGTGTTATGTAGTGGATCCTGGCACCCGACAGGCAGCTGACTGTAATTTTCTCCTTGTTCAGCCTGGTGAGTGGGACATCAGTGCACCTGACTATAGAGTCACATATGACTAAAGTGTTGGGTACATTGTCTTGCCTTAGGAGCTGTTGTTGGGTGGCACACTGGTGTTGTGAGCTATGTGTCACTTTGGTTGTGACTGGTGTTTATTTGCGTTTCGGCTTCAGAGGTCCTTGTTGCTTGTGCAGGTTAATGTTAAGGGCCTCTGCATATGTGGGTTTAGTGTTGCTATGTGTGGGAGTTGATGGTGTGGGTTTTGAAGGGCTATGAGTTGCTAGAGGTGTAATGCAGATGTTAGCCTTCTCCTCTTGACTGTCTAGCACAGTCTTGACTGGAGAGAGCTTTGCTTCCAGTTTGGCTATGTAAGTGCATCTCTCACAGGTTGTAGTGTTGGGTGGTAGGAGGAGAGGATTGTCTGTGTACATGAGGCAGTTGCCGCATTGCCCCAGTATGCCCAGATTCACCAGGTGGACAGGAGAAATCACTGGAAGTTGACCCTTGGACATGCCTGTCTAGTTGCTTTTTTGTAAGGTTTAAGAGCTGTTTTCCCTTACCTTTGCAAGGTACTTTGCAATTGTAGGCTGTTTAGTGCCTATGATTAATTTCTCCTTATTGACAAGGAGAGCTGAGTGCTTGTATCAGTTTCAGGCTTCCTAGTGCTTTCCAGCAGGTTCTAGAGCAAGTGCTAGTCACAGGGGTTCAGATTTTAGTGGTACTACTGAGAAAGCAGCTAGTTTTAAGGGCAAATTTGAAGGGCAGACTGTCTGGCACCTGGAATAGTTTAACTGTAGCTTCGTAGTGCTGCACGATGTGAAAAATGTGCAAACACACGCGTGTTTAAGCCAGAAAGATGAAAGGGATAGAAATCAGCCCAAAAAGGCTAATAAAATTACAATTTCAGAGCTGGAAACCACTCCTCTAAGCGTTAGATAGGCAGTACAATGCTCACCAGTCCCACTGGTAGGCAGTAGGACTTCCCTCTGCCACAGCAAGGTCTGGATAGCTCTGAGCACAGAAAATAAAGTCCTGAGACAAGCAAGGCGTGGGATATTGACTGGCTAGAAAAGGTGGGAAGCAAGCAAACAAGATAGTATTTTTTTTTTTGAAACAGGCTAAAAAATGCAATAATACAGTAAATAAACCCAGAAAAGGTTAACACATTTGAGTGTGTAGTCCTAAACAGTAAATGCAATTAAACTCTACAAAATTAGCAATTTGAAACTTTTTAAATGAAGCAAGGCAAGTGCACAACTGAAAAACGATTTAAGTGGCAGTAATACAGCAGAATAAGTAGCTAGTCTACATATACAGATAAGTCTATATATACAGAAAAGCAGCTAAAATACACAAACACTTCAGATGCAGTGCAGCCTAGAGCACTTGAGTTGTAGCAATATTAAGGCAATTACAGTTATAATATATGCTCTAAAATATACTCTATATTTCCAAAATGTTTGAGAAGCACAGTCAGAGCATAAGGAAATTCAGGCAAAAAAATATTTTTTTTTTGAAAGGGAAAAATGAGAAACAGAAGGCCTTATCAAATGTTCTCTCTGTATTAGGTAGAATGAGCTAATGACACTAGACTGGGAGGAGTGTCCTAGATCAGATTTACAGTAGGGGCGGGCAACTGCAAAGCCACCAAGTATAACACAAGACACCAACAGCGAGGGTGGGTGGGGACACTGAAGCTATTAGCCTACAAAGCACTAGAGAAAGCCACAAAATGAAAGTTTTTAAACAGATAAAGATTTGTAAAGATACAGAATGCTTTTAACTGCAAACAAATCAGTTACCCGTGCAGGTTACAATAAAAGTGCTATATATAAATCACTAGAAACAATAAACTGTATAAATAATCAAAAAAAAACAGGATACTTATATATCTCAGCTAAGAGTTGGAGTCAACACCTCTCATCCACTCTGCTCAGTGTGTATAGACAGAAACTCTCTCAAAGTTAGGGCTTAAATGCCAGAAGAACAACTTTTTTTTTTTTTTTTTTACAAAAACACAAAAAAAACAGCCCCCACTAGCCTGCAGCCATTTAATACAATCTAGCCAAGGTAAAGAAAGGCTTCAGCTAATTCAAGATGGCCTGTTCATGTGCTTTGAAGAATCACTGTATAAACATACAAGCCCAGAGCCAACAATTTTGAACTAGGACAAATACTAAAGCTAATTGCTTACAAAGCACTAGAGAAAGCCACAAAATGAAAGTTTTTAAACAGATAAAGATTTGTAAAGATGCAGAATGCTTTTAACTGCAAACAAATCAGTTACCCGTGCAGATTACAATAAAAGTGCTATATATAAATTGCTAGAAACAATAAACTGTATAAATAATCGAAAAAAAAAACAGGATACTTATATATCTCAGCTAAGAGTTGGAGTCAACACCTCTCATCCACTCTGCTCAGTGTGTATATATTATATTCTTTCATTATTACCCATAAGATTTCATGTCCAGTTGTATCAAATGCCTTATTAAGGTCTTCTGTCATGAGTTTTGCTTCATCTTTTCTATTCATAATATCATCCACAAATTCTCTAATTATCATTAATAATTCTTGACCTTTCCCCTGTATACTATATATATTATATTCCAGAATATTTTTCATTTTAGTTTCAAATCTCTTTTGTTATATTTTCATTAAGATTGCATGATCATTATTCAGTGCTATAGGTCTCCAGGTTTGTAATTGTCTTCTTCCATATGAATTTAGGTATTCTACTAATAATTCTTTAGTCATAAAACCTTCATTAACCATTCATTCAAAATATTTAAAAAAATATTTTTCCAGTCCCTTAAATTTTTATACATTTCATTCCCTATTCCATCTGGTCCTGCAGCCAAATCTATATTTACTTGACCTAATACTCTGTCTAGCTCATTTAAAGAAATCTCATTTTCCAAATTTTTATTGTGTTTTTCTGTTAACTTTTTTACTTTGCATGTTTTATTCAGTACCTTATTTTTTCCTGAGTTCTTTCTATTTCTCACTTTACATTTTTATGTCTCTTATTATACTACCATCTTTGTTTACTAATCTGCTTAAGTAAGTTGATAGTCTTTTCTTTTTCCTTGTAAAAATAATTTTGCTTATATAACAATTCTTGTGTTTTTCTTGATTTATTTTCCTGAACTTCTTTTTGTCAAAATACATTCTCTCATTATGTTCTAAATCTTTCATTGCATCATTATATGTTATTTTATATTTTTCTTTCTCTATTTTTCTAACATCGTATTGCCACTGTAAAAAAAAAAACATTTTTTATATTTTTCCTTAACTATGGATCCACCATTCAGACCAATTTTTATAAAAAAGTTATAGTAATATGATCTTTCTATAACTGTATTAGTAATTTTGTTCCTTCTTCGTTCCATGCTTTCTCATTTTTATTATTTTGCCTATGTTTATATATTCCTTGTTTACCTTTATCTCTAGCCATACTGCAAGATGATCAGAAAATCCTGCTTCTACTACCTCCCTTCTCCTATAACTAAACCTTCTGATGCTATAAAATAATCTATTTCCATTCTATGCATACCCCTTTTGTAAGTCCATGAATTTATCCTAAAGTTTTAACTTATCACATCTTATAACTTCTAACATTTTTATATCATTTACTTTCTTTTTACGTTTAGACTGCGGTGGTGGTGCTGCGGTAGCATTGTTGCCTCACAGTTAGACGTTGCTCGTTCGATTCTCAGTTAGAGCGTCTTCTGTGTGGCGACATGCATGAACGGGCATTCCTTCATTGAAGGTTGTGCATTAGGCCCGGCAAGCCAGCACGTAAAACTCTACTGCCAATCATTAGCAGACCGGAGTTCCGCTGTGGCGACCCCTAACTGGGAAAAGCCGAAAGACACACACACACACACACACACTTTCTTTTTATGTTTATCTCTTAAATTAGAATTAAAGTTTGCTGTTATTATAATCACTGAGTAGTCTAAAATCTGATGAAGTAACTTTTCCCTTTCTTTACAATTAGTATAAGCATATAATGTTATAATTCTGTATACTTGTTATTTTGATTCTGAATCTACAATGGTTAACCTTCCCATTTTTTGATAAAGTTACATGTAATATCTTTACTGTATTTCTACAGAATATGCCTACTCCAGAACATTTCTCATATCCCAAATACCAGGGTATCTTTCCTCCCCATATTTTCTCTATTTGTAATCTTTGTTAATTTGTGAAAATTCTTGTCTCTTCTAAAATAATTACATCTACATCACATGCATTACACCATTCCAAAATCTCTATTCTTCTTACTATAGTCTTAGTGCTACTCACATTTACTGAAGACGCTCTAAAATTTTCAATTTCCCTTTTCCTTGGATTCATGACTTCATAATTTCATAGCTAATTACTAAGCTAGCTTTATTAATTGGTTATTCTAAGCCTATTGAATTTCCCTCTCAAAGGTGAGAATCAGACATTACCTTGTGTCTATGAGTCTGTCTTAACCATTATACTAACACCCAGTCATAAGCTGTCCATGCTCTTTTTCATCTATTTCCTTTCTTTTTTCTTTTATGCTTAACCTTTTAAATTTCTTTTTTTTTCTTTTACCTTGTTACCAATATAATTCTTTTTATTCTTCTTCTAACTTCCAATGTATGTCTTTTTCATCACTTATTTCAGAAACTTCTTTTATGTCCTTTTTATTACTTTTTTCTTCTCATCTAATTTTTCTTCTATTTCTAAAATGTCTTTTCTTTGTTCATTTTCTTCTCTTTCTACTTTTTCCTTACTCTTATTTTCATTTTTGCATTCCCCCCATAAATGCCCAATTTTGCGAAATTTATACAATTTAAATTCACATTTTTTTGTATCATGTCCCATTTCCCCACAAATATAACATTTTATTTTGTCAGTTACTTATCAAATGTCATTCATTTCCACAAAAAATGTGTTTTGGGTTGTTCCCAGTATTTTATGACACCCCTATTCCCTTCCACATTTATCATGCTTGGGATATGTATATTTTTTTCTCTTTCTATTTTAACACAGTATTACAATCCTAGCTACTAGTCCATAAACCCCTTTTGTCACAAACTTTTGTAATGTCAGTACTACTTTACATAAAGTTTTAAATGTCCTTTCAAAGCCTCTCTACCTCTGTTTGAAATGTTATATGAATTTTATTTTTGTTTCTCTATTAAATGCTTTTATCACATAAAGATTCCATGTGTTACAGTATTTTTTTTTCATATTCTCCAAAAAGAATTTCCTTTGAAAAAACAGTCTCAAATACAAAGTCACAAAATGGCTCTTTGTTAATAAGAATAAATGCTCTTACCCAGTGTACTTTTACACCAAAAGTAGGTATTAAATTGTCCCACACTACATATCTGTCCATTTCTTTGTCTTCTTTACTTTGAATCCTTACCACATACTTCCATTTTTCATTTTCCTCTGCCTTCTTTTCTGCTACTCCACTTTTTACTTCTTTTACTTTCTCTGAATATGTTTTCTTTTCCATCTCACCACTGTTCTTCAGGATTGTCTCTGCATCCTCCTTTTGCATTTTCTCCAATGTCCCCCCAGGAAACATCTCCTTCTCTTTATGGATCACTCTGCACCATCATTTCTTTAAGTAAATCATCCTGCAATCCTCCTGACTGGAGGTTTGTAATTATACGTCCACCATTTGCTAACTCATCTCCATCAAACAGATTTCTTTTAAACAGTTCCTCAGACTCCTGCACACATTCTCCAGTCTCAATATTTGCTTTCCCCTCCATTTTATTCACCACTCCATCATCTCCTTCTCTCTCCATCTGCCTCCATGTTTGGGCTTCCTATGTGCCTAGAACAGAAACAGGAAATTCTCCTCCAAAATGGTCCACTCACAACAGTGAAGAATAGGGGAAGTTCCCCAGTGTCCTGGCCAAATTTCACCAGTAGTATAAATGCCACCTCAGGTCTCTCCTGAAAAACATACCTCTCAACTGTACAGATTTTTGCAAAATGTCCAGATTTTTGCCTCATATTTTTGGTCTTTTCCTCATAAAATTGTGTTTTTTCTGGCAAATCACTGGCAAACCATTGATGGTTGAAGTCAGAAAATAATGACAAACATTTGAGTTTTAGACTTCATATCCTTCAGAAAATTCATTATAATGCAAAACCTGTTAATCTATCAACTTTCTAAGTTTAGAAAACGAAAAAAAAAAACGGCTCAGGAAAAATGACAGCGTCCACAAACAAGATTTAATAAAACCAATGTCCTTTAAAAAACAATATTGTGATGGAACTAAGTCCAAAATAAGCCAGAAAACAAGAATCAGCAAATTCAAATGTTCATATTTGAATTTGCTGATTCTTGTTTTCTGGCTTATTTTGGACTTAGTTCCATCACAATATCGGTTTTTAAAGGACATTGGTTTTATTAAATCTTGTTTGTGGACGCTGTCATTTTTCCTGAGCCGTTTTTTTTTCGTTTTCTACACTAGTTTTTCATTTTTGGTGGTTTAACTTTCTAAGTTTGTAAGAGCAATATTTTTGGCCCTTTGCCCCCCCCCCCCCATTTTTTTATGCCTTTGTCCAGATTTCATGATCTAAGAAGTTGAGAGGAATGGTAGTAGCCTAGTATGACTGACCCAGTCAACAAAGGATAAATAAATAAAATAAAAATAAATGGATAGTAGGACTTGTGATAGTACTTTTGTGTGAGTTTGTGTAAGTTGCATGTTAAGAAGTCATGCAGTTAAGGAGGAGAAAGGTAATTATATATTCACCACTCCTTCATCTCTTTCTCTCGCCATCTGCCTCTGTGCTTCTCCAGGCCATCTCTGTACCTAGAATGGAAACAGGAAGCTCTGTTACAAAATGAGTCCCACTCCCAACAGTGATGAATAGGGAAGTTCCACAGTGTCCTGGCCAGATCTTCCCAGTAGTATAAATACCACCTCAGGTCTCCCCTGAATAGAGGCTACTAGCCTACTGGGACTAACCTAGTAAAGAAAGGATAAATAAATAAAAATAAATGGATAGTAGGACTTTGATAATACTTTTGTGTGAGTTTGTGTAAGTTGTGTGTTAAGACATCATGCAGTTAAGGAGGCAAAAAGTAGTTATAAGATAGAAAGGATCAGTAAAGTATTAGTGATGCTAAAGGTGAGCAGGAAGCAGAGGTAATGGTAGAATTATGAGGAAAGTAATAGAGGAGAAGGTTTCAGAAGGTCATGGTCAGGAGCTGAGTGCAAGAGGATTTAGGGCAGGGTATGTATGATATATTTTGATGGCTAAGGAGATTGGAAGATAAGGTAAGATAAGGTTACAGGGTAGAGATAGAGACATAAAAATGTGGAGGTAGTAGGGCTGGGAGGGAATTGAGGGTAAGATAGGGTATGGGAATGGAGCAGACAGAACCTGGTGGCCAAATAAATCTTGAGAAAAAACAAATCAGTGAGTAAGAATTGTATGCTTTTCTTACATGAATACTCAAGAAATGCAGTGGCTAACTAATTATTTTTAAAGTTATTAGCTAGGATACCTATGGTAGGTTGAAAAAGCAGAAGGGAAGCAAATATGTTGTATGTATCAATTAGAATGACTAAAAAAGTTCAAATTCTAGGAATATACTAAGAGCTTGTAAAGATTAATATAAAGAGTTTAGGGGTACACATTTTTTTTGGCCCTTCAGTGAAAAACAAGATGCAAAAGTAAGACCCTTTTTGCCACTGGAATTAAGTTTGAGGTTGTCCAGAAATTGCACAGTAGGAACCAAAAGGGACCTCAGTCTTTCTGGTTCAAGAAGTCTTAGTGCCAACTGGCCCCTTTAATGGATGGCAGCTTAAAGGCAGAGAGGGTCCAAGAAATCAGGATGGTAAGACCCCTTTTCCCATTGTTGTTAAGTTCAAGATGCATACAAGACGTAATCACTGGACAACCACGGTGAAGTCTTCATTCACTTACAAAACTTTTATTCGATGAAAGGACAAGCGCCAGTTTTCTTCTGATCCTATACAACTAAATAAAACCATCACATTTTTAAAACACATCATAACCAATAAAAACACATAAAAAAGGGCGCCAAAATGACATCATCTCATTCAGAGATACAAGATCTCATTACTTTTTATATATCTTGAATCTCTGCCCCTTTAAAACTGGTTTAATACTTAACTGAGTATTAAGTCCTGGATATACATGTGCTTGCATTCTTGATATCCATTTATTTCTAGCTGTTCTAAATAGTTATTATGATCACCCCCCCCCCCATTTAAACTTAATTTTTGTAACATCCTGAAGGAAAAGTAATGGTTAGGAAAGTCTAACTGATGTTTGTTTAGCTAGGGCATTTTTAACATCGCCCTTCCTCATGTTTGACGTGTTTATACAGCCTATATCTTAATCGCTGCATGGTCTTGCCCACGTAAAAACATGGGCATAGTGCACACGTGGCTAAATATACCACATGTGCTGTAGTGCAGTCTGCATAAAACCTAGGTGTAAACACAAAGTCCAATACAGAATGTTTAAAAATCTGTTCTTTAGTTATAACTTTACATACCCCACAATGTCTGCATGAATAGGTGCCTAACCTCTGACTTGATACTTCTTGACATCTTTTCCCACTACATAACAGCTGTTTAAGATTCTTACTATTCCTGTATATAATGGAGGGAGTATCACCAACTATATGCTTAGTTTTACTATCCAAGAACAAGATGGACCAATTTTTTTGAATAATATTTCTTACCAAATTATTGTTACTCAAAAAATTTGTAACAAATGGGGTATACTGTTTCTTTCTATACCTCCTCTCAGCATGCAGAACTTCCCTTTGTCCAGATCTTATTCCATCCACCTGACTGGGTTCTATGGGCAAAACTTCTATCACTTCTAAATTTTGTTGTTTATTAATGGATTGACTGTGTGTGCTCCCTTCCCTAATTTTCTTAACATCTCTATTATTATAACCTCTGTCCACGAACATTTGTTCTAATGTGTCAAACTCCATTAATTCATCCTGTGCTCTATTACAAATCCTGGAGACCCTTTTAAACTGACTTTTCACTATCCTGGGAAGTATGTGTCCAGGATGCATACTATCTCTGCTCAACAAACTATTACGCCAGTTATATAGACGTTTTGTGGATGGTGTGTTTATCACTTGGGAAGTGTCATTCTTCCCTTCTTGCATATGTTGAATACCTAGAGACATCTATTGATTTTCTTCGATTTACTGTTACATATTCATCTACAAAGGTAGACTTTCTGGATGTATCTCTAAAGAAAGATCCAGAGAAAGGGATTGTTACAACATTGTATAGAAAGCCATGTTGGCATAATAGTTTGTTGAGTAGAGATAGTATGCATCCTGGACACGTATTTCCCAGCATAGTGAAAAGTCAGTTTAAAAGGGTCTCCAGGATTTGTAATAGAGCATAGGATGAATGAATGGAGTTTGACACATTAGAACAAATGTTAGTGGACAGAGGTTATAATAGTAGAGATGTTAAGAAAATTAGGGAAGGGAGCACACATAGTCAATCCATTAATAAACAACAAAATTTAGAAGTGATAGAAGTTTTGCCAATAGAACCCAGTCAGGTGGATGGAATAAGATCTGGAAAAAGGGAAGTTCTGCATGCTGAGAGGAGGTATAGAAAGAAACAGCATACCCCATTTGTTACAAATTTTTTGAGTAACAATAATTTGGTATGAAATGTTATTCAAAAAAATTGGTCCATCTTGTTCTTGGATAGTAAAACTAAGCATATAGTTGGTGATACTCCCTCCATTATATACAGGAATAGTAAGAATCTTAAACAGCTGTTATGTAGTGGGAAAAGATGTCAAGAAGTATCAAGTCAGAGGTTAGGCACCTATTCATGCAGACATTGTGGGGTATGTAAAGTTATAACTAAAGAACAGATTTTTAAACATCCTGTCTTGGACTTTGTGTTTACACCTAGGTTTTATGCAGACTGCACTACAGCACATGTGGTATATTTAGCCACGTGTGCACTATGCCCATGTTTTTACATGGGCAAGACCATGCAGCGATTAAGAGATAGGGTGTATAAACACATGTCAGACATGAGGAAGGGCGATGTTAAAAATGCCCTAGCTAAACATCAGTTAGACTTTCCTAACCATTACTTTTCCTTCATGGTGTTACAAAAATTAAGTTTAAATGAGAGGGGAGGTGATCATAATAACTATTTAAAATAGCAAGAACTAAAATGGATATTGAGAATGCAAGCACATGTATATCCAGGACTTAATACTCAGTTAAGTATTAAACCTGTTTTAAAGGGGCAGAGATTCAAGATATATAAAAAGTAATGAGATCTTTGTCTCTGAATGAGATGATGTCATTTTGGCGCCCTTTTTTATGTGTTTTTTTTGTTTATGATGTGTTTTAAAAATGTGATGGTTTTATTTAGTTGTATAGGATCAGAAGAAGCAAATTGTGAAAGCACTTGTCCTTTCATCGAATAAAAGTTTTGTAAGTGAATGAAGACTTCACCGTGGTTGTCCAGTGATTACGTTTTGTATGCAGTTTTGGATTTATTTACTGGACATTCAGCACGTTCTGGTGATTTTTTTCTATTGTTAAGTTCAAGGTGCTCCAGAGATCATACAATGGGAACCAAAAGGGACCCCATTCTCTGTGGTTCAATAAGTCCAAGCTCTAACTCTATGATTCACTTTCTGACAAGGACAACTGTGGCATAAATGGCCCCTTTAATGGATGCCAGCCTAGGAGTGTAGGGGGTCCACAAAATCAGGGATACTGTGGCCACTTTTTGGACATTAAGCAACAGAATCCCTGAAGGTCTGCTGATCTGCTCAACGGTGGAGGCAGTCACCGGGCAAAGCCCGAGTGATTAAACAAAGGCAACCGTGGGAATATCTTCAATATACCGCATCCATGGAGTCGGTTATTGCTGTTATACAATGACATTATTTAAGAAAAAAATACTTACTTTTCTTAAATAATGTCTTTGTATAACGGCAAATTGCTATTCTTCCGCTGGTTGTGGTATACTGCTTCTGCGTTTTGATGTACTGCGCATGTGTATGGGACTTGCATTCTCATGCATACCCAGTACATCAATGCTTTGAAACAGAAGCAACGGAGACAAGAAAGTCTCTGTTGCTCCGTTTTCTCTCTCTCTCTCTCTTTTTTTTATATTGTAAAAAAAAAAAAAAAAACGGTTTTGGGGCCATTTATACCAACAGAAAAAAGTCCAGGCGACCGGACCTTTTTCCGTTGATATATTGTGGGGTTTACAACGGGCATGCTGGTTGGAATGGCCAATCAGCATGCACGTTTTCAAATATTAATAAGGAGACATTGTATAATTACGTATAACTAACAACAGGGTGGTGTCCCAGATAGAATATGAGGGCTAAGGCATGTAATGTAATAAGTAATCTGAGGAAAAAAACTTAACATTTTCCACTCATTTTCAAAGCACCTGCAATGTGCTGTCTTTTGCATCTGTGCTGCAGAGCCTAAGTACTGTGTATGCTACTTCACAGTCACTAATACATTGGGAAATTCTGCACCAGTGTACCAGATTGGAGAAGATATACAATATCCTAAGTTATGACTAAATGCTGATGCATATCTTTCTCAAAGATCTGCTGTTAAGATGAGTAGTTACTTGGATGTTCTTTCCAAGACACTTCTCTTGTTGCCATTTTTTTCCATTTCTGTCACATTGGATGTCTAGAAATGCATAGAACAGATGGCATAATTTATAATAAATAGTAAAGATGCATTTTCTTAGTACTTGTTGATAAACTGATTTAATTTATTGTGATGAATAATGCTTGCTATATTTCTATTGATATTGCAGTTGTGTACCACTGTCTTTTTAATTATGTTTTGCTATTTAATGAAAAAGTGATTCTTTATTGTTGACAGAGCATGAAGCATGTGCACGTGATATCAATGAACTACAGTGGCATATCCGTAACAAAAGACGGCAGTTAAAGCAGATGCAAGACCAAACAGCAAAAGCAGAGTTGCTAAATGAAAGACTGCTAGAAGATATTGATTTTGTGAAGAAGCACAGCCCTCTAGTGGAAGAAAAGGTGGAACTTGAGCACCATGCTCTTGATGAACTAAAATTAGCACAAGATCAGGTATCCTACAATACAAGAGCCATTTTTTTATTTATTTTTTTGGTTAGCCGAAAGACACAAACAAACAAACTGTAATTGTTAACCTGTTTTGATGTTGGTTATTTGATTGTTTTTAGTTAAGGCAGATCAGTCCAGAATTTTTACATTTTTTTTACTTGTTAGAAACAGAAGCAAAATGTGCCCTGAAAATGATCTCACTGTTCACTACATATATTAGCATAAGGTTTTGATTAGTATTCAGTGTTCAAGTTACTGTATTATTATGATGTTTGTAACAAACACTTGAAAATAGTTCATCTAGCAAGTAGCCTCTTGTTATGATTTGTTAGATGTGTAACAAAATACTTTAGACCAGAAAGTGTACAGAGTATATTTGTCAGTGTATTAAAGAGAGAAATACTGCATAGCAATAACGTTGGAATTCTTTTGAACAAGATCATCCTTATTTGAGTGCAATGATACTTGAATTAAGCATGAGGTGAGCACCTGAATAATGTTCTGTATGTGATGATCTGATGCAAGGAAGTTCATCCATATCAACAGCAGAACTAAATGTCATTTTGTATTAGGCAGCTTAGCATAAAACGTTTTTTCAGGTTATTAACACTTTCCATGTCCCCATAATGTTTAGCAAAACTGCTTTCTCTCTAGATCATTTCTGCCACATGTTGAAATTATAGTATCAGAGAAATGATCCCAGACTACTCTAAACAAATATTACTTTTGTGCACAGAAGATTGACGTTAGTAACTAAATTTAGATTATTATTACTCTTTTCTTTGACAGCCATTCCGATCAGTTTTCCTGATTAGACCATTTCAGTTTTATCTTTTGTGTTTCCTTTTATTTTTTAAGAGGTTTGCAGTTTATAACTTCTTCTCCCTAAACTTGGCATTTTTTTTCACTTTGCCCTTCCAGTTATTCAAAACATGTTACTGTAATTCCTGCTCCTTGCTGCATGCTGAAGGTTTTCACAGTTGGTGTTACTGTTTTTACTTTGTTTATTGTTTTGGAGTTGTTAAAACATGAAGAGTAAAGTATTTAAAAATGCAAACATGGACAGAATATTCTACTACAGGATAAATATCCTTTATATCTTTAGAATTTAGGAGAAAAGCATTTTTTCTTCTGCTTGTTCTATTTGTCAGTTGTTTACTTCTACAATCTTTAGCTACAGAAGAATTACGTCAAACTTATTTAGAATATAACCAAGGTGACCAATGGCCCCAGTTTTTCCAGGACAGTCCCAGTTTGGAAGTCTCTGTCCTGGAATCCCAAATGTTGTCTTTGGGATGCAGAAATGCCCCGGTTTAGTCTGAATGGTTTCCGGCATTCGTAGTGCTGCTTCATTGAGTGAGCCAAAACAAAAACTTCAGGCAGTTTTGTCGACGACAACAGATTCTGTTAGGTCCACAGCCATAATATAGACAGGGCAGGTGGTGGGAGAGTTATATTCATGATAAGAAGAGGAGCTCCTTTAGTAGTTCAAGAAGAAAAATATAAGCTGGGCAGGTATGTCTTGATCTGTATCTATTGGATGGCAGACCGGATTATTTTAGCAAATGCTTACTGGCCCCCAAAAAACAAATTTAAATGAAATACAAGTGTTGCAGACTGTTAGGTATGCAAACCTCTTGATGCTGCTGCCAAGGATCACTCTCACTCATCTCTCTCTCTCTCTGACACACACACACACACACACACACACACACACACACACACACACACACACAGTCACTTCCTCATTCATACATGCATTCACTCACACACAATTGCTCTAACACACACAGACACTCCCTCAGTCATACATGCAATCACTCACACATCACTCTCACTCTCTCCCAATTTCTCACACACACACTCATTTCGTCATTCATACATGTATTAACTCACTATTGCTCTCACTCTCTCCCGATCTCTCACATATACAGTCTCTCGCTCTCACTCTTTCTCTCTCTCTCTCTTGATCATACCTCTTAACCATACTTCTCAGATTTTCTCAGAATGTCCAGATTTTTGACTTATATTTTAAGTCTGTTCCTCATAAAACTTGTGATTTTCTTGTAAGTCATTAAGGGTTGAAGTCACTAAATAATTAGATGTTTGAGCGTCATATCCTTCAGGTAATTCATGTTAACACAACACCTTTTATTTTAGCAACTTTTTAAGTTTATATTAGCAATATTTTAAATGTATCCATATTTTTGGGCCTTTGTCCCCCCATTATTTTTGGCCTTGTCCAGATTTCTTAAGAGGTATGCTCTTAGCTGTACAGATTTTTGCAGAATGCCTAGATTTTTGCTTCATATTTTTGGTCCATTTTTAAAAATGTTTTTCTAGCAAATAGTTGGCAAACCATTGAGCGTTTAAGTCAGAAAATATTGACAGACATTTGAGTTTCAGACTTAATACCTTTCAGAAAATTTGTGCTAATGTAAAACCTGTTATTCTGTCAACTTTCTAAGTTTGTAAAAGCAATATTTAAAAAGTGTCTCTATTTTTGGCCCTTTGCCCCTCCCCCCATTATTTACTGCCATGTGGCCCTTTCTCACCCTGTATCACATCATGTGGATTCCATGGAATGTGTTCTGCGTAGCAGACACACTGGTAATGAACAGAGAAGAAAATGATTTTCTCGGCAAATTACCCATATAGTCAATTCCCTTGGCGTGCATAGCATACCTCTCAACTGTCCAGAATGTCCAGCTTTTTGCCTCATATTTTTGGTCTGCGTCTGATCCATATAAAAATTAGGGTTTTCTGGTAAATCACTGAGGACTGAACCAACTAAATAATGTCATACTTTTGAGTTGTAGGCTTCATATCCTTCAGAAAATGCATGTTAACACAAAATTCTGTTATTCTAGCAACTTTCTAAGGTTAGAAAAGGAATATTTAAAATCTGTCCCTGTTTTTGTAAAGATGTCCCCCAGAATCTTTGAATTTAGTGTTGCAAGGCATGTTCCACATGTAGGACAAAGGGATTAGTGTAGGGCTGTAGGCCTATAAATAGGCTGCAGCGTAAGTGTCCCTGTTTAGGTCCTGTAACAAAATGGTCACCTTGAATATAACATGACTCTGCATCTGATCGTGATGGAGATTCAACCTCAAATATTGCTTCAGGGTCAATTCCCATGAGTCTCCCAAACATAAAGATAGGGAAAAAGCATAAAACTGAAAAAGTGAAAGATGCCTTTTTAGGTCTTTGGCCTAGGAAACCTGCAGGGACTGAATAATGTACTTGTATTCATTCTACTGCTGGTGTTTCTAAAATTAATGCCAAAGAGGTATTTGATGCGTCTCTTATAAAACTTCTTAGACCTGATAGTGTGATAGTTTTTTTGTTAGATTCAGAGATAGAAAAACATTTTATATAGCCCACCTAATCATGAAGGGATTCACATCTAGATCAGGGGAGGTCATCGTGGCTCTTTACTCATCCCTCATCAGGCCCATAATTGAGTACAATGCCCCTTTTGGGATGTGCCTTACCAGACACCTGCAGCAACTAGAAAGACCCCCAAAGTACCTCACCAAGAGGATCAAAGGGCTCAAACAGATGCCATATGCTTCCCCGTTAAAGAAACTCCAGCTCTACTCAGTGGCATACCGTCTGCTCAGAGGTGATCTGTGCCTGACGTATAAAGCCATGTCCAACCCGGAATTAGTGGACATGCTGCACCTCAGAAAATCCAAATCCCATCAAGCTATGCGCTTGAGAGACTTGAACCTCAGCACTGAAATAAATAGGACATGCTGGAGGGACAGATTCATAACCCAGTGGCTCCCTTCACTCTGGAATAAAATCCCAGTCCAGGTTAGACAGAGTCCCTCATTGACTCTCTTCAAGAGGAATCTTGATGAGTGGATGGGAGATGGTAGGTTTACCCCGGGTATCACTTCTGTGTCACTGTTAGACAGAGGCACAGTATACTAACCTCGAAAAAGGGCATAGCAAAATTCATTTAAAATGGGTGGCAAAAGCCAAACACACTCTGGCTAGGCTTATAAATGCCCTAGAGCAGATAGCCTAGTATGAACCTATGAACCTATAAGTAGAATTTTGAGCTTCAGACCATCTTACAGCAAAATCTTTCAGATGTTATTTTGTACTGACTATTAAAAAATGACAGTGACTTTTATTAATATCAAACAAAAGAGGTCTCTTGCCTCTTTATTAAGTGGACATGAGACACTTCTTTACCTTCTACTTTAGACAGAGCATTCAATGACTGTCTTTCTGATACGGGTCCTAAGGAGGCTGGAGTCATGCCACAGGGTGCCGATGTCATCACAGAAAGATCTGCAGGTATCAGCTGTGGTCTTGATGTCTGGCCCACAGCCCTTGAGGTTGATTCCTTTGACATCGACTCTGCCTAGATGACAACACCATCAGTGACCTTCTAGCTGGGGGGGTTGAATTTAAACTTTGTGGGCCAGTCTTGACTCCAGTAATATTGGTGTTGATGTTAGTATTGGCAGGGTTGGCTTTCTGAACATTGGGTTCTAGACTTTTGATGTCAAGCTTAGAGTTTACAGGTATGTCAGCTCCATTGTTATTTTTAGAGTTTATAGGTATGTCAGCCTAATTGTTTTTAACACTTTTATTAAATTATCACTTAAGACATAAGCAAACATACATTAACAGAAAAGAAAACAAACTATTTTAACATTTTCCATTTAAATACAATATACATCACATATATTTTCTTTGCTACTATCATCAGTCCAATGTTACAGAAAATTGCTCAGTTCCTGTCTTCCCTTAAGCCTCACCCCTCCTCCTCTTCCTCCTGAATATTATTATAAATGTATTATTCCCACAATTTCCATTTACTTCTGTGTAAGTTGCTCCTTCCCTTTTCTAAAGATCCCTCTTCCAGTTCTTTTATCTTATAATATTCAGTACATTAGATAATTTTGGAGTAGACTTTGATTTCCATTTTCTAGAAATTGCATTTCTGGCATCCAGCAGAATTCAATTTAATAAGGCCTTACTATGTCTAGGCAGATCAGATCCTGTATCCCAGCTCAGAAGAATTATTTCCTTACTTACAGCCATTTGCTTACTCAATATTTCTAATAGAGTACTTTGTAGGGATTTTTTAAAAAGTTGCCAACTCATTCCACTATCAGAACATATGATCTGATATTGTTAATCCTCGTTCATTCCTTACGTATGGGTATCGGTTCCGACCACGGAACCGAGCCAGCCATTTTGCAAGCTCGCGTCAGCTTCAAACTCTCGAGCTAAACTCTTACCCATAATCTCCCTCTCCCTGTTACCTCAGATTTCGTTTGCCGCGTTGCCATTCGGTCGTGTCAAGCTGCTTCTCTTGAGCTAAGTACAGTTGTTTGTTGTTTAATAACCATTTATATTACTTTTCTGTCAGAAAAGTTTCTATTTCTTTGTGTCTTACTCTATCCCATCTAGCGATCATACTTTATTCAGGTTTTTCTTCTCTTTTCTCTACCTTTTTACCACAAGGTATTTTCCCCTTACCATCGTTGGTAATCCTTCCCTTTTTCTCATACCTTCGGGTATTCTTTTGTACCATTGCTGGTACCCTTTTCTGCTTTCTATTTTAGCTATTATGGCAGATAAGAAAGGTAGTCTGGGGTTTAAACGGTGTTCTGATTGTGGACACAAACTAACTACTTCTGATACACACTTTTTGTGCGTTTATTGTTTGGGGGCGTCCCACTTGTCTGTTGACCTGCACTGTACAATTTGTGAGAACTTTTCAAATAGAACCTTGTTGGAAAGGAAAAACAAGCTGTTACTGAAGGGACTTCTATCTCCCTTTTCAGAGGCTCTTTCTGGGTCGGAGGCCTCAACCCATCCTAGAGCCCATAAGAAAATCTTGGATGTTCCTACCAAGGCTAAATCTTTGCCTTTGTCCCCGGCTGGGGACTCCCACCAACCAAAACCTAAAAAGGCTAAAGTTTCAGCTCCAGAGCTCACTCAGTCAGCCCCAGTGCTTTCGGTGTCTAGACCTTCAGCACCGAGGTCTTTGGCTCCATTAGTGAACTCGGCTACATCTTCTCCTGCAGCCCTCACTATATCGGCACCGAGGGGCTCCTCGGTTCAGACTATTACCACTGTATTGGCACCGACCGTTCAGTCGGCGCAGACCTTGACCACGTTGGCTCCGAGATCTTCCTCAGAACCGACACCTTTATTGTTGACTCCAGTTTTGTTGGTCCCCTCTTTGGTACCGATCCCTGTGTTGGTGCAGACCATGACCTCAGCACCGATGACTTCTTCAGTGCAGACACCCGTAGTCCAGTCTCTCTCTGCACCTTTTTTCTTGGTGCGGACTGGTGAGATGGGCACCAAGTTTGCCTCTTCTGTGGACAGACCTGTTTCTCCCTCAGTCTCTGTGAGGTCCACTAGAAGCCTTTCCGAACACGATGTGTTGCGTCTTGTGGATCAGGTACTCTTGGCCAGAGGTATCCCACCCCCCAGGAACTATCCTTCCTTGGGAGGTGATCACCTGTCTCCAAAGACCCCTTCTTATTTTCCTCTTTCATTGCCTTTGAAATCCATGGATATAGCAGAGTTTTCCCCTTCTGCGGTTCCCTTTACGGATCTCACTAAGGAACTGCAGTTGCCTTCGTGGCAGGAAAGTTTTGCTATGACCCAGGATGTCAGTTGTGACATGCATAGTTTGCTGCTCCACAGCCATCCAGGGACTCTGGGTCAGCAGGCTAAGCCACTTAGGGGAGGGGTGACTCCTGTCCTAGACATTCACTCCTCTTCAGGTGGACCAGCCTTTCAACTGATGTAGAAGGCTTTTTCTGCTGCTGGTGATACTGGACTGTCTATCCCTCTGCCCTCCTCTGGTACACTGGTTTCACAAGTCACACCAAGCGGACGCTGGGTGCAAGGGCCTCAGGACATATTCCCACAGGAAACCCCTTTTCTACTGTCTTCCCCAGCTTCTCCCACTGAGGAAGTCCACCGGAAAAGTTTGTGTAAGAGGAAGCACATGGACTCCACAGAGGAGTCCCTTACTGAAGACACAAATTTTGATGTGGGGGAAGGACCCCCTCGGTCACCCTCTGAGGTATCCTTTGGTGACATCCTCAAACTCCTGAAACAGAGAGGTGACTGGCAGTCCTCTAATCCGACCTCTGAGGAATCTGTGTTCCTGCAGGCCTTTCGCGCCCGGCCCCCTACCTCCTGGGTTACTCCACCTGCCGATGAACTTGTCTGGCTTATCGTACAGCATGCTTGGAAGGCTCCTGTCACCGTTGAAGCTATTCCCTGGAGGCCAGATAAGATTTTGTCCCCTCCTGCTACGGATCTCCATTGATCAAAAGGTCTTTCTGTGAATGCTTTGGTGGTGGCGGCCGCAACAAAAAAGGATTTGGCAGAAGAAGAAAGCTATACTGTCCATCCACCTAACAAAGAGTCCCGGACCCTGGACAGGATAGGGAAGTGCACCTTTGCATCAGCAACCTTTACTATCAGGTCCCTGAATTATATGGCACACTTTACCAGGCTTCAAAGGGATCTGATTTCTGAGCTCTCTGAAACCTTGGCTGGTGCCGTGTCTGATGAGGTCTGTGACAAAGTGGCCTCTCAGCTGGCCACCAGTGAGTCAATATCTAACTCCTCTATGTGACTGATATCTCACACATCAGAAGGAGCAGCTAGAGCAGCAGGTTCAGCTGCGGTCTTGAGACGACACGCCTGGATGGGCTTGTGCAATTTCGCGCAACCCTTTAAGGCTTCCTTTCTTAATGCTCCCACTGAGGCCTCCACGTTGTTTGGACCCAAAGTTAAAAGCACACTGGCCAGATTTGAACAGGACGGTAAGACCCTTTCTGCCATAGGTGTCTGTTATTCTTCCCCTCAACGTGCTTTCTCCCGAAACCAAAAGAGTGGGAAGATATGGTTCAAGAAATCTCAGGGTCCTTTCCGTGACACACAGGCTGAGTTCTCCCCTAGAGGCAAAGGGGGAAACTCACAGGGAAGACGCTCCTTTCGGGGCAGAGAGGGTCCGCGTAACCAGGGTTCCAGGGATTCTTTCCCTGGCCAATACTACCAGCGCTCCTGAAGAGTGGCCCAGCTCCTTTCCTCTGGAGGTGGTTGGGGGACGTTTCTCCTTGTACCCTTCTGCCTGGCTAACCATCACCACCGATTCTTGGGTACAAAGGATTATAACCAGAGGTTATCATATCCCCTTCGATCTTTGTCCTGTCCCTTCAAAAAACTTTCCCAACGTTCCACCCAGTCAAAGGGAAGAAGCAGCATTAAAGATAGAAAAGCTGCTAAGAGAGAGAGTCATCCAAATAGTCCCTCTAGACCAGATAGGATCCGGATTCTACTCAAGACTATTTTTGGTGCCAAAGAAAACCGGGGACTGGAGACCAATTTTGGATCTCAGTATATTGAACAAGTTTGTGAGAGTACAAAAATTCCGGATGGTCACAATACAGTCTATCCTCCCGCTTTTGCAAAAAGATGATTGGATGTGCTCGATAGATCTTCAAGATGCTTACTACCACAGAAAAGTGGACAGGCTATCAAGAATATTTCTGCGCTTCCGTGTGGGAGCCAGTCACTACCTGTTCAGAGTACTGCCCTTTGCACTCTCTACAGCCCCCAGAGTGTTCACAAAGTGCATGGCAGTTGTCACAGCTCACTTGCAACTTCAAGGATTCCAGGTGTTTCCATACCTAGACAACTGGCTCATTTCGGCCCCCACCCGACATCTACTGGAAGAAGCCCTGGCATACTCTCTCCTTATTGCGCAAAGCCTAGGCATAACCATAAACTGGCAAAAATCCAATCTCACCCCATCTCAGTCGACAGAATTCATAGGGGTTATCTTGGACACAAAGAACTGCAGAGCTGCCATTCCAGAGCACAGAATTTTAAGGATAAAGCATCAACTGATTCCAATCCTTTCAAGGGATAAATCCATGACTCACTCAGTTCTACAGCTGTTGGGTTCCATGGCAGCCTCCATCACCATTGTGTCCCTGGCCAGGTTTCACGTGAGGCTTCTACAATGGCTACTGCTCACCCAATGATACCCTTTTCAACATCCTCTTTCAGCCATGATTCAAGTAACCCACAGGTGCAAACAGGATTTAAATTGGTGGATGACACACAATCTGTCACAATGGTCTTGCCCTTTTCCCCCCAGCAACCCAAGGCCACAGTGATCACGGATGCCTCCCTGTTGGGGTGGGGGGCTATGTCAGGGACAGACAGTCCAAGGCACTTGGTCCGAACTGGAGGCCCATCTGCATATAAATCTTCTAGAGCTGAGGGCAGTGCTTCTGGCATTGCAAGCATTCCATCCCCTGCTGCCATCTGGGACAATTGCGATTCAATCAGACAACATGGCGGTGGTCTGGTACATCAACAAGCAAGGTGCAACCAAATCTTACCCCCTTTGTCGAGAGGCCATGAGGATATGGCAATGGGCGATGGCTACCAACCATTTTCTTCTAGCAACGCACATTCCCGGGAGTTCCAACATGATAGCAGACAGACTCAGCAGGTGCATTCTTCAACCTCACGAGTGGTCCCTGAATTCCTTGATAGCGGTGGAGATCTTCCACTGCTGGGGCCATCCTTGCTGTGACCTCTTTGCATCCCCAACCAACTACAAATGCAGCAACTACTTTGCCTTGATTCCCCCTCCGGGACACTCGTCCAGGGATGCTCTAGTCCACGATTGGCCCTCGGGTCTTCTTTACGCATTCCAACCCTTTCCCCTCATTCCCCAGTTTCTGAAGAAAGCCCGTCATTTGAAGAGCAAGGTGATCCTCATAGCACCATATTGGCCTCGACAGATTTGGTTCCCCTTCCTTTGGCCTCAGCTACTAAATCGACCATGGATTCTCCATCCAACCCCGGAGTTGATCTCACATCCACAGAACCTGATTCATCCCAGCTTGAACAGCCTGAAGCTCACAGCTTGGCTACTCCAATTCCCTTGATTGCCAGGCAGAATGATCTTTCTTTACCAGTACGTGACATTCTCATTGCATCTCATAAGTCCTCCAGTAGAATTACTTATCCGAGCAAGTGGAAAAGATTTACCTGTTGGCTGAAAGATAAACAAGTAGATCCCTTCTCAGCACCAGTGTCGATAATACTAGACTATCTGGCCATCCTTTTCCACTCAAGTCTATCGGCCTCTACCATTAGAGTTCATTTGGCTGCAATTTCTAATTTTCATGAGGGTGTCCAAGATTCCTCTCTTATGTCCCACAAATTGTGCAAGACCTTAATAAAAGGTGTGAATCATCTAAAACCACCTTTTAGAGAACCTATTCAACCATGGGTTTATCATTAGTTCTACAAGCTCTGACAATGCCACCTTTCGAACCAGCCTCTTCTTGCGACCTCAAGCATTTGTCATGGAAAACCTTGTTTTTGGTCGCCATTACTTCTGCCAGGCATATTTCTGAGCTTCAGGCTTTATGTATCAAGAGTCCATACTTGATTTTTCATAGAGATAGAGTGTCTCTGAGAACTAATCCATCATTTCTGCCAAAAGTGATCTCTGAAATGTCCATTAATCAAACCATTGAATCGCCAGTTTTCTTTCCCAATCAATCAAACAGAGGAGAGTATTGCCTACATACCCTAGATATCCACAGACAAATGAATTTTTACTTAAACAGGACTAGGTCCTTTCGTAAATCTGACCAGTTATTTTTGGCCTTTTCTGGACCTAGATTAGGATCTGGTGTTGCTAAGGTCACATTAGCTAGATGGTTGTAGGACTGTGTGACCTTCATTTATACACAACGTAATATCTCGTTGCCTACTACCATGAAAGCTCATTCAACAAGGTCAGTGGCAACTTCTGCTGACTTCCATGCCAGAGCTTCTTTACATGACATCTGTGCAGCTGCAACTTGGGCTACGCCTCATACCTTCATCAATTATTACAAATTGGATTTGGCCTCCAGGGGAAGAGCATCTTTCGGTTCTATGGTGCTCAGGAATGTCCTTCCATGAGAGCCTCCCAGGAATAGAGGTAGCTGGGGACTCTGTCCCATAGGTAAGGAATGAACGAGGATTAACAATATCAGATAAAGAAGTTATGTCTTACCTTAACGTTCCATCTGTGTTGTTGAGCCTCGTTCAGTCATTACGACCCTCCCTCCTTCCCCCTCCTGTGGTTTCTAGTGGATCTCACCATCCGGTTCTCTTAGGTTATTTGACCAGAGGTAGCCTCTACCTTCTTTGACTTGCAAACTCAATCTGAGGTAACAGGGAGAGGGGGATTGTGGGTAAGAGTTTAGCTAGAGAGTTTGAAGCTGAGGTGAGCTTGGAGAATGGCCGGCTCGGTTCCGAGGTCGGAACCAATACCATATGTAATGACTGAACGAGGATCATCAATACAGATGGAACGTTATGGCAAGACATAACTTCTTTTTCCCAGTTACCTCTTTCTTCTCCATTACACCTCCAACATTTTCTATTTACCTGGGAAAAAATTCTTTGAAGTCTGCATGGGGCATAAAACTACTTATGCAAACACTTCCAGGGAAAGATTCTAAACCTTCTGGACTTGGTTGCATACTTAAGAACCATACACGTCTTCCCATTGTTTTCTTGTAAATTGTTTTTTCAGTCTCTCTTCTCAATCTTTTCTAACCTCCTCTGATTGATTCTTATAGTTGTCTTGCAATATTTTATATGCCCTACTAATCATCTTTTTTAACAGCTGCATCTGTTCTCGATTCAACAAAAACTCTTACCATTGCAGGTCTTTCACTTAAAATCCCCCTATCCCTTTCTTTTTGCCTGTACTCTGAGATCAAGCTTTGGAAGGTGAGGTAACACCATTGATGCAGAATACTTTGTATATGCCACCTTCTGTGCCTGTTCCCAGTATGACATCAACCTTGCAAGGATACATTTTTTTGCCTGGACTTTTACCCATTCACTGTATTATTCAACAGGACAGAGGGGCCAGAAGCCTTTTGCAAGATCTATCCAAGATATCTAGACTAATGCAGGCTTCTTCATCATCCTTGCACTTATCACTTTCAAGGTCTATTAGGAAACATAAATGTACCAAGAAAAACTTTGATTCCCTCCAAGAGTCTTCCACTCCTGCATACAATGTAAACAAAGAAGAGAGGAAATACTAGATGATGATGATGAAGAGCTGGAGATGGTCCACAGAGCCCCTTGACTTCTCCGCAAAGGATTCTGCAGGTGCTTTCTCTGCCCCCTACAGTTTTTCTGAGTGGTCCCAACTATTGGTAAAATGGTACAGTTGTTTTTTTAAACTTTTTGGCTAAATGCTAATGCCTTGGCCCCTGTCCCATGGAGATCAGACAAGATCCTCTGGCCTCACAAATACTGGACCTGCTGAATAGGGGCAACTGAGCTCAGTTCCATTACTGTTGTGGCTGCCCTTAAAAGAGCTATCATTTGTAGATTCCTGCTGTTTATCTCATAAGCAATCAGAGATAATGGATAGGTTTCAAAAGCACATTTATGCAACCTCCACATTTTCTTTGAGGGTAGTAAACTGTTTTTTTTTCAAGTTGAGGTTCCATTGAGAGCCAGTGGATGAAATTAGGTATTCACTGGATGAACTGTTAGAAGGACAGCTCAAGGTCCAATTGCATTCAGAGATAGCTGTTACGCATTTCACCATGCAACTTAGTCACATTTCACTGGCTGGTTTGACAAGGGTAGCAAACGGGGTCATAGCTCTTCACTGATTTGCCTGGCTGTACCTCACAGACTTTGCTAAGGACTCTGAGGTAACCTTCATCAATGACCCCTTTGATGGCTCTGTTGTCTTCTTGCCATCAGTGAATACTTACCTGAAGAACTTGTAAAAAGAGGATTTCCTGTATTAGCATTAAGTTCCAAACTCCAAAGTACACCTTTTGTAGGATGTAAGAGTCTGTGTAATCTCTAGTTTCAGAGTTGGCCAGCAGCAACAGACCATCCAGAAATCTAGAAAGAAATAATGTGGTCATGGAGACTTTCACAATGCTTACCACCCCAGAGGCTGGAAAAGTTGGCAGAAGAAGGGATATTGAAGTTCATTTGGGGGGAAGAATGCAGCTAATTTATGACATCTTGCTCAGCTGGAGGCACTCAGGGTCATCTCTTCCTAAACTTGCAAATGTGGATGGCCATCATGCAGGGTAAGTTGATTTTGACAGTTATATCCAGAGGCTGTACCTTTCCCTTCTGTCTTCTATCATGTTCCACAGTTTTCTCCTTGCCTGATGTCCCACCTTACTAAGAAAGGAATGAAGTGCTAAGCTTTGTACAGAAAAGAGCCTTCCAGATAGTTCCAGCAGGCCAAAATTATCAGGTTATTACCTTTTTTTAGTTCCCCAGAATATAAAGGACTTCAGACCAGCATTGAATTTGAGTAGCCTAAACAAATTTATCTCATAAGAAACTTTTGGGAAATCATTATGCAATCCAGCTATTCCATGTCTGTCACCTTCCACAATGCCTCTCTGCACATGAAAATTTTCCAAGGAATTCAGGAAGTTTCTACTCTTCCAGATAACAGCCAGTCATTGTCAGTTCTGGACTCTCCCATTCAGTCTTGCATCAGCCCCCTGGGATGTTCAGCAGATGTATGCATGCAGTTGTAACAAACTCGAGGTTGCAAGAGGTAAAGGTGCTTTCTTAGCTGAACAACCAGTTTTCAGCAACTACAATGCAAAACAGGTGGATTTCTGCTCAGGAATTTCTTCTGAGTCTCTTACAATTTGTGGCAGAAACTGTGAAATCTGCAATGTCCTGGTCAGAACCCTTTCAAAGCTGATATTTATAGGATGTATCCTGGGCATTCTATCTTTTGGACAGGAACCTTTTATTACAGATTTTTTTCAAATGATTAAGCGTCAGAGAATGAGCACACTTTTATTTCTTAGGTCACTGGGTCTAATGGCTGCAGCTGCATACTTGATTCCCTTTGCCAAGCTGTACCTGATAGTTCTTCAGTGGACTTTAGGTTCAGTGGTCTCCATTAACAGATCCCATGATCAACATGTCATGACTTTCTGGGCTTACAAGTGACATCTCAAGTGATGGCTTCACACTCAAAACCTTACTCTGGACAGTTCATTTTACTATTTTCACTCATGTAGTGTCTGTTACTTGGGTTGCTACTGCCCTGTGGTGGTAGAGAGGCATTGTCAAAAGCAGACTGACCACAGTGTATGTTACCCACAGATGTCAGTGTTCTGGAGATGAAGGTATCCTCTTCATTGTACATACATTTCGGTGCTCTAGCTTTCTACACTGACAGACAATGTGGCAGTGATTGGTCTGGTATCTAAACAAGTGCAGGGGGGGGGGGGCATGACTCACTCTACCAGGGGAAGTGAGAGTATGAGAATGGACTGTGTCAACAGGATGCTTTCTGATCATCAGTCATGTTGCTGAGGAAGCTACATTTCTGTCTGACAGGCTCATTCGTTGCTTACTTATACTTCATAAATGGCCCCTCTGCCCATCAGTAGCACAGACGTTGTTTCTGTCATTGGGGAAGCTATTTATGACTTATTTGCAAACACGAACAACTTGAAGTGCAGTAATTTATTTTGCCTCATCTATCCTTAGGGAACATTGCAGGAAAGGTGTCAGACACATCCTTATTCCAAAATTCACACCAGGAAGCCAGGCAGAGCAAGTCCAAAAGCATTCATGTTGGCCCATTTTGGCATCAACAGTTGTGGTTTCCTATATTCAGGCCTCCCCTTCTGGAAAAACATCTGCTGACCCAACTGCCCAGCAAACCTCATCCAGACATCCACTTCCTTCATCTAATTGCACCGTTTCTCTAGTTCCAGTAATGAAAGAATCTGTTCATATCTTGACAAGGTAGTCCCAATTCATATGTCTGCCAAGAAATCTAATAGAAAAATGTACAAGAGTAAGTAGGCATGTTTTTCAATATGTGTTACTTGTCAAGGTTTAGGTATCTTTACAGCTCCATTTCACACAGTCCTTGACTATTTTTACTCTGATCTTTAATTCATGATTAAGCTACTCTTCAGTTAAATTGCATTTTGCAGCCATTTCCAGTGTTCACCTGTGCTTTCTTTGCCATTATCATCTTTGAAAGTATAAGGCCTTTTTAGAGGCACTTTCCTTATCAGTCCACCTTTTAAGGATATTGTCTTTCCTTGGGATTTGTATTTTGTTTTAGAGAAACTGACTCTTCCTCCTTTTTGAACCAGCTGCTACTATAAAGTTGACGTATTCATCTTGGAAAGCACACCTTGTAGTGGCTGTTTCATCAACTACAGGAGTTTCCGATTTGCAAACATTATGTGTCAATCCTAAATATTTTTACTTTGCATAAGGATAAAGTACCATTGTGTGCAAACCCATTGTTATGTTTATGATAACCATATTAAATTAAATGTCAGTGCATCTGTTAAACTATCTGTATTCTTTTCTAATTTTGCTAACAGATATGGACTTGATCAAATTCTTAAGAAAGATTCACAATTATCTGTGTCCGTTTCTTAAAATTATTTGAGCTCTAAAGTGGCCTAAGTTACACTAGACATATAGTTGACTGTGTTAAATTTTGCTATGAAAAACACACAAATGTTTGCCTTTTGTACTTGGAATGTATTCAACCACAAAAAATGCATCCTTACTTTATATATGTGTGGCAGCTATGTGGGCTTTATTAAATACTTTTGTAACAAATTGCAAGCTGGATGTGACCTCTAGATGTAGGGCTTCATTTGGGCCCACAGTTATAATAGCTATATTCCTATGAAGGTGACCACCCAGGGGAAAAAGCTTGATTCTGGGATTCAGAGAGATTCTCAGCAGTAGTACTGATGGGATAACATGGGACTGACTGCCAGTTAGTATAATGGTGAGAATCTCTCAAACCACTCTGAGAGACACCTCTTTAGTGGATAATTACCATATCTCTGAATCGAATATTGGGCTGTCAGACCTGATTGTGCTAGTGTTCCTCTTACCTGCCCATCCATGCATTACATTTAAATAGACACTTTCCACTACACATGTGCTCAGATACACACACACGCACACACACACGCACACACACACGCACACACACACACACACACACACACACACACACACACACACACACACACACACACACAGAAACTCAAATGCAAACACACACAAACACACACACACACACACACACACACACACACACACACACACACACACACACACACACAAACTCAAATGCAAACACACACACACACACATCTTTTATATACTTACCTCCAGAGCTATATAGAGGTACATGCCTCCCCCACTTCATGTAACTGCATTTCTGCCCCTGCAGATTGGTGTATAAACACACACCACACACCACACATACATACACAAGGATGGCTCCACAATATCTACCCATAGATTGGTTTCAAAAGACAACATGCATAGTTTCCTAACAGCGTAATAAATAACATTTGTGGATTAGACCACTTCGTCTGAAAAAGGCAGGATGTCTCTAACTTGAAATAGTACGTGTATGGCATTGCCCATCTGCTAACAAACAAGTAGAGGGGTTTGAAGCAGATGAAATGAAATCCTATTAACTCACACAGGATAAAGGCCAGCTGTTCCTGTTTTCCACTTCATCTATTTGGTATTCTTGGATTCTAGTAAGTGGGAGAACAGATAGGTCAGCAAAGAAATGGGGCTTAATGGCCATGGAGAGATTTGTGGACCAAAAAGATAAAATACAGAAGAATGTATTACTTTCAGATATTGGAAATCATTTATCAGTCAATCTGTATGTATTAGAAAGCAGTATTTAACTGTTAAAGAACTTATTAAAACATTTAATATGTGTGACCTGTGAGGAGCCCTCATAATGGCATATGCCATCTTGAGCAAATCCAAAACTCCAAATGCATCAAGAATATTTATTGCTTTATACTAGTTATTTATTTATCTGTTTAAATCGCATAAAGTTAATTTGTTATTTAAAAATAAAACATATATGTAGATCGAAGTGTATGTGCTGTGTCTTTAAGAAACATATCAAGGACTGAGCCTGCACATATAAGTATCGGGCACTTGCTATTCCCAGTGCCATTTTGAGACTGCAGCCAGAGCGTGAGCATGTATGATTGCAGTAGTTATTTTGTATAGAAGTTACTTAAGTTAAAGTCAATAAACTTCTATTATGATGTGTTTGTATATAATAAATTGAAAAACACAAATAATGGGCTCCTCCACTAAAAGATTTGATAGCATGCACCCTAGATATGTATTCCAACACATAGTTAAGGGACAAGTTTGCAGAATATCTAGACTCTGCACGAATGAAAACTCCTTTGTTCAGGAAGTAGACTCCTTGAAAAATAATTTTCAAGCACAAGGCTATAGTAAAAATTTACTGAAAAAAGAAATGGACAATAGCAGATTATATAGAAGACAAATTACTAAACCATGGTTACATAGAGGTAAAGAACTGTCAAACAAGGCAGATGCATAAACTCACAATGGGAATGAAGGTTTGAAAATAAGTTTAACATATAGCAATGATATAGGTGGTATATGTAATATAATCAGAGACAATTGGAGGATTCTTCTGACAGATGAGAATATAACAAAAGTTGTAGGGACACAGCCTAGATTTATCTTTAAAAGAAATAGGAACTTGAAAGATATTTTGTGTCAAGAACCCATGCATACCTAATTAAATAATCAGGCTATTAAGAAAAAGGGAGCGTTTCCATGTCAACACTGTAAATTCTGCAGGCACATCATGCAAAGTAATTGTTTTATACATCCTAGGACCAACAAAAGTTATTTTTTGAATATGTATGTTGTTGTGTCTTTCGGCTTTTCCCGGTTAGGGGTCGACACAGTGGAACTCCGGTCCGCTAATGATTGGCAGTAGATTTTTACATGCCGAGTTGCCAGCCCTGACGCACAACCTTCAACGAAGGTATGCCCATTCATGCATGTCTCCACACAGAAGACGCTCTAGCTGAGAATCGAACAGGACAACGTCTTACTGTGAGGTGACAACGCTACCGCAGCACCACCACCGCAGATTATATGTATGCTGATTGTATTACGCAAAATGTTGTCTATATTGCGAACTGTCAACAGTGCACTCCATATTATGTAGGAAAAACAAATTGCAGACTTAAAGTTAGAATTTTTAAACATCTATCAAATATAAGGCTAGAAAAAGAACAAAATGCACTTTATAAGCATATAGAACTACATAATGATCATATGTTTGCATTTATGGTTATATGTGTTGTAAACAGAAGTCAAAAAATGGGTGACTTAAAAAATGAAACTGAATACAAAGAAATGCAGTGGATTCTTAGACTGTGAGCTGACAAAGCTCCAGGATTAAATGATGTTGTCCCTTTAAAACCAGCTCTAGAAAAAAGTAGGGTAAATTATTGATTTTCATTGGCTGTGTTGTATTATATTAGTTACAGTGTTTTTAGTAGTTTTATCATCTGATGAAGAGATTTACCCGAAAGCACTTATGATACTGTTTTTTATTGTTTTAATAAAGTGAAGTTTAAGAAAGTGAAGTTGCTTCATTTACAGCGAGGTAGTACCTGCCTTATATTTGATTTGTATTTAATAAATCTGCTTGAACAGAACCCACAAAGACTCTTCTATTGCCTCCAAAGTAGGAGAGCGACTGTTCCTTTTGTGAGTATGAGGTGATAGTGAGTATACTCTGTTTGCATACAGTTAGCATCTGTTTTTAAAAACATTTGACTACATTGGCATTTAACAAGAGGATATGTTATTTTTGGGGGAAGGGCTGCTGAGATTAGAAGGCATGGTTGTTTTGGACTTTTTTTGTCTTTTTTTTTAATTGAATGTATTGAGATACATGGGAGTGGTCATTGGTGATGTTAGTGAAACAGTATTAGGTTATTAAATTTAACTCATTCCTATGCACTTCAAAGAACAACCAGTACTGAGGCCTAGCTGCCTGGTATAGAGGGATGAAGCCTTGACTATAACCCAAAGAGTGTGGCTTGGGCTATGGAGGAGTGAGTGTTGATGAAAGTCATAAGTTAACATCTGGTCACCCATTCTAGGGAGATGTAAACAGAATATATTACTGTGCTGCTAAATTAATAACTGATAAAATTCTACCACAGGAACATAGGGTAGCGAGGGAAAAGAGGGGGTGAAAGTGAATACCATCATGGAAATATCGACTAGAGAAAACTATAAAGCAACTAAGAGAAAAAGTGCCATTGTTAGAAGATTATAGAAGAGGGAACAGATCAACAAAAATATTAAGAAAGATAGATGTGATAAAAGCAATGCGCAGTATTAGAACAGACCAGGATCTATTATTCACTACTGGAGATAACAAATTAAAAATTTCAAAAATTTCAAAAACAGGCGGAATGACTTAGAAAATACGAAGATAAATATAAGGGAAAAGTACAAAATAAGCAATTTACTGATGACCCAGAAAGGTTTTATAGAGAATTGGGAAGTAAGGCAAAAGGAATTGATAGACCGCCAAAAAAAGAGGAAGTAGATACATTTTGGAGAAATATCTATGAAGATCCTGTGGAACATAACAAAGATGCTAAATGGATAGAAGAATTAAAAGAAAGAATAAGAAGTTTAAAGGTACAGGATATGAAATGGGATGAAATAACAGCTAAAGAGATTGAAACAAAGTTGAGAAAAGCCTCTAATTGGAAAACCCCAGGCCCAGATGCAGTACCTAACTTTTGGCTTAAAGTATTAACTTCTTTACATGAGGATGTAGCCGTGAGTAAGAACTATTTATATGCACACCCCGAACAGACACAGCATTGGTTAACAACAGGAAAAACAATGCTCTTACTTAAGAGTGAACCTGCAAGCTACCCTAAAATTATAGACCAATAACTTGTCTTCCAACGACGTATAAACTATACATGGGGATTGACGCCAACAGAGTTTATAGTCATTTAGAAGAAAACTCAATTATGGCAGTAGAACAAAAGGGCAATAAAAGAAAGTCATATGGAACAAATGATCATTTGTTGTTAAATGAAATTATAGTGGAGAACTGTAAGAAAGGGAAGAATCTAAGTATGGCATGGATTGACTATAAAAAAGCATTTGATAGTATCCCACATTCAGGGATAAAAGAGTGCTTAAATATGTATAAGGTACATCCTACACTGATTGATTACATTACAGTAACCATGAAACAGTGGCAGACCACTTTGCAATTAAGCCATGATAAAGGACAGATTATTATCCCAGGGATAAAAATCCAAAGGGGGATATTCCTGGGTGACTCCCTGTCACCATTGCTATTTTGCCTTGCCATTAATCCATTAAGCTGTTTACTTAACAGCTTAGGTCATGGCTACAGTTTGGCTTCTAAAAAATAAAGTTTAGTGACTTTTCATCTGCTCTTTGTTGATGATTTAAAACTGTATAGCTCATTAGATGAGGAACTGAAAGCACAGCTGCAGGTTGTCAAAACTTTTTCAGATGATATTGGAATGTCATTCAGCCTTGATAAATGTGCAAAAGCAACCTTTAAAAAAGGAAAACTGCAGCACCAGGAAAATATCAGTTTGGGACAAGAATGTGATATAAAAGAGTTTGAGCAAGAGGGACTGTATAAATACTTGGGAAATGATGAAGGATCAACAAAAAACATGAACAAATGTGAATAAAGCTTAGTAATGAATACTAGAAGTTTATAAGACTTAAATTGATCCTGAAAACAGCACTGACATCTAGGAAAAAAGATCCAAGCCATAAATCAATTTGCTCTTCCTGTCCTTACTTATAGTTTTGGAGTGATTGATTGGCCCCAAAAAGTATTGGATAGATTGGATATTAAAACAAGAAGGATGCTTCATGCTCACCAAATGATTGATAAAAATCAGTATACCAAGATTATATATTCCCCATTCTGAAGGAGGTATGGGTCTCTTTGAAATTGATTACATGTATAGATCTGCAGACGTGGGACTTCACACATATTTACTGACCTCACAAGATCCAAATGTAGTGAAAGTTTTGAAACATGAGGAGAATAAATCTAAGATGACATCTCTGCTTAATATAGCAGAAGCAGATCGACATCAAGCAAGAATGGAAATCAAACCAGAAGTGGATAAAAATCAGACAGCAGCTGAATGTGCTAAAAAACAAAAGAAAGAATATAAGGTAAAGGACCAGATGAGAAGGCAAGAAATGTGGAAAAAGCATAAATATAGTTGCAAGTATAGAAAACTTCTGGAAGAGCCTCATGTTGATCAAGAACAAACTCAGGAATGGTTAAGGAGAGGTGAATTCACATCAAGAAATGAAAGGTCAATACTGGCAGCCCAAGACAGTGGATTACGTACACGCTGATTTACAAAGTCCATTGAACATGTGAGAGAAACAGATATATGTAGGTTTTGCAAAACCGAATTAGAAACAGTCACACACCTTGCTGCTGGCTGCGACTCACTAATTGCAGAGGGACTGTACACTGAAAGGCATAATAATGTGGCAAGACTGTTACACAGGAGATTGTGCAAGCATTATGGTATCAAAGTGGCTGAAAAACACTGGAAACATGAGCCACAAAGAATAGAAAATGATGAAGTTTATATCACATGGGATCACCCAATACCAATAGTTCAAAAGATAGATGCTAGAAAACCAGATATAGTGGTCCAGGAAAAGAAGACAAGTAGCACTGACCATTGAAATCGCCACACCCAGTGACTACAGTGTCTTGTGTACAGAGAGACACAAAGTCATAAAATATTGACCTCAGGCAGAAACGAGAGACATGTGGAAGAAAGATACCCAGAAAGTTCCAGTAGTAGTAGGAGCAACTGGTCTTATAAAAAAGAATTTACAATCATATTTAGATATGTTAGCAATTTCTGTAACATCGTACGAATTGCAGGAGGAGTCATTACTGGCGACATTGCGAGTGCTGCAAAGAGCACTTTTGTTTAACATCAAAGAGTGAAACAATACTAATTTTATGAACTTTAATCGTACTTTGACTTAGGAATGGGGTTCATTCCCATCATGGTATTAGAAACCCAAAAGACTTGGAGAAATTAAAAACGGGAGATGGAGTTTGTCTAGTTCACTGCAATCTCTGTATCTGCTAGAGAAGAGGTGCACAGAATGCATTGTATAGTCCATGAATATGTATTTGGCTCTGTCAAATGTGATCACATGGTAATCTTCATGGAGGCTTATATGACAATAGCATACCTGCAGAAAAAGGCATAGCAGGTCAATGCAAGAATGTATGTCAGCTGTGTGTGGGGGTGGGGGAGTTAGGGCCATACAAAAAAAACCCTGATGGCTGTTTGGATGATGGACCTTCCATGATCAGCTCCCACCCAGTGAGAGGATAGGTTGAGTGAGTTCATTGCAGGAGGGCTGATATTGGCAAGCAATGCTGAGTGAAAAAGTATTAAAAAAATAAATAAAAAGTGTTAACAGTGAATTTATGGGACTGTGGGATTAAAGATGTTTCTCCTTTTCCCAACATTGTGTAATCTCAGAGATAAGATATTTAGATATGTGGGCTGTGTGGGTGCAGGGGAGGACTTGGGTTTGTCATCCAGAGGCCTTCCACATTGGTCTTGGCATCTCCGAAGTATATTCTGAACAGGAGTGGTTCCAGCACTGACCACTGTCGCACACCACTAGTAGCTAGCCTCTTGCTGGAATGGGATTCACTCACTTTAACCACTTCTTTGGGCTCGCATGTTAGTAGTTGTCTGTGCCGCCCCACTTAGTGGAGAGGTAGTTAAAAATCACCAATGAGTATGGTATTGGGCTGGATGGTGAGTGATTCAAGTAATTTAAGCTATGATATGTGGGTTTCCTGATCCATGGTGTGAGACCTGTAGCTAGCAAGAATATGGTAATATATTTTTCCAGTGGTTAATTGAACATGGAGAAGCTCAGGCATATTGTTTGACCAGCCTTGAGGTGTGCTTATCCTTTATGTTATTAGATACACCTTTGCCTTTTACTCATTCATGTTCAGTGGTTGATTAGAATGTATGATAGGCATTATAGCCATGCACTGAAGGAGTGTTTTCCATGGCTTTGAACCATGCTTCAGTTACTACTTAGATGCCAGCATTCTCCAGGATAAGGAGAGATTCTAAGGAGTGCAGTTTCTTGTTGAGACTCTAAGCATTGAGCAGTAACACACTTTGTCCTGGGTAGCTTTTGTTATGTTAGAAGGTTTATTTGTTTGGCAAAGCCTAAAAAAGGCACAATAGGGGTGGATAATGTTTTGGCCAGTATCCAAAAGCCTAGAGATGACAGGTGAAGACCACCCTGGCAAAATGGAGTGGCCTGTCAACCACATACTCCTAGGTTGACAAATATTGACTCCCTTTGGAATGACACGAATAGCTAAGCCAATTGTTGAAGTCGATCGTTTTCTGTTGGTATTGCAGCATCATCTTTGGAGATAGTAGAGTGCTGCTCAATGTTAGGTTTATACCTGCCTCTGACACACATTCTCAGAGCTCAGTCATGTCTCTCTTCCTATAGTTCAAGGAGGTACACCCCAGGTCATTCACTCCTACATGGACTACAACTGAGTCATGCTGGTACTTAGGGGTAAGTGACCTGAGAGCATGTGTGATCTGATGGATCCTGGCCCTGGCAGGCAACTAACTGTAACCATCTCCTTATCCAGCTTGATAAGGGGGATATCATTGTGTCTTGCAATGGAGTCATCTTTGACCAGAATGTTGGGTTGTGGAGTGTTTTGCCTTATGGGCTTAGTAGCCGAAATACAATGAGATGTGACACCTCCATAGGTATCACAAGGGATAAGAAACTAAGAGTAATGCTACTCAACGCCAGAAGTCTAAACCTCAAGATGCACGCACTCGAAACTCTCCTTAGCATGGAGATCATCGATATCTGTGCAGTAACAGAAACCTGGTTCAGGGCTCCTGAGAGCACCCCAGCACTACCAGGTTATACCTGATACCATGCTTTTCGGCCCCAAAACTTGGACTGAACGACAAAAGGAGGGGGAGTATCGATATTCATCAAAGATACCCACACCTCCAGGTTGGTGGCAAAGCACGAAGCATCAGAGACTATCCATGTGCAACTAACAGTGGGTAAAACTGCCTTCCAGTTTATAGCCTGCTACAGACCACCCTCCCAAACCCAGGAACCCCACTCGGCCTTTCTGAGAACACTGGAAAATATGAAGGTCTCTCCAAACACCATTATATTGGGTGACTTCAACTACCCAAACATAGACTGGGAGCATTACTCTAGCTCCAACACCCTAGCCCAAAGTTTCCTAGAATTTATAAACTCAAATGCTATGGAACAACTTGTTACCACTCCCACAAGAGGGGAAAACATACTGGACCTGATCATTACCAACATGGGGACTCTATGCTCCAGACCAGAAGTGTATCCCTCACTGGTAAGATCAGACCATAAACTAATCTCACTGGATATTCACATCCCGACCCCACCCCCTGCCCAGAAAACCACAGTGAAAAACTTCTCTAAAGCAAATTTCACACTCCTCAAAACCGAGGTGGAATCCTTCAAAGCCCCCGGGCCTGTGGAAAAAACGGCCCAGACTGCAGAATCCTTTATAAACGCATTCTATGAACACCTTCAGGAATGCATAGATCATGCAATCCCAAATAAAACCAAGACCCAATCCTCCAAAGGCAGACGTCCTGTCTGGTGGACCCCAGCCATAAACAAACTATACAATAGAAGGAGGAAGCTACTAAATGATAGAGCAAAATCCCAAAAAGGGAAGGCATCACTGATTAGTATTAGCAAAAAACTACGGGCACTCATAAAATTGTCTAAGGCCAGCTTCGAGAGAAAAATTGCACAGGACTCTAAGGATAATCACAAGGCTTTCTTTAGTTATGTTAGGAACCTGGGTGGTAATTCCCAGATCTGCTCAGAATTAGTCCAAAATGACAAAAAATACACCGGACCCACAGACATTGCCAACATCCTAGCTGACAGGTTCAGCACAAACTCCCCCCCCCCTCCTCACCAAAAGGGCAAATATCTATCCCAGCAGAGTGCTGCCCCCCTGACATCTCAAGATGCTCAGGTAAGAGCCGCCCTCTCCAAAGCAAAAAACACAGCATCAATGGGACCAGACGGTGTCCCGGGCTGCGTCTTACATGAACTCCAAGAAGAGCTAAACCCAAACATAAAACTACTGTTCAATCTCAGCCTTACTACAGGATATGTGCCCAAAGAGTGGCATACAGCAACAGTGGTCCCTCTCCATAAAGGTGGTGCCTCAATGGATCCTGGAAACTATCGCCCCATAAGCCTGACTAGCTTGGTCTGCAAAGCTATGGAAAGGATCATAATGGACCTCATAAATAAAGATATTGGGGACCTACAGACACTGGATCCTACCCAGTTCGGCTTTGTTAAGGGCAGATCCTGCCTCTTAAACCTGGTTGATTTCTTTGAAACAGTCACCAAGGCCATTGACGAGGGGAAGGTGGTCCACACAGCCTACCTGGACCTCACAAAAGCCTTCGATACAATCCCCCACTCGGGCATTATAGATAAGCTCACCAGCTTAAATATAAACCCCTATGTCACTGGATGGATTGCAAACTGGCTCAAGGACAGAACCCACATGGTTAGAATTGCTGGAGCCATGTCAGACTCCAAACCAGTTACAAGTGGTGTCCCACAAGGCTCAGTCCTGGGACCTCTCTTGTTCGGTATATATTTCTCGGAGGTACAGGCCAACATGGAAGGACTGTGGCTGACCAAGTTCGCAGATGACTGCAAACTGGGCGCCATAATCGACTCTCCAGCCGACACAAGCATCCTCCAAAGGGCCTCATAGAAACAGACAACTGGTGCCAGAGCCATGGCCTCAAGCTAAATGCCAAAAAGTGTATAGTCATCCCCTTTGGCAGAAACAAAGTGCCCACAAACTACCACATAGGTGGTAATCCATTAAGTACAGAAGAAGTAATTAGGGACCTGGGGACCCAAGTTGATAGCAGTCTCTCATTTGACAACCACGTGGCCAAAGTGGTTAGAAAAACATTTTATATAGCCCACCTAATCATGAAGGGATTCACATCTAGATCAGGGGAGGTCATCGTGCCTCTTTACTCATCCTTCATCAGGCCCATAATTGAGTACAATGCCCCTTTTGGGATGTACCTTACCAGACACCTGCAGCAACTGGAAAGACCCGAAAAGTACCTCACCAAGAGGATCAAAGGGCTCAAACAGATGCCATATGCTGCCCGGTTAAAGAAACTCCAGCTCTACTCAGTGGCATACCGCCTGTTCAGAGGCGATCTGTGCCTGACGTATAAAGCCATGTCCAACCCGGAATTAATGGACATGCTGCACCTCAGAAAATCCAAATCCCATCGAGCTACGAGCTCGAGAGACTTGAACCTCAGCACTGAAATAAATAGGACATGCTGGAGGGACAGATTCATAACCCAGAGGCTCCCTTCACTCTGGAATAAAATCCCAGTCCAGGTTAGGCAGAGTCCCTCACTGACTCTCTTCAAGAGGAATCTTGATGAGTGGATGGGAGATCGTAGGTTTACCCCGGGTATCACTTCTGTGTCACTGTTAGACAGAGGCACAGTATACTAACCTCGAAAAAGGGCATAGCTAAATAAATTTAAAATGGGTGGCGAAAGCCAAACACATTCTGGCTAGGCTTATAAATGCCCTAGGGCAGATAGCCTAGTATGAACCTATGAACCTATGAACCTATGGTAATTATCTTGTTTGTGTATATGTGGGGTTTCTGAGGACTGTGTCTGAGAGGCCTTTGAGGTTTGGATAAGTTACATGTAAATACCTCCACATATGTGGGTCTATGTGCACAGTCCTTTGTGTGTGTGAGTGTGTGCGTGTGTGTGTGTGTGTGTGTGTGTGTGTGTGTGTGTGTGTGTGTGTGTGTGTGTGTGCGCGCTTGAGTGGTGAGTATGAGTTGCTGACAACCTGTTTGTTTCTTTTTATATCTGTATATGAGAGTCTAGCCTCCAGTTGCAATGTGGAACTACATATCCTTTATTCTGTATTTGTCTGTTCAAGAATTAAGTGGTTGTCAGTGTACATGAGGCAATTGCTTACATTGATGCAGAATGCCCATGTCCACCAAGCTAGAAACAGAGATGGTAGAAAGGTGCCCATCCATGGTTGCATGTCCTACTGTCCTTTGCAAGAGACAGGAGTGGAGGGTGTTTGTAACTGGACGAGGGGTGGGTGCTTACTTGATTGTAATCTGTAGCTAACCTAGCCAGTGATACTTTTCAGCACCCAAACCAGATGCTTTCTGAGCAGCTATACTCCTAGGTGCTATGATAAGGTAATGCATACCTAAATAGTCCAAACTACATGCATAAGTGCTGCTTACCACGCAAACTAGTTGCCCCATGAGTAACACAAGACTAAGATAGAATTCCGATATGGTTTTTATAGGTAAATTTCAACTCCAGTTAATTGCATATATACAAGGCAGCAGTAATCACAGTTGGGCAAAGAATAGCTTTGCACAAACGTGAGGCTTATATATGATCAGAAAAAGCAAGTTTTATACTAACCATGCTCTAAGACCAATCAAGTAAGCACACAATGACCTTTCTGCCAGCAGTTCTCAGCTCATATAGGTAAACTCAGCCCTCTCCAGCCACAAGCATGCAGACTTTGACCCTCCTAATGTAAAATAACTGGTTTAAAGCCCAGGTGTTAAAGAACCTCAAAAAGATGCCTAATGGTAATTAAAAATCACTAGATGTAATGTATTTCAGTGGAGAACAGCCCTTACAGTAGTTTGAAAAGCAACTTTAAAACTCAACAAATAAAGTGCAGAAAAGCAATAAATGTCGTAGTAAAGATTCACAGTATAATGAGAATAAGCAATGCAAGTGCAAATTTGTACTTCGTTTCATTGGTCTTGCACTGATGACCAGATGCTTGCAAAATCTCTCAAAGTCTCTGGCATCATCGCCAAATGATAAACAGCTCTAGGTAAATCAGTCCCATTTCACTCACAGAATTATGTTTAAACCAGTTTTATTGTGGTGATGATTTTGTGATTGCAAAAACATCTTGCAGGTATCTTACTGGTAGCAAGTGCAGACGTTGTGGAAGGGTTGAAACAGTTCTTTACACCTTGAGTTCAGCCAGTTACTCATTACTTCTTCCTGTAAGGTAATTAAGTACCTTATGCTTGTATTGGATTGCTGAGTAGTCAGTCAGTCATATTTCAGGAATTACAGAATTGTTCCCTTGTCATTATATAACAGTATACAATGAATAGCATTATTTATGCAAATTGTATTAACTAGGTTAGTCTTACTGGTTAAAACACATTTACAGAGGGGGACCTAGGCAAAACAAATTCCAAAAAAGATAACACAGTAACAGTTGCAGCAGAAATTGTGAATAACTCAAAAAGAGCCCTGTAGCACTTTAATCCAGCCATCCCAGTGACAAAGCAAATAAAATGATGTTGTAACATCATGTAAATGCAAATAAAAATGTACAGAATCAGCTGAAACTGAACCAAGGACATCACACTGTCTTCTTAAGCATTATAAGATATGAGATTTTAAGTATGTTTTTGGATTCAAAGGTTTGTAATTTCAATTTCAAGCTTGTGATCCACTGACCTTCAAAATTTGATTGCAAATCCACATATTGGTTCAAAACACAACAACTAAATTTAATTTGGAATTTACCTCAGAAGTTAATAAGTATATAAATGAATAGCTTGATTTCAAATTAAAAGTTTTTTTTTTTAAATATAAGATTATAACAAGAACTTGTAAGGAATCCAATGCTGATAGTTTTTTGCATGGCAACAATTTTCATTTGGATTCCTTGTTACAATCATTGCCATATAGAAAATTTTGTCAGAGGTAGAAGGAACTGTAGCTTTCAGAATAACTTTGTGTTAGAAGTGCACCATTTAATTCAATTATTTCTTAGAAGTGCCTATAAATTTGATAGTGTACATAAAGGTTATTGGAAAGCTTGTGATTCTAAAAGATCTGGGGCTGCATTTGTAAAGGTTATGACAAAGTGTCCATGAAGTCTACACTTAGTGTAACCTTTTGAGTGAATAGATAGCACAAGAATTCAGAAATTGTACACTTTGTAATAACTATTATAAATACCCCACTGATCTAATTGATTTAAATAAACAGGGTATATTTGTAAAAAGAAAATGTTTTAAATGAAAACAAAATAATAATCTTGATTATTAATTACATTTACTTTCTTCAACTGCTGAGGTTTTTAATATAACTTGTCAGGAATGGACCCCTTTCTTAAGTCAGGGCATGATAAAAGTTCATGAAATCAGTATTGTTTTAGTCTTTGATATTAACAAATAATGCTTTCCTCAGCACTCGCAGTGTACCCAGAATTGCCTCTTTCTGTATTTCATATGTGGTTACATGTATTGGTAACATATTTAAGTACAATTGTAAATTATTTTTTATTAGTCCTATCATTCATACTATTATTAGGACTGTCTGGGTATCTTTCTTCCACATTGCTCTATTTTTTCTTGCAAATTCTGGTATTTTATTACTTTGTTTCTCTCTATGTGCAAGACACTGTTATTGTTGGGTGTAGCAGGTTAAATGATTGCTGCTACTTTTGTTTTGTTTTTTTCTGAACTACTGTATTAGGTTTTCTTGCATCTGTTTTTGAACTGCTGGTACAGGGATAACTCATGTGAGTAATCAGTGATCTCATGTGATATAGACTTCATCGCTGTCTATAATGCTCTGTGGTTCATATTTGCTCAATCCCCAGTAAAACAGTCTTGCTACATTATTGTGTCTTATACTGAGAGGAATCTCAGCCATGAGTGCATTACACCAAGCAATGAGATATGTAACTGTTTCCCGTTCTTTTTACAGAACATGCATTCATCTGCTTTTCCTACTTGCTCTATAGTCTTTGTAAATCAATATGCACATAGCCTACTGTCTTGCTCAGACATTATACGCCTTTCATCTTTTGGTTTCATTTCACCTCTCCTTAGAAATTCCTGCATCAAATCTTGGTCAGACTGAAGTTTTTCCAGAAGACCTCTATACTTGCCACTATGTTTTTGGAATTTCTAGTTTTCTTTCCTTCCCATTTGATCCTTTTCTTTATATTTTTTCTTTTATTTTTTGGCATTTTCAATTACTGCATGATTTTTGTCTACTTCTGGTATGACTTCCATTCCTGCTTTGTTCTGAAATATTTCTGCTAAACTAAGCAAATATGTCATGTTAGTCTTCTTCGCTTCATGCTTTACAACAATCGTGTTTGGATCTTATGAGATCAGCTACTATGTATGCAGTCTCATCACTGAGGATGTATACATGTTGTCAGTTTCGAGAAGTCTTATACCTCCTTCACAGTGAGGGCTGTATAATCTTGGTATGCCCTGTTTTTTATATATCATTTGGTAAACACAAAGCATTTTTCTTGTTTTCTTGTCTAACTGGTCCAATGCTTTTTGTGGCTAGTCACACCAAAGTTGAAAGTAAGAGTAGGACTTTATTCCTAGATGTCAAAACAGTTTTCAGTATTAGCTTTAGTCTTCTGAAATATTCCTTACTGAGCTTTATTTTCTTTTGTTTGTGTTTTATTGTTGACCTTCATCTTGTCCCAAGTATTTATACACTCCTTCCTGATCAAGTTCCTTTATATTACATTCCTGTCCCAGGTTGATATTTATTAGTATTGCAGTATTCCTTTTGTAAGTGTCATTTTTGCACATTTATCCAGACCAAACATCATTTTATATCATATGATAAAGTTTTAACGATTTGAAGTTGTACTTTTAGATTCTTCTCTGATAAACTGTACAATATTAAATCATCCACACAAAAGTAGATGAGTTATTTTTAGACACGATTAGTTTCTAGGAGTTAAACTATATGCATAGCTTAACGTATTAGGTAAATAGCATAATGTGTCAAGGGCAAGACAAAACTTCAACTGTGACAATCACACTGGAATATTCCCCTTTTAATTTTAAACCCTGAGTAATAATTTGTCCTTTGTCATGGCTTAGTTGCAATTCAAATTGTTTTACTGCTGTTTCACAGTCTCTGAGATGTATTGATCGGTATAGGATCCATCTTGTACATCATTAATTATTCCATTATCCATGAATGTGGGATGCTGTCAAATACTTTTTTTTGTAATCTATCCATGTCATAATTAGATTCTTCCCCTTTTTACAACTCTCTATTATGGCTTTGCTTAGCAACAAATGACCCTTTGTTCCATATGGATTTCTTTTATTACCCTTTTGTTCTATTGTCATAAATTAAATTCTTTCTAAATGACTATAAACTCTGTCTACATCAGTTGTATATATAATTTGCATATTGTCAGAAGGCAAGTTATTGGGCAATAGTTCCTAGGATAGCTGGTTGATTTACTCTTAAGGAGGAGTATCGTCTTCCTGTTGTTAACCAATCTGGTGTCTGTTTGAGATGTGCATATAAGTAATTCTTACTTAAGGCTAAATCTTTGTGTAAAAATGTTAATACCCTTAGCTAGATGTTAGGTACTGAATCTAGACCCAGGGTTTTCCATTTAGTAGCTTTTCTTATTTTTGTCTCAGTTTCTCTCTCTGTTACTTCATCCCATTTCATATCATCTACATTAGAGCTCCTTACTGTTTCTTTTAATTTTTCTATCCATTCAGCATCTTTATGTTCAAGTGGGTCTTCATAAATACTTCTCCAAAATGTATCTATTGTTTTCAGTGGCATTTCTGTTTCTTTTGCTTAATTTCCCATTTTTCTAGAAAACCTTTTTGGCTCATCATTGATTTGTTTATTTATTTTATTATTTTTATTTATTATTTATTTTACATTTGCTGACCGGGCTAGTCTAACTGGATATATGTCCATTTTCAGTAAAGGCCCGAGGAGAAAAGCTCTGAGAAAAAGAAAAACAGTTTATACAAAATGCAAATAGATAACTGTACATACAAAAACAATTAAATAACTATACACTCATGTACAGTTATTATTTCAACAGCAGTAAGCAAATAGGGTAACACTATGAAGATAGATAACTATACATCCAAAAACAATTAGATAACTATACATTCATATACACTTGTTATTTCAGCAGCAGTAAGATATTTTATAATTTTCCTTTATTTTCATACCTTCTATGTTTTTTCTGCTTGTGCTATTTTAAGTTTATTATTCGAAATGGTGTATGATAAATCCTGATTTGTTCTGATATTGTACAATATTTTTAAAACATCTATCTCCTAAGGATTCTTGATGATCTGTTCCATTTCCTGTATTCTTCCAACAGTGATACTTCTTGTCTTAGTTGCTTCATAGTTATCTCAATTCAGTGTTTCTATGGTGGCATTCTCCTTATTTCCTTCCTTTGTCTTGTTACTTTATTTTTTTCTGATAACACTTTACCCTTTATTAGTTTAGCTGTGCAATAGTTTATGTATTTCTTTCTGTTATGTTCTCTTATTAATCCTGATGTGTGTCCACCTGTTTTACTTGTCTTGTAACATTTTGGGTCTTCTTTACTTACTGCAATCTGCTTCTTGCATATATCTTAATATGTCTATCCATCTCTATTTAGTCAAGCAGGTCTCCCATTAAATGATTTTCTTCTGGACTGAAAGCATTTTCTTTGCTGTCTGTTTCCTCTGTGTTTTCTAAAGAAAGTTTAGGACATTGTCCTCTGACATATCCTCTTCAAATGCATCATGCTTCATCTGTTGCTCCTCTATATGTGGACCCATTGGCCCATCGTGCAACAGCATTACCTGTGTCAGGGTTGCCATTGATTTGTGCCCCATCCCTTGCTGTACAGCTTCAACTAGACTTTCATACAGGTCTCCTACAGAAGATTCCAGAACATTGTTATCTTTTCTGTCCATTCCTTAATGGCTGAGTCTTAGATCCAATCTGGGATCCGGCCACAGCCACTTTCAAGCTCTGGTCCCAAGGCTTTTCCCCTACCCATAATTCCTGTGAATAGAACAAGGTCCCCCAGATCTCATTTGCCACTCGAAGAGCTACAACAGATTTTGATGTTCAGGAGAGTTTTGTGGAACATTTTTTAAATTTACCTTTAGATAAGTAACCCCATTCTCTGTACTTTTTGTCTTATAGTTATATCTACTCATACATATACACATATAGCTCATCCCTCCCCTTTCTTCTTATTACTATTTTTCCCTGTTGCAGTAGTATCTCTTACTTGGGACAAAAACTTAAAATATATTTATCTTTATTTTTATATAAATAATGATTTTCTAGGTACTTTAATCTTCCTTCTACAGCTTTTTATGTAACAAAATATTGGACAAGCGATCAGGTTTTAAAAAGTGTGTTGCTACTCCTCACAAGCTTCTTAAATTATGAAGGGCATGAGAAGTGTGTGTACTGTCTAGGCCCTTCTCACCTAGAAGTAGCTTGCTCCATTTGTGAAGCCTTCAAGCAGAGAGCTTTAGCTGGGAGGAGAAACAAGCTTATATTGAAATGTCTACTACAGCCAGCCCCAAGAGACAAGCCTTCAGTGTCAGGGAAGTCAGCGGCTGCTACTTCTTCCCCTTCTTCTTCTTCCTCTTTTAAAACAGCTGTTAAAAAAAAGAAAGAGCAGGAGACAGTAAAAGACAAGCCAAAGTCTTCAAAAAAGAGGTCATCAGCTCTGGCCCACCAGCGACAGTACCTAAACCCTCAGAGCCAGAACTGTTTTGAGATCTGATAATATTTGGATCCACTACCCCACCCGTTTTTTTTGCTGGACCTGTGCCTCATAGGCTCTGGTCTCTGATATTACAGGACAGACCAAGACATCCATCAAGGCCTCTCTTAACTTCTTCTTTAGGCCAGTTAGGTCCAGTCAGAGCCTTACACAAATGAATGTAGACAGGATGATAAGGTGTTTCCTTTGGACCTGGATTCATTTGGGTTACTCCTGGCACTGACCACTGTCAGAGCTGGGAGACATGTCTCTCCCTGTAGCTTTTTAATAGCTCCTTCTCCAATCTATCCTCTAGCATCAGAGCCTTTGGATCTGTCTTTAACCCAGTGTAGGTCTGTATGGGAACTGAGGTTACATTCCTCGACTCCTATGAGTCTGGCATGCTCGGTACCATCGGATTCTCCATGCCAGACTGATGGTGCTGACTCTGATAGGCTGGGATGGGATCCAAAGTATTCAGATCCCTTTCTCCCCTTAGGAGTATCAGCTGTAGATAGTTTGATTCTGGCATCAGCCTCTGATCTGAGTCAGATGGCTTCCAGGTTTGAAACACCTTCAGGAGTTTTGGCTCTGACGGCAGTGCTCTCTGGATCCATCTCTAGCTCAGCTTTCAAAGCTTTTGAGTGAGTCCACTCCTAGCTAAGAGAGATCTTTCCTTTCTGAACCATATCCCACCTATCCCTACAGGATCTCCCAGGGTCTGAAATCTGCTCTTCCTATCCCATTGGGTCAGACAGTTTCCGAATGTTTTGAGTCTGTTCTTCATAGGGAACCTGCCTATGTTTCTGAGTCTACTCTTGAAACTCCCAGAACAGAGGTCTACTAGAAACATAAGTATGAGTAAAGAGACTTGTAGGCTGGAGAATAAAATACTTGAAATTTATTCCAAAACACAAAGTTAGGTAAGCGCTTTTGAGACAATCCTCTTCATCAGACCTTAATACACAAATAAATTAGCACACAAGGTTTAAATAAAATCACCAACCAATAAAACTTCTTTAAAAATCAGTGAAGCAACCCTCTTTTTTTCAAGAGAGGTTTTAAGGACACAGCACTGTTAAGGCCAGGTGATAAGTATGCCTTAAAGTCCACTATCCACCTTAATTCAGCATAATCATTTTCATTGTTAATGTCACCTTCTCTAAAACTCACATTAATTTTCTGCAAAACCAAAAATTTTAAAGTTCTATTATTTACAGGCTTCTGATGCACAGGGTGTAAAATCATGCAAGTAGACCAAATACTATTACAAATTCTGCAATTTCTACAAGAAAAAGTCCCTCTACGCTGAGAGACAAACCTGTTACATATTTTCTTCTGTTTGTAACAAAGTTTCTTTTTCAAATTATTGCCATTTTTGAAACTAAAACTAGGTATAGAAGCAACAACACAACTGATTTCAGGGTCAGTAAGGAGAATGGGCCAGTTGTTTTTAATGATATTCTGATCGAGATATTACCAAACATATTTAGGAAAGGGAAATGGAACATCTTAATGATATTAGGAACAGCAAGCTTACTAATGCACTAGCCAAGCATGTTTTAGATTGTGGAGACCAGCACAATTTAAAATTTTTGGTTATGTTGCTTTTTTACAGTGTTCTATAACTTGTGCTGGGATACTGAAGATTCTCTGGTGTCACTTAAACATAAGGGCTTTTATTTATGTTGTTTATCTGCTTCATTTTGAAGTTCTGACAGGAAAATATTGCACTTTTTACTTTTTTACTTTATTTTTATAATATTTACTACTCATTTGACATTGCTATAGCTGTTTTTATCTTTAAAATGCAGTTTTATTGCAAATTGCTTTGCATATTTTGTAGAAATTTTTTTCATTTCTGACAAGGGAAACTCTAGGTAAATATTTATTTATGCTGTTTTAAAGGGTTTCTATTTAAATTAGGGGCATATATATGATTTTTTGTTACTAACTGGACAAGTGAATTTTACTTGGGAGTGTGACTGCTTGTGCTGTTTGCTACATTGTGCAGCATGTAGAAAAGGGCTTAGCACAATTTAAACTGCTTCTGATATATTTTATGCAGTTTAGCCCTATTTGCTGTGTGGGAATATAGTTTATATTTTCTATCATTGCTGCCCTTAATCAGCTCTGAATAGGATCAGTGTATTATTCCGGCTGGTGATTTTTCCCTCACTTGGTAGGATCCTGATATTGAGCCCCCACCCCACTCCCACCAATTGAATCCAGTTGCACTGAAAAAGAAAAAAAAAATCAACAAAAGCTTGCCTCAGCCTATGGTTTGTGAATCTGTTGTTGCCTTAAGTCAGCCCACAGACCACTTACCTTTTTCCCCTGTCACCTTCTGGTATGAACCCCCAGCCCTTTATGGTACCGGGGATTAGACACATTATCTGGGGTTGTACCAGTACTTGGTTCATGCACAGGAGAACCAAACCCTTTAAGTGCAGGAGAAGTCTGGGGTAAGAGACCAGACATAATATTCTGTCCACAGATGTTTTGTCCTCTAGTGTAGTTCGTTGTAAAAATAAACAGAAACTTCACCACAAGACCATGTGTATGGCTGATATGGTTTCCTTAGCTAAGACTGTTTTACAGGCAGCTATTCCCGGAGACTTTGCTTCATAATCAAAATTACTATGGGGTTACCTTCTGTACAACAGTCTAATGCCAAAGATTCTGATGCAGACAATAGAGAACACTCTTGAGTCCGTCCAGTCTGATTCTCTGGAAGGGGAGCAGGTTCTAAAACTTAAGCAGGTATTCACCTTTCCACAGAGGCAAGCTAGGTTTAGAGCTGTATTTGACTGGAATCTTATCTGGAGCTATGCCAGAAACTGACAGAGTTTGTCATCTTATTGAGGATGAGATTCCAAATGTTTTGCCCATTCCTCCACTGTTACTGGCCTTCAAGATGTTTATTAAACTGCATGTAAAATCCCTTTGGCTAGTGAATGAGTTCCTAAAAAATACTATAAGGAAATACAAGGTGTTCTGTAATCTTGCAGTTCTCTTTTCTCCTTTGTCAGTTGACCCAGCTGTGGTTTCTCCATCTCTAACAAGAGAGTCTTTGCTTCTTCGAAACCAGTACCACCAGATAAAATTAGTAACTGGTTAGAATCTCAGGGAAAAAAAGTTGTCTCAATCTAGTAATTTAGTGTTTAGAATTTAAAATTGCCAGGACTTCATGTCAAAATGTATTTTGTAATGTGCTTACAGATTAGATAATGTATATCTTTGCCTGCTGAACAAAAGTGCTATATGAATGAGATAGTTTGTAATGTGACTCATGTTTTGAAGCATGCTTTGAGGAATGTTTTGTAAGGTACAGGCACTATCTCCAGAAATGCAGTTGCTTCTGTTGAATTGAGAACTGATCGAAGGAAGGACACTGAGGAAACTCGGAGCTATAATATATAACATTAAGTATCCTTTTTTTTGTTTATTTTGTTCTTTATTTCTTTGTTATTTATAGCACTTTGTGTACTGTGTATTTTTCTAGCTAGTTTCACTGTGTGTGAGGTATTAACTGGAAATTATCCACTTTTATTAAGCATCTATTGGGTTGTTTGTTTCTGATAACTTGTTGCAGTTAAACTCTTTTTTCTAGACTCTCCTGTAGCTGTTTAAAACTTTCATTTAAAGGCTCACTGCTGCTTTTCAGCTGTGAGAAACATTTCTGCAGTTTGTTCTAAGTAGTGGGGATATTTGTAGCATTTCCATATTCAGGCTTGTATTTGGGCTTAGTGTTTGTGGAGGCTGTGTGTCTGAGCACATATTCAGGGACATCTTGGTTTAGCCAAAGCCATCAGGCATTTCAGTGAGAGAGAATTGTTTGAGGTCATTGGCTGACTGAGGTCACCTGGACTACAGCTTAGACTAAGCACCTCATTGGTTCTTTTGAGATTTCTTTCTTAAAAGCTGTCTCAGGTTTCAACTTTCTGTTACCTAAAAAGTTCAGTTGTGAGTGTTCTGCCATTTCACACTGAACTGATCGAAGGAAGGACACTGAAGAAACTCGGAGCTATAATATATAACATTAAGTATCCTGTTTTTTGTTTATTTTGTTCGTTATTTCTTTGTTATTTATAGCACTTTGTGTACTGTGTATTTTTCTAACTAGTTTCACTGTGTGTGAGGTATTAACTGGAAATTGTCCACTTTTATTAAGCATCTGTTGGGTTGTTTGTTTCTGATAACTTGTTGCAGTTAAACTCTTTTTTCTAGAGGCTGCTTTAGCTGTTTAAAACTTTCATTTAAAGGCTCACTGTGAGAAACATTTCTGCAGTTTGTTTCCCACCCTCCCTCTCTGTTGGTATAGTGTTTTTATAGTTGGTGGCTTTGCAGTTGCCCGCCCCTTGTGTAAATTTGATCTGGGACCCTCCTCCCAGTCTAGTGTCATTACCTCATTCTACCCAGTGCAGGGAGAACATTTGAGAAGGCTAATCAGCTTAGTTTCTGCTACTCCTTTCTCTCTTTCCTCTTAAAAAAAAATGTATCTGCTTTTACTGTATTTGTGTTTCTTCCTACTTTATTTTGCTTTTGCATCATCTTAAAAGTACTCAATTGTATTTATTACTGCTTGTTGTAACTCATTCTAAGCCTTTTAGTTTAAGCATTTGGGCTTCAGACCAGTTGTTTTACATTAAGAAGGTTTGTAGTCTGCACTGTAGTGGCAGAACAGGTAGCTTACATCCTTCTAAGTTGGGAACTGCTGATTGAGGGCTCAGTGTCTGTTATTCTAAAAGTGTATTAATTCTGGTTTAAGCACTTGGGCTTCAGGCCAGTTATTTTACATTAAGAGGGTTCGTGGTCTGCACTCTTGTGGGAGAAGAGGCTGGACTCTGCCCTTCTGAGCTGGGAATTTCTGGTTAAAGGCTTATAGTGCCTACATATTTGAACTGCTTCTTACTGAAATTGGTACACCTTGTTTGCTGTAGCATAGACTAAATCCAGTACTGCTGAATCTAGCTTTGTTTGTATAACTTGAGCACTAATCCAGGCATTCTTTAAAGTATTCAATTGTATTTATTACTGCTTAGTAGTAACTTGATTAAAGTGTAGCTATCATTCTAAGTCTTTTGGCTTAAGCACTTGGGCTTCAGACCAGTTGTTTTACATTAGGAAGGTTTGTGGCCTGCACTGTGGTGGCAGGACAGGTAGCTTACATCCTTCTAAGTTGGGAACTGCTGATTGAGGGCTCAGTGTCTGTTATTCTAAAAGTGTATTAGTTCTGGTTTAAGCACTTGGGCTTCAGGCCAGTTATTTTACATTAAGAAGGTTCGTGGTCTGCACTCTTGTGGGAGGAGAGGCTGGACTCTGCCCTTCTGAGCTGGGAATTTCTGGTTAAAGGCTTATAGTGCCTGCATATTTGAACTGTTTCTTACTGAAATTGGTACACCTTGTTTGCTGTAGCGTAGACTAGATCCAGGCCTGCTGAATCTAGCTTTGTTTGTATGCTTGTTGTTTGTTTGCTTGTTATTTCCCTGAAATGCTAATTCCACCTAAAACGCGGTTTTTCAGCGCTTCTGTGGATCCCTAGTGATATCTGCATTGCTTACTGTACTTATTTCCTTGTTTCACTTGAAAGAAAGTTACTGTTTGTCGTTTTTGCATTTAAGCTGTAACACATTGCATTTAAGTTACCTGGCACTTGCTTACTAAAGCAATTATATAAGTCAGCACTAAAAAATTAAAAGCACTACACCCTCACAAACTCCCCTTGAGTACCTTGTTCCCCATTGGCCCTTTTTTTCAATTATAAAGGAATTCCCAATACTATTCTAGCATGTCCAAAGGTCAGTTGTCAATCTCCTCTCTGGTCCAGCTGGTGAATCTGGGAATATTGAGGCAATGTTACAACTGCCTCATGTACACAGACAACCCTCTCCTCCTCCCAACAAATTCCAACACATGTGAGAGATGCAACCATATAGCCAAACTGGAGGCTAAGCTCTCTCAACTCAGTACTGGCATAACCAGTCAGGAAGAGAAGGAAGCCACACTCACTACAATTCCAGTCTCACATAGACCTACCATGACAGCAAACCAAACACATAAACACACAAAAACATACTCGGAGGCTCTAAATAAAAATCTGCCTAAGCAGCAGAGACCTCCAAAGCAGACACCCAAGCAACCACTACCTCAAAACAAAACACGTGCAACACATAGCTCACAAAGCCAGTGTGCTGAACAGTCACAGCCCTTAAGGCTAAACAACACACCTGATACACTTGTAATAGGTGACTCTATCGTCAGGCACACTGACATCCCGCTCACCAGGCTGAACAAGGAGAAGGTCACAGTGAGCTGCCTGTCGGGCGCTAGGATCCGCCACATAACACAAGCACTCAGGTCACTCCAAGGCAAGTACAAATATGGCTCAGTCATTGTCCATGCTGGTGTGAATGACCAGAGATGTACCTCCCTGGACTACATGAAAAGAGACATAGAGGAGCTCACTGAGCATGTAGCCCAGGCCGGTATGACCCTGACCTTGAGTAGCGTCTTACCCTCACCAAGAATGATGCCACAATATGAAGACAAGATGATCATTTTCAACAATTGGCTTAAGTATTGGTGTCATTCAAAGGGGATCCAATGCCTGTCAGCCTGGGATGACATGCTCGACAAGCCATGATGCTTCGCTAGGGACAGCTTGCACCTGTCACCGCTGGGCTTTCGCATATTGACAAAGGCTCTTGCTACCCCCATAGTGCCTTTTTTAGGCAAGGCTCAAAAGACAAACCCACCTCCATAGGTATCACAAGGGATAAGAAACTAAGAGTAATGCTACTCAACGCCAGAAGTCTAAACCTCAAGATGCATGCATTCGAAACTCTCCTTAGCATGGAGAACATCGATATCTTTGCAGTAACAGAAACCTGGTTCAAGGCTCCTGAGAGCATCCCAGCACTACCAGGTTATACCTCATACCATGCTTTTCGGCCCCAAAACTTGGACCGAACCACAAAAGGAGGGGGAATATCGATATTCGTCAAAGATACCCACACCTCCAGGTTGGTGGTAAAGCACGAAGCATCAGAGACTATCTATGTGCAACTAACAGTGGGTAAAACTGCCTTCCAGTTTATAGCCTGCTACAGACCACCCTCCCAAACCCAGGAACCCCACTCGGCCTTCCTGAGAACACTGGAAAATATGAAGGTCTCTCCAAACACCATTATATTGGATGACTTCAACTACCCAAACATAGACTGGGAGCATTACTCTAGCTCCAACACCCTAGCCCAAAGTTTCCTAGAATTTATAAACTCAAATGCTATGGAACAACTTGTTATCACTCCCACAAGAGGGGAAAACATACTAGACCTGATCATTACCAACATGGGGACTCTATGCTCCAGACCAGAAGTGTATCCCTCACTGGTAAGATCAGACCATAAACTAATCTCACTGGATATTCACATCCCGACCCCACCCCCTGCCCAGAAAACCACATTGAAAAACTTCTCTAAAGCAAATTTCACACTCCTCAAAACCGAGGTGGAATCCTTCAAAGCCCCCAGGCCTGTGGAAAAAATGGCCCAGACTGCAGAATCCTTTATAAATGCATTCTATGAACACCTTCAGGAATGCATAGATCATGCGATCCCAAATAAAACCAAGACCCAATCCTCCAAAGGCAGACGTCCTGTCTGGTGGACCCCAGCCATAAACAAACTATACAATAGAAGGAGGAAGTTACTAAGTGATAGAGCAAAATCCCAAAAAGGGAAGGCATCACTGATCAATATTAGCAAAAAACTACGGGCACTCATAAAATTGTCTAAGGCCAGCTTCGAGAGAAAAATTGCACAGGACACTAAGGATAATCACAAGGCTTTCTTTAGTTATGTTAGGAACCTGGGTGGTAATTCCCAGATATGCTCAGAATTAGTCCAAAATGACAAAAAATACACCGGACCCACAGACATTGCCAACATCCTAGCTGACAGGTTCAGCGCAAACTTCCCCCCTCCCCACCAAAAGGGCAAATATCTATCCCAGCAAAGTGCTGTCCCCCTGACATCTCAGATGCTCAGGTAAGAGCCGCCCTCTCCAAAGCAAAAAACACAGCATCAATGGGACCAGGCGGTGTCCCGGGCTGCGTCTTACATGAACTCCAAGAAGAGCTAAACCCAAACATAAAACTACTGTTCAATCTCAGCCTTACTACAGGATATGTGCCCAAAGAGTGGCGTACAGCAACAGTGGTCCCTCTCCATAAAGGTGGTGCCTCAACGGATCCTGGAAACTATCGCCCCATAAGCCTGACTAGCTTGGTCTGCAAAGCTATGGAAAGGATCATAATGGACCTCATAAATAAAGATATTGGGGACCTACAGACACTGGATCCTACCCAGTTCGGCTTTGTTAAGGGCAGATTCTGCCTCTTAAACCTGGTTGATTTCTTTGAAACAGTCACCAAGGTCATTGACGAGAGGAAGGTTGTCCACACAGCCTACCTGGACCTCGCAAAAGCCTTCGATACAATCCCCCACTCGGGCATTATAGATAAGCTCACCAGCTTAAATATAAACCCCTATGTCACTAGATGGATTGCAAACTGGCTCAAGGACAGAACCCACATGGTTCGAATTGCTGGAGCCATGTCAGACTCCAAACCAGTTACAAGTGGTGTCCCACAAGGCTCAGTCCTGGGACCTCTCTTGTTCGGTATATATTTCTCGGAGGTACAGGCCAACACGGAAGGACTGTGGCTGACCAAGTTTGCAGATGACTGCAAACTGGGCACCATAATCGACTCTCCAGCCGACACAAGCATCCTCCAAAAGGGCCTCATAGAAACAGACAACTGGTGCCAGAGCCATGGCCTCAAGCTAAATGCCAAAAAGTGTATAGTCATCCCCTTTGGCAAAAACAAAGTGCCCACAAATTACCACATAGGTGGTAATCCATTAAGTACAGAAGAAGTAATTAGGGACCTGGGGACCCAAGTTGATAGCAGTCTCTCATTTGACAACCACGTGGCCAAAGTGGTTAGAAAAACATTTTATATAGCCCACCTAATCATGAAGGGATTCACATCTAGATCAGGGGAGGTCATCATGCCTCTTTACTCATCCTTCATCAGGCCCATAATTGAGTACAATGCCCCTTTTGGGATGTACCTTACCAGACACCTGCAGCAACTGGAAAGACCCGAAAAGTACCTCACCAAGAGGATCAAAGAGCTCAAACAGATGCCATATGCTGCCCGGTTAAAGAAACTCCAGCTCTACTCAGTGGCATACCGCCTGTTCAGAGGCGATCTGTGTCTGACGATAAAGCCATGTCCAACCCGGAATTAATGGACATGCTGCACCTCAGAAAATCCAAATCCCATCGAGCTACGAGCTCGAGACTTGAACCTCAGCACTGAAATAAATAGGACATGCTGGAGGGACAGATTCATAACCCAGAGGCTCCCTTCACTCTGGAATAAAATCCCAGTCCAGGTTAGGCAGAGTCCCTCATTGACTCTCTTCAAGAGGAATCTTGATGAGTGGGTGGGAGATCGTAGGTTTACCCCGGGTATCACTTCTGTGTCACTGTTAGACAGAGGCACAGTATACTAACCTCGAAAAAGGGCATAGCTAAATAAATTTAAAATGGGTGGCGAAAGCCAAACACATTCTGGCTAGGCTTATAAATGACCTAGGGCAGATAGCCTAGTATGAACCTATGAACCTATGGTAATTATCTTGTTTGTGTATATGTGGGGTTTCTGAGGACTGTGTCTGAGAGGCCTTTGAGGTTTGGATAAGTTACATGTAAATACCTCCACATATGTGGGTCTATGTGCACAGTCCTTTGTGTGTGTGTGTGTGTGTGTGTGTGTGTGTGTGTGTGTGTGTGTGTGTGTGCGCGCGCGTGCGCGCTTGAGTGGTGAGTATGAGTTGCTGACAACCTGTTTGTTTCTTTTTATATCTGTATATGAGAGTCTAGCCTCCAGTTGCAATGTGTAACTACATATCCTATATTCTGTATTTGTCTGTTCAAGAATTAAGTGGTTGTCAGTGTACATGAGGCAATTGCTTACATTGATGCAGAATGCCCATGTCCACCAAGCTAGAAACAGAGATGGTAGGAAGGTGCCCATCCATGGTTGCATGTCCTACTGTCCTTTGCAAGAGACAGGAGTGGAGGGTGTTTGTAACTGGACGAGGGGTGGGTGCTTACTTGATTGTAATCTGTAGCTAACCTAGCCAGTGATACTGATCAGCACCCAAACCAGATGCTTTCTGAGCAGCTATACTCCTAGGTGCTATGATAAGGTAATGCATACCTAAATAGTCCAAACTACATGCATAAGTGCTGCTTACCACGCAAACTAGTTGCCCCATGAGTAACACAAGACTAAGGTAGAATTCCAATATGGTTTTTATAGGTAAATTTTAACTCCAGTTAATTGCATATATAGAAGGCAGCAGTAATCACAGTTGGGCAAAGAATAGCTTTGCACAAACGTGAGGCTTATATATGATCAGAAAAAGCAAGTTTTATACTAACCATGCTCTAAGACCAATCAAGTAAGCACACAATGACCTTTCTGCCAGCAGTTCTCAGCTCATATAGGTAAACTCAGCCCTCTCCAGCCACAAGCATGCAGACTTTGACCCTCCTAATGTAAAATAACTGGTTTAAAGCCCAGGTGTTAAGGAACCTCAAAAAGATGCCTAATGATAATTAAAAATCACTAGATGTAATGTATTTCAATGGAGAACAGCCCTTACAGTAGTTTGAAAAGCAACTTTAAAACTCAACAAATAAAGTGCAGAAAAACAATAAATGTCGCAGTAAACATTCACAGTATAATGAGAATAAGCAATGCAAGTGCAAATTTGTACTTCGTTTCATTGGTCTTGCACTGATGACCAGATGCTTGCAAAATCTCTCAAAGTCTCTGGCATCATCGCCAAATGATAAACAGCTCTAGGTAAATCAGTCCCATTTCACTCACAGAATTATGTTTAAACCAGTTTTATTGTGGTGATGACTTTGTGATTGCAAAAACATCTTGCAGGTATCTTACTGGTAGCAAGTGCAGACGTTGTGGAAGGGTTGAGACAGTTCTTTACATCTTGAGTTCAGCCAGTTACTTATTACTTCTTCCTGTAAGGTAATTAAGTACCTTATGCTTGTATTGGATTGCTGAGTAGTCAGTCAGTCATATTTCAGGAATTACAGAATTGTTCCCTTGTCATTATATAACAGTATACAACGACTAGCATTATTTATGCAAATTGTATTAACTAGGTTAGTCTTACTGGTTAAAACACATTTACAGAGGGGGACCTAGGCAAAACAAATTCCAAAAAAAGGTAACTCAGTAACAGTTGCAGCAGAAATTGTGAATAACTCAAAAAGAGCCCTGTAGCACTTTAATCCAGCCATCCCAGTGACAAAGCAAATAAAATGATGTTGTAACATCACGTAAATGCAAATAAAAATGTACAGAATCAGCTGAAACTGAACCAAGGACATCACCCTGTCTTCTTAAGCATTATAAGATATGAGATTTTAAGTATGTTTTTGGATTCAAAGGTTTGTAAATTCAATTTCAAGCTTGTGATCCACTGACCTTCAAAATTTGATTGCAAATCCACATATTGGTTCAAAACACAACAACTAAATTTAATTTGGAATTTACCTCAGAAGTTAATAAGTATATAAATGAATAGCTTGATTTCAAATTAAAAGTTTTTTTTTAAAATATAAGATCATAACAAGAACTTGTAAGGAATCCAATGCTGATAGTTTTTTGCATGGCAACAATTTTCATTTGGATTCCTTGTTACAATCATTGCCATATAGAAAATTTTGTCAGAGGTAGAAGGAACTGTAGCTTTCAGAATAACTTTGTGTTAGAAGTGCACCATTTAATTCAATTATTTCTTAGAAGTGCCTATAAATTTGATAGTGTACATAAAGGTTATTGGAAAGCTTGTGATTCTAAAAGATCTGGGGCTGCATTTGTAAAGGTTATGACAAAGTGTCCATGAAGTCTACACTTAGCGTAACCTTTTGAGTGAATAGATAGCACAAGAATTCAGAAATTGTACACTTTGTAATAACTATTATAAATACCCCACTGATCTAATTGATTTAAATAAACAGGGTATATTTGTAAAAAGAAAATGTTTTAAATGAAAACAAAATAATAATCTTGATTATTAATTACATTTACTTTCTTCAACTGCTGAGGTTTTTTATATAACTTGTCAGGAATGGACCCCTTTCTTAAGTCAGGGCATGATAAAAGTTCATGAAATCAGTATTGTTTTAGTCTTTGATATTAACAAAGAATGCTTTTCTCAGCACTCGCAGTGTACCCAGAATTGCCTCTTTCTGTATTTCATATGTGGTTACATGTATTGGTAACATATTTAAGTACAATTGTAAATTATTTTTTATTAGTCCTATCATTCATACTATTATTAGGACTGTCTGGGTATCTTTCTTCCACATTGCTCTATTTTTTCTTGCAAATTCTGGTATTTTATTACTTTGTTTCTCTCTATGTGCAAGACACTGTTATTGTTGGGTGTAGCAGGTTAAATGATTGCTGCTACTTTTGTTTTGTTTTTTTTCTGAACTACTGTATTAGGTTTTCTTGCATCTGTTTTTGAACTGCTGGTACAGGGATAACTCATGTGAGTAATCAGTGATCCCATGTGATATAGACTTCATCGCTGTCTATAATGCTCTGTGGTTCATATTTGCTCAATCCCCAGTACAACAGTCTTGCTACATTATTGTGTCTTATACTGAGAGGACTCTCAGCCATGAGTGCATTACACCAAGCAATGAGATATGTAACTGTTTCCCGTTCTTTTTACAGAACATGCATTCATCTGCTTTTCCTACTTGCTCTATAGTCTTTGTAAATCAATATGCACATAGCCTACTGTCTTGCTCAGACATTATTAGCCTTTCATCTTTTGGTTTCATTTCACCTCTCCTTAGAAATTCCTGCATCAAATCTTGGTCAGACTGAGGTTTTTCCAGAAGACCTCTATACTTGCCACTATGTTTTTGGAATTTCTAGTTTTCTTTCCTTCCCATTTGATCCTTTTCTTTATATTTTTTCTTTTGTTTTTTTGGCATTTTCAATTACTGCATGATTTTTGTCTACTTCTGGTATTGACTTCCATTCCTGCTTTGTTCTGAAATATTTCTGCTAAACTAAGCAAATATGTCATGTTAGTCTTCTTCGCTTCATGCTTTACAATAACCGTGTTTGGATCTTATGAGATCAGCTACTATGTATGCAGTCTCATCACTGTGGATATATACATGTTGTCAGTTTCGAGAAGTCTTATACCTCCTTCACAGTGAGGGCTGTATAATCTTGGTATGCCCTGTTTTTTATATATCATTTGGTAAGCACAAAGCATTTTTCTTGTTTTCTTGTCTAACTGGTCCAATGCTTTTTGTGGCTAGTCACACCAAAGTTGAAAGTAAGAGTAGGACTTTATTCCTAGATGTCAAAACAGTTTTCAGAATTAGCTTTAGTCTTCTGAAATATTCCTTACTGAGCTTTATTTTCATTTGTTCGTGTTTTATTGTTGACCTTCATCTTGTCCCAAGTATTTATACACTCCTTCCTGATCAAGTTCCTTTATATTACATTTCTGTCCCAGGTTGATATTTATTAGTATTGCAGTATTCCTTTTGTAAGTGTCATTTTTGCACATTTATCCAGACCAAACATCATTTAATATCATATGATAAAGTTTTAACGATTTGAAGTTGTACTTTTAGATTCTTCTCTGATAAACTGTACAATATTAAATCATCCACACAAAAGTAGATGAGTTATTTTTAGACACGATTAGTTTCTAGGAGTTAAACTATATGCATAGCTTAACATATTAGGTAAATAGCATAATGTGTCAAGGGCAAGACAAAACTTCATCTGTGACAGAGAATCACACTGGAATATTCCCCTTTTAATTTTAAACCCTGAGTAATAATTTGTCCTTTGTCATGGCTTAGTTGCAATTCAAATTGTTTTACTGCCGTTTCACAGTCTCTGAGATGTATTGATCGGTATAGGATCCATCTTGTACATCATTAATTATTCCATTATCCATGAATGTGGGATGCTGTCAAATACTTTTTTTTGTAATCTATCCATGTCATAATTAGATTCTTCCCCTTTTTACAACTCTATTATGGCTTTGCTTAGCAACAAATGACCCTTTGTTCCATATGGATTTCTTTTAGTACCCTTTTGTTCTATTGTCATAAATTAAATTCTTTCTAAATGACTATAAACTCTGTCTACATCAGTTGTATATATAATTTGTATATTGTCAGAAGGCAAGTTATTGGGCTATAGTTCCTAGGATAGCTGGTTGATTTACTCTTAAGGAGGAGTATCGTCTTCCTGTTGTTAACCAATCTGGTGTCTGTTTGAGATGTGCATATAAGTAATTCTTACTTAAGGCTAAATCTTTGTGTAAAAATGTTAATACCCTTAGCTAGATGTTAGGTACTGAATCTAGACCCAGGGTTTTCCATTTAGTAGCTTTTCTTATTTTTGTCTCAGTTTCTCTCTCTGTTACTTCATCCCATTTCATATCATCTACATTAGAGCTCCTTACTGTTTCTTTTAATTTTTCTATCCATTCAGCATCTTTATGTTCAAGTGGGTCTTCATAAATACTTCTCCAAAATGTATCTATTGTTTTCAGTGGCATTTCTGTTTCTTTTGCTTAATTTCCCATTTTTCTAGAAAACCTTTTTGGCTCATCATTGATTTGTTTATTTATTTTATTATTTTTATTTATTATTTATTTTACATTTGCTGACCGGGCTAGTCTAACTGGATATATGTCCATTTTCAGTAAAGGCCCGAGGAGAAAAGCTCTGAGAAAAAGAAAAACAGTTTATACAAAATGCAAATAGATAACTGTACATACAAAAACAATTAAATAACTATACACTCATGTACAGTTATTATTTCAACAGCAGTAAGCAAATAGGGTAACACTATGAAGATAGATAACTATACATCCAAAAACAATTAGATAACTATACATTCATATACACTTGTTATTTCAGCAGCAGTAAGATATTTTATAATTTTCCTTTATTTTCATACCTTCTATGTTTTTTCTGCTTGTGCTATTTTAAGTTTATTATTCGAAATAGTGTATGATAAATCCTGATTTGTTCTGATATTGTACAATATTTTTAAAACATCTATCTCCTAAGGATTCTTGATGATCTGTTCCATTTCCTGTATTCTTCCAACAGTGATACTTCTTGTCTTAGTTGCTTCATAGTTATCTCAATTCAGTGTTTCTATGGTGGCATTCTCCTTATTTCCTTCCTTTCTCTTGTTACTTTATTTTTTTCTGATAACACTTTACCCTTTATTAGTTTAGCTGTGCAATAGTTTATGTATTTCTTTCTGTTATGTTCTCTTATTAATCCTGATAAGTGTGTCCACCTGTTTTACTTGTCTTGTAACATTTTGGGTCTTCTTTACTTACTGCAATCTGCTTCTTGCATATATCTTAATATGTCTATCCATCTCTATTTAGTCAAGCAGGTCTCCCATTAAATGATTTTCTTCTGGACTGATAGCATTTTCTTTGCTGTCTGTTTCCTCTGTGTTTTCTAAAGAAAGTTTAGGACATTGTCCTCTGACATATTCTCTTCAAATGCATCATGCTTCATCTGTTGCTCCTCTATATGTGGACCCATTGGCCCATCGTGCAACAGCATTACCTGTGTCAGGGTTGCCATTGATTTGTGCCCCATCCCTTGCTGTACAGCTTCAACTAGACTTTCGTACAGGTTTCCTACAGAAGATTCCAGAACATTGCCATGTGGTAAATCTTCTTCATATGTATTCCACTCCATCTGCTGCTCCTTAATCTGGGGAACCATTGTTCCTTCATGCTGTGACACTACTTATGTTGGAGTTTCCCCACTAAACCTTTCAGTTTACATATTGTCCATGACTTCAGTTTTTGTTTAACTTCTGCTTCACTGATCTTCTTGCTGTTTGTAATCTTATTTTTTGTATTGTGAAATTTTCCATATCTGTGTGCATTTGCTTGTATTTCTCTTCAGATATCTTTGGAGCTTCATTTTTTTGTATTGATTAGTTTGGCTTTCCCTTTGCATATGTATTGCACTACATCAACTCCCTTTATCTTTCCCAAGTACATGGTTCTTTTTTATACCCTTCAAAATACTCTGGGGTTTGTTCTTTATATTTTCACCCTTTCATGTTCACCCAGTATAATATATGATCTGATGTTATCTTTTCTGTCCATTCCTTAATGGCTGAGTCTTAGATCCAATCTGGGATCCAGCCACAGCCACTTTCAAGCTCTGGTCCCAAGGCTTTTCCCCTACCCATAATTCCTATGAATAGAACAAGGTCCCCCAGATCTCATTTGCCACTCGAAGAGCTACAACAGATTTTGATGTTCAGGAGAGTTTTGTGGAACATTTTTTAAATTTACCTTTAGATAAGTAACCCCATTCTCTTTACTTTTTGTCTTATAGTTATATCTAATCATACATATACACATATAGCTCATCCCTCCCCTTTCTTCTTATTACTATTTTTCCCTGTTGCAGTAGTATCTCTTACTTGGGACAAAAACTTAAAATATATTTTTCTTTATTTTTATATAAATAATGATTTTCTAGGTACTTTAATCTTCCTTCTACGGCTTTTTATGTAACAAAATATTGGACAAGCGATCAGGTTTTAAAAAGTGTGTTGCTACTCCTCACAAGCTTCCTAAATTATGAAGGGCATGAGAAGTGTGTGTACTGTCTAGGGCCTTCTCACCTAGAAGTAGCTTGCTCCATTTTTGAAGACTTCAAGCAGAGAGCTTTAGCTGGGAGGAGAAACAAGCTTATATTGAAATGTCTACTACAGCCAGCCCCAAGAGACAAGCCTTCAGTGTCAGGGAAGTCAGCGGCTGCTACTTCTTCCCCTTCTTCTTCTTCCTCTTTTAAAACAGCTGTTAAAAAAAAAGAAAGAGCAGGAGACAGTAAAAGACAAGCCAAAGTCTTCAAAAAAGAGGTCATCAGCTCTGGCCCACCAGCGACAGTACCTAAACCCTCAGAGCCAGAACTGTTTTCAGATCTGATAATATTTGGATCCACTACCCCACCCGTTTTTTTGCCGGACCTGTGCCTCATAGGCTCTGGTCTCTGATATTACAGGACAGACCAAGACATCCATCCAGGCCTCTCTCAACTTCTTCTTTAGGCCAGTTAGGTCCAGTCAGAGCCTTACAGAAATGAATGTAGACAGGATGATAAGGTGTTTCCTTTGGACCTGGATTCATTTGGGTTACTCCTGGCACTGACCACTGTCAGAGCTGGGAGACATGTCTCTCCCTGTAGCTTTTTAATAGCTCCTGCTCCAATCTATCCTCTAGCATCAGAGCCTTTGGATCTGTCTTTAACCCAATGTAGGTCTGTATGGGAACTGAGGTTACATTCCTCGACTCCCATGAGTCTGGCATGCTCGGTACCATCGGATTCTCCATGCCAGACTGATGGTGCTGACTCTGATAGGCTGGGATGGGATCCAAAGTATTCAGATCCCTTTCTCCCCTTAGGAGTATCAGCTGTAGATAGTTTGATTCTGGCATCAGCCTCTGATCTGAGTCAGATGGCTTCCAGGTTTGAAACACCTTCAGGAGTTTTGGCTCTGATGGCAGTGCTCCCTGGATCCATCTCTAGCTCAGCTTTCAAGGCTTTTGAGTGAGTCCACTCCTAGCTAAGAGAGATCTGTCCTTTCTGAACCATATCCCACCTATCCCTACAGGATCTCCCAGGGTCTGAAATCTGCTCTTCCTATCCCATTGGGTCAGACAGTTTCCGAATGTTTTGAGTCTGTTCTTCATAGGGAATCTGCCTATGTTTCTGAGTCTACTCTTGAAACTCCCAGAACAGAGGTCTACTAGAAACATAAGTATGAGTAAAGAGACTTGTAGGCTGGAGAATAAAATACTTGAAATGTATTCCAAAACACAAAGTTAGGTAAGCGTTTTTGAGACAATCCTCTTCATCAGACCTTAATACACAAATAAATTAACACACAAGGTTTAAATAAAATCAACAACCAATAAAACTTCTTTAAAAATCAGTGAAGCAACCCTCTTTTTTCAAGAGAGGTTTTAAGGACACAGCACTTTTAAGGCCAGGTGATAAGTATGCCTTAAAGTCCACTATCCACCTTAATTCAGCATAATCAGTTTCATTGTTAATGTCACCTTCTCTAAAACTCACATTCATTTTCTGCAAAACCCAACATTTTAAAGTTCTATTATCTACAGGCTTCTGATGCACAGGGTGTAAAATCATGCAAGTAGACAAAATACTATTACAAATTCTGCAATTTCTACAAGAAAAAGTCCCTCTACGCTGAGATACAAACCTGTTACATATTTTCTTTTGTTTGTAACAAAGTTTCTTTTTCAAATTATTGCCATTTTTGAAACTAAAACTGGGTATAGAAGCAACAACACAACTGATTTCAGGGTCAGTAAGGAGAATGGGCCAGTTGTTTTTAATGATATTCTGATCGAGATATTACCAAACATATTTAGGAAAGGGAAATGGAACATCTTAATGATATTAGGAACAACAAGCTTACTAATGCACTAGCCAAGCAATGTTTTAGATTGTGGAGACCAGCACAATTTAAAATTTTTGGTTATGTTGCTTTTTTACAGTGTTCTATAACTTGTGCTGGGAAACTGAAGATTCTCTGGTGTCACTTAAACATTAGGGCTTTTATTTATGTTGTTTATCTGCTTCATTTTGAAGTTCTGACAGGAAAATATTGCACTTTTTACTTTTTTACTTTATTTTTATAATATTTACTACTCATTTAACATTGCTATAGCTGTTTTTATCTTTAAAATGCAGTTTTATTGCAAATTGCTTTGCATATTTTGTAGAAATTTTTTTCATTTCTGACAAGGGAAACTCTAGGTAAATATTTATTTATGCTGTTTTAAAGGGTTTCTATTTAAATTAGGGGCATATATATGATTTATTGTTATAACTGGACAAGTGAATTTTACTTGGGAGTGTGACTGCTTGTGCTGTTTGCTACATTGTGCAGCATGTAGAAAAGGGCTTAGCACAATTTAAACTGCTTCTGATATATTTTATGCAGTTTAGCCCTATTTGCTGTGTGGGAATATAGTTTATATTTTCTATCATTGCTGCCCTTAATCAGCTCTGAATAGGATCAGTGTATTATTCCGGCTGGTGATTTTTCCCTCACTTGGTGGGATCCTGATATTGAGCCCCCTCCCCACTCCCACCAATTGAATTCAGTTGCACTGAAAAAGAAAAAAAAAATCAACAAAAGCTTGCCTCAGCCTATGGTTTGTGAATCTGTTGTTGCCTTAAGTCAGCCCACAGACCACTTACCTTTTTCCCCTGTCACCTTCTGGTATGAACCCCCAGCCCTTTATGGTACTGGGGATTAGACACATTATCTGGGGTTGTACCAGTACTTGGTTCATGCAAAGGAGAACCAAACCCTTTAAGTGCAGGAGAAGTCTATGGTAAGAGACCAGACATAATATTCTGTCCACAGATGTTTTGTCCTCTAGTGTAGTTCATTGTAAAAATAAACAGAAACTTCACCACAAGACCATGTGTATGGCTGATATGGTTTCCTTAGCTAAGACTGTTTTACAGGCAGCTATTCCCGGAGACTATGCTTCATAATCAAAATTACTATGGGGTTACCTTCTGTACAACAGTCTAATGCCAAAGATTCTGATGCAGACAATAGAGAACACTCTTGAGTCCATCCAGTCTGATTCTCTGGAAGGGGAGCAGGTTCTAAAACTTAAGCAGGTATTCACCTTTCCACAGAGGCAAGCTAGGTTTAGAGCTGTATTTGACTGGAATCTTATCTGGAGCTATGCCAGAAGCTGACAGAGTTTATCATCTTATTGAGGATGAGATTCCAAATGTTTTGCCCATTCCTCCACTGTTACTGGCCTTCAAGATGTTTATTAAACTGCATGTAAAATCCCTTTGGCTAGTGAATGAGTTCCTAAAAAATACTATAAGGAAATACAAGGTGTTCTGTAATCTTGCAGTTCTCTTTTTTCCTTTGTCAGTTGACCCAGCTGTGGTTTCTCCATCTCTAACAAGAGAGTCTTTGCTTCTTCTAAACCAGTACCACCAGATAAAATTAGTAACTGGTTAGAATCTCAGGGAAAAAAGTTGTCTCAATCTAGTAATTTAGTGTTTAGAATTTAAAATTATCAGGACTTCATGTCAAAATGTATTTTGTAATGTGCTTACAGATTAGATAATGTATATCTTTGCCTGCTGAACAAAAGTGCTATATGAATGAGATAGTTTGTAATGTGACTCAGGTTTTGAAGCATGCTTTGAGGAATGTTTTGTAAGGTACAGGCACTATCTCCAGAAATGCAGTTGCTTCTGTTGAATTGAGAACTGATCGAAGGAAGGACACTGAGGAAACTCGGAGCTATAATATATAACATTAAGTATCCTGTTTTTTGTTTATTTTGTTCTTTATTTTTTGTTATTTATAGCACTTTGTGTACTGTGTATTTTTCTAGCTAGTTTCACTGTGTGTGAGGTATTAACTGGAAATTGTCCACTTTTATAAAGCATCTGTTGGGTTGTTTGTTTCTGATAACTTGTTGCAGTTAAACTCATTTTTCTAGACGCTCCTTTAGCTGTTTAAAACTTTCATTTAAAAGCTCACTGCTGCTTTTCAGCTGTGAGAAACATTTCTGCAGTTTGTTCTAAGTAGTGGGGATATTTGTAGCATTTCCATATTCAGGCTTGTATTTGGGTCTAGTGTTTGTGGAGGCTGTGTGTCTGAGCACATATTCAGGGACATCTTGGTTTAGCCAAAGCCATCAGGCATTTCAGTGAGAGAGAATTGTTTGAGGTCATTGGCTGACTGAGGTCACCTGGACTACAGCTTAGACTAAGCACCTCATTGGTTCTTTTGAGATTTCTTTCTTAAAAGCTGTCTCAGGTTTCAACTTTCTGTTACCTAAAAAGTTCAGTTGTGAGTGTTCTGCCATTTCACACTGAACTGATCGAAGGAAGGACACTGAAGAAACTCGGAGCTATAATATATAACATTAAGTATTCTGTTTTTTGTTTATTTTGTTCGTTATTTCTTTGTTATTTATAGCACTTTGTGTACTGTGTATTTTTCTAACTAGTTTCACTGTGTGTGAGGTATTAACTGGAAATTGTCCACTTTTATTAAGCATCTGTTGGGTTGTTTGTTTCTGATAACTTGTTGCAGTTAAACTCTTTTTTCTAGAGGCTGCTTTAGCTGTTTAAAACTTTCATTTAAAGGCTCACTGCTGCTTTTCAGCTGTGAGAAACATTTCTGCAGTTTGTTTCCCACCCTCCCTCTCTGTTGGTATAGTGTTTTTATAGTTGGTGGCTTTGCAGTTGCCCGCCCCTTGTGTAAATTTAATCTGGGACCCTCCTCCCAGTCTAGTGTCATTACCTCATTCTACCCAGTGCAGGGAGAACATTTGAGAAGGCTAATCAGCTTAGTTTCTGCTACTCCTTTCTCTCTTTTCTTTCTCTCTTTCCCCTTAAAAAAAACAAAAATGTATCTGCTTTTACTGTATTTGTGTTTCTTCCTACTTTATTTTGCTTTTGCGTCATCTTAAAAGTACTCAATTATATTTATTACTGCTTGTTGTAACTCATTCTAAGCCTTTTAGTTTAAGCATTTGGGCTTCAGACCAGTTGTTTTACATTAAGAAGGTTTGTAATCTGCACTGTAGTGGCAGAACAGGTAGCTTACATCCTTCTAAGTTGGGAACTGCTGATTGAGGGCTCAGTGTCTGTTATTCTAAAAGTGTATTAATTCTGGTTTAAGCACTTGGGCTTCAGGCCAGTTATTTTACATTAAGAGGGTTCGTGTTCTGCACTCTTGTGGGAGGAGAGGCTGGACTCTGCCCTTCTGAGCTGGGAATTTCTGGTTAAAGGCTTATAGTGCCTACATATTTGAACTGCTTCTTACTGAAATTGGTACACCTTGTTTGCTGTAGCATAGACTAAATCCAGGCCTGCTGAATCTAGCTTTGTTTGTATAACTTGAGCACTAATCCAGGCATTCTTTAAAGTATTCAATTGTATTTATTACTGCTTGGTAGTAACTTGATTAAAGTGTAGCTATCATTCTAAGTCTTTTGGATTAAGCACTTGGGCTTCAGACCAGTTGTTTTACATTAGGAAGGTTTGTGGTCTGCACTGTGGTGGCAGGACAGGTAGCTTACATCCTTCTAAGTTGGGAACTGCTGATTGAGGGCTCAGTGTCTGTTATTCTAAAACTGTATTAGTTCTGGTTTAAGCACTTGGGCTTCAGGCCAGTTATTTTACATTAAGAAGGTTCGTGGTCTGCACACTTGTGGGAGGAGAGGCTGGACTCTGCCCTTCTGAGCTGGGGATTTCTGGTTAAAGGCTTATAGTGCCTGCATATTTGAACTGTTTCTTACTGAAATTGGTACACCTTGTTTGCTGTAGCATAGACTAGATCCAGGCCTGCTGAATCTAGCTTTGTTTGTATGCTTGTTGTTTGTTTGCTTGTTATTTCCCTGAAACCCTAATTCCACCTAAAACGCATTTTTTCAGCACTTCTGTGGATCCCTAGTGATATCTGCATTGCTTACTGTACTTATTTCCTTGTTTCACTTGAAAGAAAGTTACTGTTTGTCGTTTTTGCATTTAAGTTACCTGTAACACATTGCATTTATGTTACCTGGCACTTGCTTACTAAAGCAATTATATAAGTCAGCACTAAAAAATTAAAAGCACTACACCCTCACAAACTCCCCTTGAGTACCTTGTTCCCCATTGGCCCTTTTTTCAATTATAAAGGAATTCCCAATACTATTCTAGCATGTCCAAAGGTCAGTTGTCAATCTCCTCTCCGGTCCAGCTGGTGAATCTGGGAATCTTGAGGCAATGTTACAACTGCCTCATGTACACAGACAACCCTCTCCTCCTCCCAACAAATTCCAACACATGTGAGAGATGCAACCATATAGCCAAACTGGAGGCTAAGCTCTCTCAACTCAGTACTGGCATAGCCAGTCAGGAGGAGAAGGAAGCCACACTCACTACAATTCCAGTCTCACATAGACCTACCATGACAGCAAACCAAACACATAAACACACAAAAACATACTCGGAGGCTCTAAATAAAAATCTGCCTAAGCAGCAGAGACCTCCAAAGCAGACACCCAAGCAACCGCTACCCCAAAACAAAACACGTGCAACACATAGCTCACAAAGCCAGTGTGCCGAACAGTCACAGCCCTTAAGGCTAAACAACACACCTGATACACTTGTAATAGGTGACTCTATCGTCAGGCACACTGACATCCCGCTCACCAGGCTGAACAAGGAGAAGGTCACGGTGAGCTGCCTGTCGGCTAGGATCCGCCACATAACACAAGCACTCAGGTCACTCCAAGGCAAGTACAAATATGACTCAGTCATTGTCCATGCTGGTGTGAATGACCAGAGATGTACCTCCCTGGACTACATGAAAAGAGACATAGAGGAGCTCACTGAGCATGTAGCCCAGGCCGGTATGACCCTGACCTTGAGTAGCATCTTACCCTCACCAAGAATGATGCCACAATATGAAGACAAGATGATCAATTTCAACAACTGGCTTAAGTATTGGTGTCATTCAAAGGGGATCCAATACCTGTCAGCCTGGGATGACATGCTCGACAAGCCACGATGCTTCGCTAGGGACGGCTTGCACCTGTCACCCCTGGGCTTTCGCATATTGACAAAGGCTCTTGCTACCCCCATAGTGCCTTTTTTAGGCAAGGCTCAAAAGACAAACCCACCTCCATAGGTATCACAAGGGATAAAAAACTAAGAGTAATGCTACTCAACGCCAGAAGTCTAAACCTCAAGATGCACGCGCTCAAAACTCTCCTTAGCATGGAGAACATCGATATCTTTGCAGTAACAGAAACCTGGTTCAAGGCTCCTGAGAGCATCCCAGCACTACCAGGTTATACCTCATACCATGCTTTTCGGCCCCAAAACTTCGACCGAACCACAAAAGGAGGGGGAGTATCAATATTCGTCAAAGATATCCACACCTCCAGGTTTTTGGCACAGCACGAAGCATCAGAGACTATCCATGTGCAACTAACAGTGGGTAAAAACTGCCTTCCAGTTTATAGCCTGCTACAGACCACCCTCCCAAACCCAGGAACCCCACTCGGCCTTCCTGAGAACACTGGAAAATATGAAGGTCTCTCCAAACACCATTATATTGGGCGACTTCCACTACCCAAACATAGACTGGGAGCATTACTCTAGCTCCAACACCCTAGCCCAAAGGTTCCTAGAATTTATAAACTCAAATGCTATGGAACAACTTGTTACCACTCCCACAAGAGGGGAAAACATACTGGACCTGATCATCACCAACATGGGGACTCTATGCTCCAGACCAGAAGTGTATCCCTCACTGGTAAGATCAGACCATAAACTAATCTCACTGGATATTCACATCCCGACCCCACCCCCTGCCCAGAAAACCACAGTGAAAAACTTCTCTAAAGCAAATTTCACACTCCTCAAAACTGAGGTGGAATCCTTCAAAGCCCCCGGGCCTGTGGAAAATACGGCCCAGACCGCAGAATCCTTTATAAACGCATTCTATGGACACCTTTAGGAATGCATGGATCATGCAATCCCAAATAAAACTAAGACCCAATCCTCCAAAGGCAGACGTCCTGTCTGGTGGACCCCAGCCATAAACAAACTATACAATAGAATGAGGAAGCTACTACATGATAGAGCAAAATCCCAAAAAGGGAAGGCATCTCTGATCAGTATTAGCAAAAATCTACGGGTACTCATAAAATCGTTTAAGGCCAGCTTCGAGAGAAAAATTGCACAGGACACCAAGGATAATCACAAGGCTTTCTTTAGTTATGTTAGGAACCTGGGTGGGAATTCCCAGATATGCTCAGAATTAGTCCAAAATGACAAAAAATACACCAAACCCACAGACATTGCCAACATCCTAGCTGACAGGTTCAGTGCAAACTCCCCCCCCCCCCCCACCAAAAGGGCAAATATCTTTCCCAGCAAAATGATGCCCCCCTGACATCTCAGATGCTCAGGTAAGAGCCGCCCTCTCCAAAGCAAAAAATACAGCATCAATGGGACCAGACGGTGTCCCGGGCTGTGTCCTACATGAACTCCAAGAAGAGCTAAACCCAAACCTAAAACTACTGTTCAATCTCAGCCTTACTACAGGATATGTACCCAAAGAGTGGCGTACAGCAACAGTGGTCCCTCTCCACAATGGTGGTGCCTCAGCGGATCCTGGAAACTATTGCCCCATAAGCCTGACTAGCTTGTTCTGCAAAGCTATGGAAAGGATCATCATGGACCTCATAAATAAAGATATTGGGGACCTACAGACACTGGATCCTACCCAGTTCGGCTTTGTTAAGGGCAGATCCTGCCTCTTAAACCTGGTCGATTTCTTTGAAACAGTCACTAAGGCCATTGACGAGGGGAAGGTGGTCCACACAGCCAACCTGGACCTCGTAAAAGCCTTCGATACAATACCCCACTCAGGCATTATAGATAAGCTCACCAGCTTAAATATAAACCCCTATGTCACTAGATGGGTTGCACATTGGCTCAAGGACAGAACCCACATGGTTAGAATTGCTGGAGCCATGTCAGACTCCAAACCAGTTACAAGTGGCGTCCCACAAGGCTCAGTTCTGGGACCTCTCTTGTTCGGTATATATTTCTCGGAGGTACAGGCCAACATGGAAGGACTGTGGCTGACCAAGTTCGCAGATGACTGCAAACTGGGCGCCATAATAGACTCTCCAGCCGACACAAGCATCCTTCAAAAGGGACTCATAGAAACGGACAACTGGTGCCAGAGCCATGGCCTCAAGCTAAATGCCAAAAAGTGTATAGTCATCCCCTTTGGCAAAAACAAAGTGCCCACAAATTACCACATAGGTGGTAATCCATTAAGTACAGAAGAAGTAATTAGGGACCTGGGGACCCAAGTTGATAGCAATCTCTCATTTGACAACCACGTGGCCAAAGTGGTTAGAAAACCATTTTATATAGCCCACCTAATCATGAAGGGATTCACATCTAGATCAGGGGAGGTCATTGTGCCTCTTTACTCATCCCTCATCAGGCCCATAATTGAGTAGAATGCCCCTTTTGGGATGTACCTTACCAGACACCTGCAGCAACTGGAAAGACCCCAAAAGTACCTCACCAAGAGGATCAAAGGGCTCAAACAGATGCCATATGCTGCCCGGTTAAAGAAACTCCAGCTCTACTCAGTGGCATACTGCCTGCTCAGAGGCGATTTGTGCCTGATGTATAAAGCCATGTCCAACCCGGAATTAATGGACATGCTGCACCTCAGAAAATCCAAATCCCATCGAGCTACATGCTCGAGAGACTTGAACCTCAGCATTGAAATAAATAGGACATGCTGGAGGGACAGATTCATAACCCAGAGGCTCCGTTCACTCTAGAATAAAATCCCAGTCCAGGTTAGGCAGAGTCCCTCATTGACTCTCTTCAAGAGGAATCTTGATGAGTGGATGGGAGATCGTGGGTTTACCCCGGGTATCACTTCTGTGTCACTGTTAGACAGAGGCACAGTATACTAACCTCGAAAAAGGGCATAGCAAAATTTATTTAAAATGGGTGGCGAAAGCCAAACACACTCTGGCTACGCTTATAAATGCCCTAGGGCATATAGCCTAGTATGAACCTCTGAACCTTTGAGAAGGTTTACATAGTTACATAACCAGAATGTTTCAGAGGATTTAACAAAATAATACTTTGAATTTTCCTTTAAGTTCTGAATTTATGTTTGGTCCTGCTGCTACCAGATTCTTGAACACTGGTATGATACTGGTAAATTGATGCATGGAGTATCTAGAATGTTTCATATTCCCAGGTTATCTTCTAACAAGGCATCCATTTCAAGGGGCAGAAAAAAAAAATCCCAGCCTAACAAGAGTCAGGGTACCAAGAGGAAATAGCAAGAAGGTAATGCTTCTAACCCAACCAAAGGGGGGGGGTTTCCTAAAAAAGATCTTTCTCCTACTAAAGAATGACTATGCCAAGACTCATGAGATCCCATCCCTCCTCCCCTTTCACCTTTCTCCAGGCTTTACCTCACCCCAACAGACTGGACACAAATAGTCTCAGGCAAGTGGGTGCTAAGGATAATTCAGTGAGGATACTGTCGACAGTGGACTGAAAATTCTTCTCCCTTCAAGGAAATCCCCCACACCCTCCAAACCAGACATGACTCTTCTCACCCTGGTACTCCTTCAAAAGTTACTAGCAGGGGTTATAGAACCCTTTCCTACATTACAAAAAGGAAAAGGATTTTACACCAGCCTCTTTTTGGTATCAGAAAAAGTGCTATTGTAGAGACTACTGTTAGATTTGGCATACCTATATACCTTTCTGAAAGTACCCATATTCAAAATACCCACTCTGCAGATTGTCTTACCCTTTATTGTGGACCGCTGTTTTATGGTGACTTTACATCTGAAGGATGTTTATCATCACATGCCAGTTGGTCCCATCTTCAAGCTGAACCTACAGATGTTTTGTCTCACACCGTCACAAAGAACTGTCTTCCTGGGATGTATAATGGACAGAGAAAAAATGTATGGCCTTTTTACTAGAAGACATAGTCCTGACTGTTAAGAACATTTTTGGGGATTTATCTCTTCGGGAAACTGCAATCACAACAGAGTTTCTCAAAATTGTAGGCCTCATGGCATCAGTGATCCTCATGACACCATGGGCCAGACTCCACATGAGAAAGATTCAGTAGCACTTAAAAATTGCTGGACCCAGCACCTGCTTCCCCTTGGAATAGCAGGTACCATTGTTTCATTTTGCAAAACGAGATATGTAGTGGTGGAGGGATCAAATGTCTCTCAATCCAGACCTACTCTTCTCTCTCCAGACCCCAGTTAAGTCATTCCAGATGGACTTGTCAGGTTTTGCATGGGGAAACAATGTACAGGGGAGTTCTACTGCAAGTCAGATGGGATCATCTCGATGCTACAAAGTACATAGACACCAAAGAAATGTTAACAGGAATTTGGGCCTTAAAACTTATTCACCAATTAGGGTCTCCAGGTCCCCTATTATTGGTCAAAGATGACACCACAGTCATGTGGTACCCGAACAAACAAGGGGTACAAGGCCATACCTTCTTTACTGTTTGGTAGTGATGGCCTTTGTGTTAGACTTACAGCATTCTCTGATACTTCAGGACTCGTACATCTTGTCACAGCAAAACCTAGTGGCAGACATTAAGGATATTTTGGTTGGATATGTATGCACCAACATATAAACGAAGTCTGCCATGAGCCGTCATCTCAGGTTTATTAACATACAAATACCAACTGACTTGAGTGCTTTCATTCCTGTTATTACTGGAATTCTAATGAAGACATGAAGATCACCCTCATGATTGGAAACCCAGGACAGAGGTCTGCCTGGATTTGGTCAAGATGTGGGGAATACTTCAAATAGCTCTGTTTGCCTCTTGTCTAAACAGACAGTTGGAAAAATATTGTTCAAGACGTCCATGCAGCTACGCTTGGAGGACAGAAGCATTCTTGTTCCCTTTGATGGGAATGTTTCTTTATGCATTTCCACCCTTTCTACCGATACCCAAGGTACTGCTGAAAATTCAGAAAGAATTACCAGAGATCATTGTGGTGACCCCCTTCTGGCCCAGGCAAAGTTGGTTCTCTGTTTTAGTGGAATTGGCCTAGGGCAGTTACCACAATCTTCTTCATACTCTGGATCTGCTCACATAGTGTCAGGGGTGACTGGTATAACTCAGCCTAGAGCAATTACTACTGACACCCTGGATGATACTATCTTGATACCTCTTAGGCACTTGCTCCATGTGGATGTAAAACAGGTATTGAAGGAGACAAGAAAACCTACAACTAAAAAAAAATTCTGTTTACAACTGGAAGAGGTTTTCTAGGTAATACCTCACCAATTTCAGAGGGCATGGTATGATGTCTTCCCCCCGGTATTCAACTATTTGTGTGAGCTACTCAGTGATGGCTTACCTCTGCATCTATCAAGGTTCATCTTGCAGTCAGCTTAGCTTGGCTGCCCATGGATCCTCCTCTTTTGTTTCTTTTTGTGGTCATTTTATGAAAAGAGTGTGGCATTTGAGACTTGCTCAGAAGTAGATTCCTCCTCCTTGAAATCTTATCTTCATTCTTGAAAAACTGACCTTATCTCCTTTTGAACCTGCCTTTCAGGATGATTTGAGGTTTATCAGTGGGAAACTGTTTTGCTTATTGCTCTGATGTCTACAAGGCAAGTCTCTGAGCTACAAGCTCTCATTGTGGGCCAACATTATTTGATTTTTCACAAGGACAAGTTTGTTTTAATCTTTCTTTCATGTCAAAAGTAGTTTCTGAAGTTACCCTGAATCAAGCAATCAAGCCATCAGTCTCTCAGTTTTCTTTCTGGAACCTATAAACAATAGAGAAAAGATTCTGTGTACCTTCGATGCACACAGGCAGCTTAGGAACTACCTTGACAGAACGTAGGCCTTCAGGAAAGCTGAACAGCTGTTTACTTCCTATTTTGTAGCTAAGAAGGGTCAACCTGTGCCTAGGCAAATGATTGCAAATTGGTTGTCGTCTGCTATTGTTCTTACTCCCACCATGGAAAATCTATTGCAGGCAAGGGTAAGGCACATTCCACTAGAGCCTTATCCTCTTTGGTGGAATATTAGAAAGAAGTGGAGCATTCTAGAGGCATCAGTTTGATCCTGTGTTCATGCCTCTACAAAGCACTGCACAACAGATTCTTTCTCAAGGTGAAGAGCAGGCTTTGAGAGGACCTTTCTCCAGAGGTTCCTGGATCTTTATCCTTCCTCCTCCCCGGTAGAGTAAGCCTTGAGAATCTACCCATGTGCTCCCTGTGGCAGTGTGAATGATGAACATAGTACAGTCATGTAAGCTCTACTTACCCATAATAGGAAATGCTTAAATTTCACATTGTGTCAGTGGCAGCACCCGCCCCCCTTATTTTATGTATAGTTCGAAGGTGTTCAACCTTGTTGCATTGTTGGTTGGCTTTGGTTATTTGAATTGGTGTTTTGTTATTTCTGTTGGTATTTTATGGCTGCAAATTGGTTAGTTTCAGACAATTGTTCCTTCTGGTCCTTCTTGGTTCACCCTTCTTAGCACTAAAAGCCTAAATAACTGACTTTCTGTGACAGGTGTTAGACTTTCTGTGATAAGAGGAGCTTAGACAATCTCCTATCACAGAGAGTCAGTGGTGGGGATTCTGAGCTCTGGAATGCTGCTAATGTGGGTTTGTGCAGATACAGAACCCATATGCCACAGAGGCAGTGGAAATTCAAACATCTGCTCTTACAGGTAGGTAGGACTTACACAATTGCACTTTCTTCAGTAAACTCTCAAAGTATAATAAATTCAGCTTTCAGACCTCCATGAAAAGCAAGGATTGTCGTCTTTGGTGGATTCTCAACCCCAACATATCTCTAGGTAAACTATTTCGGATCTCAACCCCAAGGTGACAGTGGCCACAGTTGCTTATGCTCTGGGGTGAGTGTGGCACTATTCGGTGCCAGAAGTCCTAGGCACCTGATCAGACCAAGAGAACAGTACACATGTCAACATTCAACATGAAGTCCATTCTTCTTCACTTGCAGGTGTTTCAGGACTCCCTTCTTACTGGTGCTTTTACTATGCACTCCAGCAGCATGGGAGTAGTTTGGTATATTAAAAAAGTGAAAGGGCCAATCCTATCCCCTTTGTAGGGAACAAATGAAAGTTTGAGAGTGGTCTCTTTCTTCCAACAGTCCTTTCACTACTACCCATATCCTGGATCCGACTAATTCTTTTCTGGACAGGCTCAGTGATTGTCTTCTGAACCCACACAAGTTTTCTCTAAATTTGTTGACAGTTCAGACTCTTTGCCATTGGTAGGAACACATTCTAGAACCTCTTTGAATCCCCATCCAAATATAGATTGCAGCAATTGCTTTTCCATTACTCCTCTTTTGGGAGATTCCCCAGGGGATGCTGTTATCTAGAGGTGCCTCCCAGGTGTTCTGTGCATTTTCCCATTTTCTCTTATCCTGAAATTCTTCAAGAAGTCCAAAATCAAATTCATTCTTTTAGCCCCCTTCTGACCCTGACATGTATGGTTCCCTCTGATGTGGCCTCATCTCTTGGGCAGGCTTCTCGTTTTGAGACTCTGCATGAGCGTCTTGCTCACTTATCCAGCCAGCCATACCTGGACTTTTACTGTATTAAGTTAATTGCATGGTTCCTTCAGTTCCAGAGATGCCATGAACCCTACTTACCCATCCATAGTTGTCTAGATCCTGACTTTTGCCTATTAACCTGCTATGTAGAAAACTTGTCATAGCAAATGAGCTGATCTTTCAGTTTTCTTCCCAAAATATTCTAAGCAGGGTTAATATTTGTTGAATTGTATGGATGTCCTTAGGCAAATCAGAGATTATCTGTACAGAAGCAAGATTATAGGAAAGAATTATCAACTTTTTTCTTCTTTTCTGCGAAATTGTGCCAAAAAGTATCCAAGATTACCATTTGTTGTTGTCTTTCTCAATGCATTAAGTTTATATATCAAAATATGGCATGTCCATACCTCAGATTTCCAGCACTCATACTACCAGTATTGTGGCCACTTCTCAATATTTATTGAGAAATACTTCAGTGGATAACATTTATCTGGCTGTTATGTGAGCATCACTAAATATCTTTGCAAGGCATTATAAGATGGATATCACCTGTAGGTCAAGGTCTGCTTTGGAGATGCTATAGGGTGATAAGCTTGGGACTCTGTCCTATAGATGATAAAGGTGAAAATTTCAGTGTCAGATATAAAATGTATGCAGTTGCTATAATGTTAGATGTGTGCTGGCAGTTATGAAACTGGCACCTTTCCTGCTATCTTGTCTCTAGCTTAGTGACCTACTGTGCACTGTCCTTTTTTGAGGCATACTTTTATGCCTTTCTTGTTTTTTTCTTCTGTAAGAGCTAACTTTCAGATTTCTGAGATCTTGATAGTGGCCCTTTGTCACCAAGGATTGAGGGTAAAGGGGAGTAATTTTTAAACCTAGCTAAGTACATGTTGGCATTAGTCCTGTATTTATGAAATGGTTATTGCAGAAATATAATGTTGGTAAGTACACAACCTTTGTATCTTTTGACTCTTGGTTTGTTTGACTTCAACTTTTTAGCCTTCAAACCTTTATTTCCTTCTGTTTGCTCCATAAGGAACATATGCTGGAAAGGCCTACATCAAGCAATATTAAACACTAAAAAAAAGGGTTATGCACCTGTTGGTCAGATGATCATCAAATTCCATTAACCATGTAACATTGATATTGTTGTTTTCAGGCAATAGATTCTCAGTAAGCATTAAAAGAACAGTATATTACATTTTATATGTGGTATTAGCATTATATTTGTTTTGGTTTATTTATTTATTTTTTGTTATAGGCATTAACAGTCCTGGTTAAGGCTAATGAAGAACTGAAGGAAGCACAGTTGCTGTCTGATGACGCCAGTAATAAGGCAGCAACAGAAAGGAGAGTTATGCGTGCAGAACTGGATGATGCCGAAAATAACCTAAAGCAGCTTCAGTAGGTTATTTATTATAATGTTCTTTATGCCATTGAGATGAAGATCTTACATTTAGTTATTGCATTTAAGACATTGCACACATTTATTGTACTGTATTAGCTACTTAACTTGCCATGCCATGTAATGCTAAATGTCAACTTCACATTTGTTTTCTGGTATTCTTCCATCTTATCTTACAGCATGTGTTCAATCTTCGGGCAAGATTTGTGAGTCTCAGCATCTTATGAAAAGTGTAAACATTCATGAAAGCTGTTCATTTTACCTTTTGATAAACATTCCAGAATTCAGGATGGACTGGATGAAGACTTTGTGGAGTCTTAGCAACATCCCCCTTTTTTGGCCTCTTACTTTCAACTTGTTAATCCTTCCACTCTCCATGGACCTTCTACCCTCTAGCTGCTGCATAGATAAAGAAATTTACTTCACATTAGTCAGCTCCTTTTCTCTTACAAGAGGAATTAATCTCCTGCTTAACCAGTCAGTCTACGTAGTTGAGGAGAGTAATTCCCACAGTAGTAGCCAGCAGTTAGTACTACTGCAAAATTACAGGAGATGTACTCCAAAAATCCTTCTTCAGTATGTACACAAAATGGGCATACTGACAATGTGTATATCTACATTTCTCACCCTGTACCACCTCTATAATTGCTTGACCAGCTGCCACTGCTGTACTTTACAGAAGAGTCAGGCACTCACCAGAAACCCACCCCAACCACTGTCTGCAGAGCCGTCTTCTTGGCACTTAATTCATATTCATATCAGTCCTGCTAGCTCCCTCTGAGTCCATTTCTGAACCTGGATTTCCATTATTAATGGTGTTGAAGCAGTTATACTGGTACTTACATATTTGCATTTGTACTTGTCTTCCCAAAGAATGGACCATGACTTCAGTTGTACTACCTGTTTAAAAATGAGCAAACAACTAAATAAATAAATAAAGGCTGTTCTCATGAATACAGCTCAGTGCCACATTCAGTAATATTTGTAGCACCTGTTACGTTATCAAACACTCATTTTGAGCTGATAATAACTGAACCAGTTCATTGCTCATGCAGAAGGTGATTTCATTTTTGTGGATTACCTGTCAGATATAGTGTCCAATATCTGTTTTAAGTTATTTATTGTACTTATGATACCGCTGATATAATAATTCTCGCTGCTGACACCAGAAATCTTTGTTAGCGCATATGCTTGCACCTCAGCTTATTGGATAAGTTATATAAGTTATACATTATGGAAAGCAGTATGGAAAATGTTATATTCATTTCACCATTTCTAGAAGTATAAAGTGCTTTAGTTCAGCACATAATGCCTGGTATTCATAGTCATCTTGCATAGCATATAACACAGTGTTGCTCTGGAAGTGGCCACATGTAGGCACTTTGCAATTCATAGTACCTGGTAGTACTACTGAGCAGCAAAGAAATTAATGTGGTAATATGTGTATGCAAATGAAGCTATGATGACATGTAAATTAAGGTACACAATATAAGTTCGTAATAATGCAGAGTGTTTCTGAAAGCAGGTCAGGATTCATAGATGTAGGGAGCACTATGGGCACAGCAAATTGCAAGTCACTATATGAACAAAACATATGCTGGAATTTGTAGTGTTGAAATAAGAAAAGATGTTAGGAACAGCAGAATTCATGCAGCAGCACTTATTTTCTGTAAGTGGTGCTACATCCCATCCAGTAATTTGATATAGCAACAGGTATTGTGAATGAAAATTAAACTGGCAGCATATTGTCTACCATTAGTTAACTGACCAGCAGCTGACAGTCCAGTTTTTAAAAGGCAGTAATATTATAAAGGTGTCAGCAAACTGCATTGTCCACAAATAGTATTGGGAAGAATTAATGTGTTTCCTATGTAAGTAGATACTAAGATATGTGTAGCACTTACTATACTAGCTACTAGGACCTTACAGAGACAAATAAGGAACATATCTGGAGCCTTTACAAGCCTAGCCCATAGAAGTATCCTGGCATTGTGCCGCCTGACATTAGTTTCCAGTGCCTCTATCAAGTAGAGCCACTGGAGTGATCCCTGGGGTGAACTTTCTATTTCCCATCCACTCATCAAGATTTCTCTTGAAGAGGGCCAGTGAGGTGCTCTGCTTGACATGTATGGGATGTCTATTCCAGAGCATGGGCAGTCTCTGGGTTATGAACCTGTCCCTCCAGCATGTTCTGTTGGTTGTGGTAATGAGGTTGAGGTCTCTGGAGTGTGTGATGTGGAGGGATTCGGATTTCTTTAGATGTAGCATTTCTAACAGAGCTGGGTCAGACATGGCTTTGTAAGTCAAGCAGAGATTGTCTCTTAGTAGACAATATGAGACAGAGAATAGCTAGAGTTTTTTGAGTCTGTCCATATAAGACATGTGTTTAAGGCCTAGGATCCTCTTTGTGAGGTACTTTTGTGGCCTTTCCAGCTGTTGCATGTGAGGTACATGCCAAATGGGACATTATATTCGATGACTGGCCTAATGAGGGAAGAGTATTTTTTTTAATTTTTTTTTTATTTCACATTTTTTAACCAGGTTAGTCTGGCTGAGCTTTTGGCACATTTTCAGCAGAGACCCGGGGAGAAAAGCTCCTCAAGACTAGAAAACAATTTATTACATTTTAGTAACACAGTAGTAATAATCAGCTATAGGATCTTACAAGCAGAGACCTGGAGAGAAAAAAAAGCTCCTCTGGCAATTCAATTATACAGAGTATTAACAATTGGCAGACAAGTATGTGAGTTGTTACAAACAAGGTTTTAAACAATTAGCAGAATGAAATGTGACTAGTTGCAATATTATTTAAGCTGCTTAGAGCAAAATGAGTTAATAGTTAGGCAGATGCTTATTTAAAATGGGTAGGATCTAGTTGTATAGGAGTTTGGAAAAAGAAAGGAAAGTAAGAATGGCTAGTAGGAGATGTAGGGGAGGTAGAGTATAGGAGAACAACTAGATAGGTAGGTTGTTTTGAGACGTAAGAATTAAGAGTGGTTGGAGATAGAGGAAGGGAAGAGGTAGAAGAGGCAGGGGAATAGTGTTAGAGATACATTAAGAGTGAGGTGGTGAAATAGGTGAAAGGATGGTGATTTCAGGGTGGTTAGCTACAGCAGCAAGACCACTTTGTTTTTAGATATTTCCTTGTGGCTAATTTGAAACTTTTGCTATGCTGGAGGGATTTTATTTCCAAGGGGAGTTGGTTCCAGGATGTAGCTGGGTTATAGTTATAGAGAAGGCAGCCTATTTTGATTTTGGGTTTGTAGATGTCTAATAATTCTTAATTTGAGCTGTGTAGCATCCTAGCAGGGGAATATTTGGATATGATAGTGGAGAGGCTGGGGCAGAAGGAGGGCAGATAGAGGATAGAGTGGATGATTTGTAGTTGGTATAGTTGGAGCAGTTGAGGGAATTCTAGCCAGTCTAGTTGCTGTAGTGCTAAGCAGTGGTGTGACTTGTAGGTTTGGTTAGCTGCATATCTGCCGATCTTATTATAGGTAGTTTCAAGCTTGGAAATACGTGTAGAATTCAGGTTTGTGAATATCTGGCAGCTGTAAAGGAGTGTTGGGAGTAATAAAGCCTGGGAGAGAGTTATTCGGGCAGTGTTAGTTAAGTATTTCTTGCTACGGAAAAGGTATTCAAGTTTCTGATGAGTTCTTTTTACTGAGTTAGTAATATGGAGATCAAACTTAAGCTGATCATTTATTGTAACACCTAGCAATTTAGTACTAGATTCAGCTGAGATGATAGTGTTGTTGCAGAATAAGATGGTAAATGTACTTTTGAGTGTGGTGATGTTTTTAGGGAGGAGCTTAGTTTTTTCTTGGATTAAGTATTAGTTTGTTATCACTAAGCCAAGTCTCAATGGTGTGGAAGGATGCCTGGGTAGTTGAGTGGAGGTCAGTTGGGTTGTCAGCAAAGGTTATAACAGTCATCAGCATATTGCTCAAGAGATGACTGGGGACAAGAAGAGTAGAGCAAGTTGGTGAAAATATTAAAGAGTAGTGGTCCAAATATGGACCCCTGGGGGACTCCCATTTGTACAGTGAGAGGGAAGAATAGTGCAGAGAGCCATTTAACTGATTGCTGGTGGGTAGATAAATATCTGGAGAACCAGGAGATAGTAGGAGGAGAGAAATGTAAGTTAGTGAGTTTATCTAGAAGAAGTGGGTGAAAGACAGTGTCGCAGGCTTTAGAAAGGTCAAGGAATAGGCATGAGACAAGTTTATTGTTATCACAAGCTAGGGAAACCATGCTGATGAATGATATGAGTGCAGTAGTTGTACTATGCTTGGGACGGAAACCATGCTGTGTGGGTGTGAGAAGGTTTTCCTGGTGAAAGTAATGCATTACCTGCTTGTGAATGCATTTCTCTAGGATTTTTGAGAGTGGAGAGAGTATGGCAATCAGTCTGACGTTGGATATGTCTGAGGAGTTGCCCCCTTTGTGAATGGGTAGAGTAAAGAAATTCTTCCATACAGTGGGGACATAGGATTCAGAAATGGATTGGTTTATTAAGATGGATACAGGCTAGGCAAGAGGTTCAGAATCAGTCTGCAGGAAGTAAGAGGGTAGCTTGTCAACAGATGGGAAGCAAGGTTTAAGTTTAGAGAGTAATGACTTTACATAGTTAGTTGATACTGCTTTTAGAGAGAAGGCGTTAGGAAGGTTTGGAAGAGGTATAGAGTTTGTGGGGATTCTAGTGTTGTTCCTGGGTGGGGGAGAGAATTTATTATGGAGGTTATTGAGTTTATAAAATGATTGTTAAATTTGTTGGCTATGTCTTCAGGTGTTGCTTTGGGACATGAGTTAGGAGAGGAAGGGTTTCCTGGATGAAGAGTCTGTTTAATAGAGTTCCAGAATTTCTTTGGGTCTGATTTAAGAGTAGAGGGAGGATTGGCATAGAAGTTTATTTTGTCATAATGGATGATTTTTTTTTTATTTTATTTCTGAGTTCTTTATATTTCTGAAGAAGAGAAGGGGTCCTAGTTTTAGTCCACATTGTCCAAATCCTATCCTGGTCTTTCATGAGGGTTATGGTAGATTTAGTGAGCCAGGAAGCAGTATTAGATTTGATTCTAATTGTGCGAAGAGGAGCAAGGGGGTTAAGAATGCTTAGGAATGTAGTGTTGAAGGAGTGGACAGCTTCATCTAAAGAAAGAGTGGTGAGGTAAAACCAGTTAATTTTGAAGAGTTGATGAATAAAGGAGTTAAGACAGAAATGAGAAAGTGAGCGGGTAGTAATAAACTTGTTAGGTATGGTAAGGTGGGGAGTATGTCTGGTAACTGTTATAGGGCAGTGGTCGCTGAGGGCATTTGGGAGGGTTTGGGAGTTATGATAGTTTTGAGGGTTGGAGACCAATATCCAGTCAAGAGGAGAGCTAGGTAGGTGAGATTTATTAATGTAGGTTGGGGTTGTGATTAGCTGCTCAAACCCATGTAGGTTTATACAGGAAGTAGTGTTTGGAGACCAATATCCAGTCAAGAAGAGAGCTAGATAGGTGAGATTTATTAATGTAGGTTGGGGTTGTGATTAGCTGCTCAAACCCATGTAGGTTTATACAGGAAGTAGTGTTTGGAGCTTATATTGTAAGCCAATCAATATTTACATCTCCCAGTATAGTTATTTCATTGTGGATGGTATGTGAGAGGTGAGATAGGATGTTCTCAAGTATGTTAATATTATCACCAGGGGAATATAGATTGCTGTGACAATTATGGTCTTGAAACTGTTAAGTTTGAAGTTGGTCAGTAGTTCAGCTGGTGAGAAGGAGGGTAAGTCTAGTGTGGGACTGATTTGGGAGAGACAATTGGAATAGAGTACAGAGACTTCTCCTCCTTTTCTTTTAGGTCGATCTAATCTAAGGATATTATAGCCAGGAAGAATTATTTCACTGTCCAGATGGTGTGGTTTTAACCATGTTTCAGTTAGGGTAGCTATGTCAGGAGTATAGTTAGCTATCCAAGCATGGAGCTCTTGAACTTTATTTACAAGGCTCTTGACGTTGATAGAGCAGAAGTGTACTTGTTTTTGTGGGTTGGAGGGGTTGGCAGGTTTAGATACAGGGGGGCAATTGTAGGGTAGTGTATGTAGGGCCTGGGTTAGGATGAATGTCACCAGATAGAAGTAGAGGTTTGTAATGGGATTTTAATTTGAGTAAGTAGACTTTGTTTTTTGTTTTAAAGGGGAGGCGTGAGATATTTCTATTTTAGGAATGGGAGTGGTGGGGGGGAGGATGGAGGGACAAATTAGTAGATAGGGTTGTGGTGTAGTACTTGAGTTAAGAGTGGTGTTGGAGGGATGGAAATAGGAAGTAGGTAATTGAAAGTGATAGGAGGTGAGGTGAAAGAATATAAGGAGTAGAGAAAGTAAGAGTATAGTTTGAGTTGTAAGAGACATGTCACTTTATGGGATGTAGAACAGAGGATGAGAGGAAGGGGTGGGAGTAAGGTATAGTAGTCTTTGGTAGTGGATAGTAGGTAATTGTGGGGAGGAGCAAAGACGGGAGGTAGTATGAGAACAGAAAGTAGAGGAGTGGGAGATTTGGGAGGAAGTGAGGGGGTGTGGTTGTATGGATAGGTATAAAGGTAATGATATGAGGGGTGGGAGGAGAGAGAAGTGAGCAAAGTGAACGGAGTGGGGCTACACCTTCCAGATAGAACATAGCTAAAAAAACTATCAGCTAGTCCAGGAACACTTACTACAGATGCTACACCTGGAAGGCTTTCAGCTGCAATTAGAGCAAATATGGCATCCAGGGTTTTTAAAACCTTTGGTGTGTTGTACCTGAGCAATCACTTGGGGGGTGGGGGAAAGGAGGGAAACCATCAGTTGGAATAGCAGGGCAGAATCCAAATCACTCTGCTAACCTAGCTAATTATCAAAGGACAGCCAAGGAAATAAGGTAAACATACAGGCACCCTTGTTCAAGGACTGGAAGGTTTCTCCAAGAAAAACTTTGTGTAGGAGTACACCACAGGTAGAAGTTGTATGCTCCTTACTAGTCTGCAATGGCAGATTTTATTCTGTTTTATATTTGTATTCCCCTTTGCTCATTGTTTGCTGCACACAATGTAGCTAATGATAAAAGCAGCTGGAGACTTTGCACCTCTGATTGGTGTTTAGTGAAGAACAAGTACTGAGGAGGAGGGACTGAAGGCTATGATTATTGAGAGGGGCTAAATACCTTAACATACAACAAATTATCAACAGTGAAACGGATGAAAGGGGTGGGGGTGGTCTAAGAAGAAGAAGGTTTGCAGCTGTTGCCCCTGGGGTATGCACTCTAGCTGACTGTAACAGACTTTAACAAGGCATAACAGTAGTGACAAAACCTGGCACCTACACTACACAAGTGGCAACAACAAGGTTCCTAGAGTTAAACCTGGGGCTGCAGTCTGTTTTTGGATGATAGCTGGTTAGAGTTTTCTTTGCTTTTAGCTGGAGTGAGAGGATTCCTTGCTCACACAAGTGGGGGGGGGGGGGCAAAGCGATCAGGTCCTCAGTGGCTCTAAATGTTGCAAGGAAGAGAAAAGGAAAGAATGTAAGACTAAAAGCAATAAGATAAGGACATCAAAATAAGCACTGCCATCATAAATATTGTACAGAAAGCAGAGCAAGTGAACATAGCCTATTAGAAGTCATCAAAAGAAATACATTTAGACTCTGCAACCAGTCTTATTCAGCAGCAGTTAGTATAACTAGTAAGAATATCCTATTACCAGACAATATTGCAACTATGTAGCAGTTTCAACAGTTTACCATAAATATCATTCTGCGACTGCGGTGGTGGTGCTGCGGTAGTGTTGTCGCCTCACAGTAAGACGTTGTCCTGTTCGATTCTCAGCTAGAGCGTCTTCTGTGTGGAGACATGCGTGAATGGGCGTACCTTCGTTGAAGGTTGCGCGTCAGGGCCGGCAACTCGGCACGTAAAAATCTACTGACAATCATTAGCAGACCGGAGTTCCGCTGTGGCAACTCCTAACCAGGAAAAGCCGAAAGTCACAACAACCATAAATATCATTCTGCACTTTACAATGTATGTTTAACTTACAGAAACAGAATATACAGTAGCAGCAGTGTAACTAGTTGGAATATACTATTACCAGACAATAAGGCAACAATGTAGCAGTTTCACAGGTTTACCATAAATATCATTCAGCACTTTACAATGTATGTTTAACTTACAGAAACAGAATATTCGGTAGCAGCAGTCAGTGTAACTAGGTGGAATATACTATTACCAGAAATATTGCAACAATGTTGCAGTTTCATCGGTTTACCATACATATCATTCAGCATTTAAAAAAGAAAGAGTATTTCTACCTTAGAACCATCATTTACAGGAACTCTGAATCAGGTTTACTGAAATTGGGAGGAAGCAAAAACAAAAACATAAGCTTCTAATATCCAAATATAAACTATACCGGCAAAAATAAAAAATAACTGGAAAGCTACCTTAGAGAGAAATTACTGTAATATTCTATGCAGGGACAGTGAGTTTACAGTGTGGAAGACAACAGTGAGAAAAAGAAAAATAATACTATCACTTATTAGAGATGCTACACCTGGGGGGCTTTCAGCTGCAATTAGGGCAAATATGGCACCCAGGGTTTTTAAAACCTTTGGTGTGTTGTACATGAGCAATCACTTGGGGGTGGAGGAAGGGAGGGAAACCATCAATTGGAATTTAAAATAGCAGGGGAGAATCCAAGACACTCTGCTAACCTAGCTAATTATCAAAGGACAGCCAAGGAAATAAGGTAAACATACATGCACCCTTGTTCAAGGACTGAAAGGTTTCTCCAAGAAAAACAATGTGTAGGAGTACACCATAGGTAGAAGTTGTATGCTGCCTACTAGTCTGCAATGGCAGATTTTATTCTCTTTTATATTTGTATTCCCCTTTGCTCATTGTTTGCTGCACACAATGTAGCTAAAGATAAAAGCAGCTGGAGACTTTGCACCTCTGTTTGGTGTTTAGTGAAGAACAAGTATTGAGGAGGAGGGACTGAAGGCTATTGAGAGGGGCTAAATACCTTAACATACAACAAATTATCAACAGTAAAATGGATGAAAGGGGTGGGGGTGGTCTAAGAGGAAGAAGGTTTGCAGTTGTTGCCCCTGGAGTATGCACTCTAGCTAACTGTAACATATTTTAACAAGGCAGAACAGTAGTCACAAAAGCTGGCACCTACACTACACAAGTGGCAACAACAAGGTTCCTGGATTTAAATCTGGGGCTGCAGTCTATTTTTGGATGTTAGCTGGTTAGAGTTTTCTTTGCTTTTAGCTGGAGTGAGAGGATTCATTACTCACACAAGTGGGGGCTGGGGGACCCAAAGCGATCAGGTCCTCAGTGGCTACTACACAAGTGGCAACAACAAGGTTCCTGGAGTTAAACTGGGGCTGCAGTCTATTTTTGGATGATAGGTGGTTAGAGTTTTCTTTGCTTTTAGCTGGAGTGAGAGGATTCCTTGCTCAGACAAGTGCGTGGGGGGGGGGGTTCCAAAGCATTCAGGTCCTCAGTGGCTTAGAGATGCTACACCTGGAGGGCTTTCAGCTGCAATTGCAGAGTAGAGAGAGATGATGACCTCTTTCTTCCTGGATGCAAAACCCTTGCTAATGAGATGTGCCACATAGAAGGACTTTCTGACCATAGTGGCAATGTGGTGGTCGAAGGAGAGGTTGCTGTCAACCTGTGTCCCCAGATCCCTTATAATGCTTTCAGTGTTCAGTGAGCTCCCATTGATGTGGTAATTAGTGGAAACTGAGTTTTTCCCAAAGGGGATGACAAAGCATTTTTTGGCATTAAACTTAAGGCCATGGTTTTGACACCAGTCATTGGTCTCAGTGAGGCCTTTCTGTAGGATGTCTACATCACTTGGGGAGTGAATAATGGCTCCCAGCTTGCAGTCATCTGTGAACTTGGTCAGCCAAGGTCCCTCCATGTTGACCTGGACTTCTGAGAAGTAGATGCCAAACAGGAGAGGACCCAGGACTGATCCCTGTGGGACTCCACTCATGACTGGTCGGCAGTCTGACTTGGAGTCCACTACTTTTACACTCTGGATTCTACCTGTGAGCCAATTTGCAACCCACCTAGTGATATAGGAGTTGATGCCTAGTTTGGTGAGTTTATCAATAATTCCTTAGTGGGGAATGGTATCATTGGCCTTGGCCAGATCGAGGTAAGCTGTATGAACTGCCTTGCCCTCATCCACAACTCTGGTGACTGACTCAAAGAAGTCAGCCAGGTTGAGCGGGCATGATCTACCTTTCAGAAAAACAAATTGAATGGGATCTAGAGTTTGGAGATTCCCTATATCCTTGTTAATTAGGTCCATGATGATGCACTTACATATCAGACTTGTCAGGCTAATGAGGTGATAATTCCCAGGGTCTGTAGTCGCTCCCCCTTTATGGAGAGGGATGACTGTAGCAGTGCACCATCTGTTAGGGACAGAGCCTGAGGTGAGGCTGTGATTTTATAGGGCACACAGATGTGGTGCCAGTTGACTTTCTAGTTCATGTAGAACACATCCAGGGATATTGTCGGGTCCCATGGAAGCTGTATTCTTGGCCTTGGACAATGCAGCTTTAACCTGTGCTGCAGTAATGCTGTGTGCCTGGCATTCCTCCAGTATTGTGATTGGTCCTTTGGGAGGGAGGGGTAAAATTGGCACCAAATATGTCGGCTAGTATGTTGTACTGCATGGTGAATCCCACTCTGCAGCAGACATTCTAACAAAATGTTTGCTGCAGTGTTTGACTCGACTATGCAATACAACAGGCATAAAAATTACACAGAAGATGGGGTGGAGGGGGTCATAACTCCCATAATTTGCACAGCTGCCAAGGGGCACAGTGTCATGGAATTGACATCACAACAGGGATGGGAGATTATGTCATTGGAGATGGAAATAAGGTGGGTTGTAGCAAAGGGTACTCTATGCCATTGACATTGTCCTGCAGTGACAAGGACTGGTGTCACTACAGGATTGTGACTGAGAAAGGCTGCCACTGTATGACCATAATCTAGGGCCATTGCTCTGACTTGATTGGCAGGACTAGAGACCCTCCATGACAGAGGTGTTGTGCTACTATGGAAACCGGATCTATATGGAGTCTGCTAGTGAAGTGTCTTGCCCCAGGAGCTGGCAGGTATCTCTACTCATTACATGTTGTGGTGAACTGGGACATTTTTTGGACCTGCAGAATTAGAATCTGTACCCCAAGATAGCCTACCAACTCTTCCAGCCTCTCGACAGTGCAGCTGAACAGGGCATTGGTGGTTGCACTTCCTGTCCTTCACATGGTAGTGGATATGGCAGTGGTGTGGAACAACATATTCCTCAAGAGACCTAACGTGGCATCATACCTAGACTCTGTGGCCTCAGCAAGGAGTTACCAGTGCCTGATGACATTCTCATAGATGTCACTCACCACACCCACCATCTCCATCTTAGCACAAATAACAGCAGACTGTAGCTAGATAGCACATCTGCTGGTTGAGCCCCAGGACTGCTGACATATCAGGAACAACCTGTGACATCTGATAGTGACAGAACTGCCTGCTGTGGGTTGGATATACTCAGAGCAGATGCAGCACACTCCTCATTTGCTGCAGTCACATCTGGAGCAGTGCTGGTTTTCTTAGTAGTCGGGAAAACCCCAACATTAATGGTAAGCACCCATGCTATATAGCCTGTTACTCAGGTGTGGGTGTATCTGCACCCTTTATAATGGATGAAATTCAGACTAGGAGGGAAACTGGCAATTATTATATGCCATCGGTCTGTGCCTCAGTTTGTGTCTTAGAATCACTGTCAGACCCTGTTCCAGCCTGTGCAGGTGTGACCATAGTACTTGTCCAGTCTGTGAGCAGATGATATGAGACAGACCAGTGAATCTGAATACCCATCCTACTTTTTGAGGTCCTGTCTTGTGCATGTATAAAGTGGTACATAATATTCATTTACAGAACAGATACATACCTCATTTACTATTCTTATGTGCCTGCACACTAGATGTACCTCTGAGAAACATTTGCAGTGGAATATGTGGCCTTCCTAAACCCCATACATGTATTGTTGCTGTAGATATATTCAGTATGCTTACTAACCTAGTGTACCTCCCTGTGATATATATGCAGATTAGCCCCTCTTAGAAACTGTGTCCATTCCTCTATTTGATTTTTCACCATCTCCATGTAGAGATAATAGTAGTTCCTCCTTTGACAGTTAGACTTGTAGTGGAAGTGGCTTCCCTCAAGTAGCGGACCTCTCTGCCACATGTTGTGTGCTTTCTTTGAGGCTCATCTGATCATGCCAGTGACTAACCTCTGAGATTACTGTGTTTCACGATTCTGCTCACCAACAACATTGGTGTCATGGACCAATGTCTCCCAGATCTGGTCCCATAGTGGATGATAAACACCCCTTCTCCATAACAAGCAGGACCCATGAGTGCTGTTTGCTTGTAGCAGAATATCATTTTCATGTCATCTGAAGTTTTCCATTCTCTACTATTCACTCTGTCAAGGATATGATGGCAACTATGGAAACTATACATAACTGTAGTCTAATGACTGCTATGGACAGTAGGCTACCTTTTGCAAGCAATGGGTTGTCATAGGTAGAACGAACACTACAGTTCTGGGCAGGGATAGAATGCAGTACATGCCACAGATGTGCTATGCTATGGAAAGTAGGAATCAGCAGGTAAAGATACATCTATATATAAGAATATATATATATATATATATATATATATATATATATATATATATATATATATATATACATACACATAAGTATACATATATATATATATATATATATATATATATATATATATATATATATATATATGTGTGTGTGTGTGTGTATACACTCACATATATACATGTGTACAGCTGATGTGGCTTCCACAAAGAGGCTGATAGGGATATACAGGTGAGGGGCAGGCTTCAGAGACAGCTTGGGTAGGGGCATGTCAGGTCACAAGTGATTGTGGGTTTGCAGTTAAACCAGAGGAGGTTTCTCCACAGCATATGTACATAGGATGTTTTTGTAGGACATGCAGGATAGCGCAGGGATAGGCTGTCCTGATACAGGATTGCCTTCCCTCAGCTACAGTATGGATATGCAGCTACATATATTGCATATGGGCTGCATGATGGTTCAAGTTGCAGGTAGACTTACTACAGCATAGTCTATGTACCGCTTCTTTGCTCAAAGGCAGAGGATCACAAGTGCAACACACCTGAGAAATACACTATCTTCAATATATAGGTCATGCTGCAGTAACCTAAGCTCCCTTTGTCCTGTCCTTTGCCACCAATCAAGTTTCAAAACGTTTTGGTGCCTTCCACGCACTCTGTCAGCAGCTTGAGAGGAGCACCATGAAAAGACAGAATGTGAATCTCTTCAAAGCTATTTGCCACGAAAGAGTGATCCTTTGCCAGGACCTGTTGAACTGTTATTTGGCTAGCAGTCCTTCAAAGACAGGGAGGTAAGTTCCCCATTGAGGAAAACCTTCCACTAAAAATAATTTTATGAAGAAAACTTGTATTTTTTACTGACTGATTTATTGTATTTAGCAAGGAAACTTATTGTTATAGGGATTGTCATTTCATGTCTAAGTCAATTAACTTGTAAACATGTTTGTGAACTTCTGTAGAACAGTTTAATTTTTGAAGAGAATTTTAGTTAGAACTTGAATGCGTGTGCTTTTGGGACAGGATACTGGGCGTGTGGAGGGTCTGTCATTGGTTTACTTACTGCAGAATAACTTGTTCTGTATTTTACCCTTTACTGACCTATTTAGGCTGTGATGTCTGTTTTCAAAGTCTCTTTCCTGGCTTACCAATACAGCAGCCTTTGATCTCTGAGCTGTTACCTTGCCATCAAGAAGAGGAAATTGTGAAAGTTGTCAAGGACTCTTTGGATGTTAGGCCAGCTCCTATTTTGTCTCAGTTGCTGGATGGTGACTCTGCTTTGGCCATGTGTTGTTCCTGAAACAGTTCATCTTTTCTCCCAGTCCGCTTGGTATAGCACATGCAGCCACCTAAGATTGGATAGCCACGTCCTCTGCAGCTGTACAGATGCTGTTGGTGGGCAAGGGAGAGACACTCTTGTTGGTCTCAGGAGAAGGGGAAGGAAAAGCTCTTCTCTTATTTGGGATAAAGAACTTGCATTTGGAACTAGTATGCCTGACAAAAGTTGGTTCTTTTCTAGGGAGACCAGAAGAGGTGAACACAGTGGGAATGCTTTCCATCTTTCTGTTACTATTTCCATGGACAGGAAAGACTTACTGAGATTTGCTAAGGAAGTCATTAGTGCCTTTTCCTTGTCTTCTGTTTCTTCTAGCAAGAAAGGAAAGGACTTCCCTCTTTCTGACACAGATTTTCAGTCAGAAGCAGACATTACAGAGGAAGGGTGCACTTCATGAATTTCTTCTTAGTCTGAGCACTCTGATTCTGAAGAATATATGGTTTTCAATTTCACTCCATACAATTTTTCATTTTCTGAAACTTTATCTAAGATGGAAGAGGTTTTTCAGTGGAAGTACAGTAAGATTCCTATAACACAGTATTTGTATTATAAATTGTTATAGTTGGAAATGTCAATTTTTGCAGCCATTTCACCTGTGTTTTCTACTTTAGATAATGTTTTTCTCACTGCTTTTTAACTTAAATGCTAGTTAACAGCCTGCTCCTATGAAATCTTCTAGGTTATACAGGGCATCTCATACTCATAAGCATTTGTTTTCTATTTCTAAGGTAGACCCTGCTGTGATTTTTCTTTCCAAATCGGCAAAGCAGATTACTGCTGCTGATCATACCTCAACCTTTTGTGCAAGAAATCTGGACAAAAGGCCCAAAAATAGGGACATTTTTTAAATATTGCTCATATAAACTTTGCAAGTTGCTACAGTTATAGGCTTAGTTTTAACGTATATTTTTTAGAAGGATTTGAAGTCTGAAACTCAAATGTATGTCATTATTTAGTGACTTCAGTCCTCAGATCATCCCAGTGATTTTCCAGAAAACCACAACTTTTATGAGGAACAGACCAAAAATATGAGCCAAAAATCTGGACATTCTGCGAAAATCTGGACAGTTGAGAAGTATGCGTGCTGATCCCATTCTCACAGACAAGGATGGGAAATATTGGATAAACTGGGAAAGAAACTATATTACACTAGTTGATGTTCATTGATGAATGTAAACTGTAGAATTCATAAGCTAACATTTTTGCTTTGAAACTTTGAGAACATGCAGACATTGCTTAACTTTCTTTCCTTAAAAGGAAAAATTTCTTTGAATGCCTCTATTACATCTGTTTATCAAGTTACTAAGCATATTTTAAAGTGAGCTTTTGATGCTGCTGATTACTCCTCTAGAGTTCTGTGTCTGAATTAGTGTTGAAATGACTGGACTGGCTTCATTCTCAAAATTTCCTAAAGTTGTCAAAACTGAAGTTTTAAATTTGCTCTTAGATATGGATGTTATCTTTGGCCCTTCTGCAACTGAGTTATTTCACAAGTGTGATGAAAGGGGAAAGATAATTCAACAAGTTTCTCATAAGTTCATATGTTCATAGGTGTGTACTAGGCTAATGGCCCTGGAGTCTTTACAAGCCTAGCCCATAAAAGTGCCCTGGCATTGTGCCTCCCGTTGTTAGTTCCCAGTGCCTCTATCAAGTAGAGCCACTGGAGTGATCCCTGGGGTGAACTTTCTATTTCCCATCAAATTTTTCAATCCTGCTTTTTCACAGAAAATACAAACTTCCCCTTCTCTTCATACCCCTCTTTCAATAAGCAATCTGAGGATTTTAAAAAGCAATGACAAGGAGCCTCCAAAAAGAGAGGAAAAGCCTCCAAAAAAAATCAAGGATGGTCCTCCCAGTCAGGATGACATTTCACCTGTTCAGGCTTACCCCCTCCTTTCGTGGCAACCTCTCCATACTCTTGAGGTGTCGTCTTCCCTTGGCACCATATTGTGACAGACAAATGTGTTTTAAATCTAATTCAGCAAGTATACACATGACAGTGAGAATCTCTCTCCTTGCTCCAGGTTATTTCTCCTTGCCCTGTGAACCAGGTCTCTTTGTTTCCTTCCATTCTGCATCTGATGCTGTGATGACCATGCCCTAGCTCAGCAATCAAGGAGCCTCAATCCTCACCACTAACACCAGGGAGGTCATCTCCTAGAAGAGAGGAAAGGATAAATAAAACACACAGTAAAGTACAATTTCCCTTAAGTGCACACAGAGATCACAGTCAGTCTGGGGCTGGTTGCTCCCTTGCTCACCAGGTCCCCAATAAGACTACCCACTGGCACAGCTCTAGGGTCCAGGTCTCAGCCTAGCTGGGCAAGCTAAAACCTCCAGTACCCTCTCTGTCCAACCAGTGCTTCGTGTCCCTGCCAAGTAGCTGACACAACACACACACACTTTGAGATAAGTATTTATACAACTTCACAGAGACTCCTGGGAAAGGCTGACACAGATTCTCCAGCTGTGCTCCTTTACCCAGACCATACGGTAGTAATCCCTGCCACCACCCAGCTAATAATATCAGCTACAAAAAGGCCCTTAAAAGGGTGTCCAATTATTACTGTGCAATCTAATGGTAATGTGACTATTCAGTCTAGGCTTATTGGAAGGGCTTAGACAATAAACTTTATAAATATATAATGTACTCTAAAGCATAATTTATCTCTACATAAACCAGCCAAAGGTAGAAGGTTTTAAAACTATTTAATAGTAAATAATTAAAACACAAGACAAAACTACTACACCACAGAGATATCTAAGAGTTCAGAGGTCACACAGAAACTTAAAATAATACAGTAGGATAGGTCTGATTTCAAAGAAAAACACCTAATTAATCTTTACTAGCTTTAACTATTCCTACAAGAAATCACAGTGCTAGAAACTTACATGTGAGCTTAGGCAGAGTGCAGAGTGCTGAGTTAGATATCCAAGATCAAAATACTCCCAGTCTCTTGTAAGAGATAGTATTTAAACATTACTAACAGACATGTCTCTAAGACCCTCCCAAAATACATAATTTTTGACACTTAGTCTGGAGTTCTCAGGCCACAAACTGCATTATTTAGCAATCTAACACGTGCTCAGAAACTTACAACAATATAAGTCATTTTACATGTATATTCTAACAGAAACCAGAGCAATAAAGCACATTCCACATCTAAATTCTGGTCATAAACTTTAGCCTTAAAACAATGGGCATGAAACCTTCATCCAGACGCACTGGAGCTGAATTCTAACATGAAGAAGTCACAACATGCTTCACTGGGCAAGTAGAGTGCAATGTTGTCACATATTTTGCAGTTCCACATTTCACAATATTCTTTTACACTCAACAAAACATGCCTGTATTTTACATTTATTTACAAATGCCAGCATTATATGTCAAATTCTATTTGACTAGGCTGGCAGCCTTCGCCCATCTCTCCCCAATCATCACAGATGCTTGCACAGGTTTTTATTCAAGTATTCTTCTGATAACAAAGAAGGAATGTTTCTGGAGGTGTGTACTAGACCTTTCCTTTCTTATCATGTTGTTTAGATCCCAACGTTCAAAATGATTTCCCTTCATTCCATTTTACCTCTGCTCACATTTTTAGATTTCATGGTAAAGCTATACTTAAAGGATGCTTATTATCACATTCCCACTGACAGAGTGTTCAGACATTTAACAATTTCTGTAACTGGCTTACATTATCAGTTCTATGTATTACCCATTGGACTTTCCATTCACCATGGGTATTTTCAAAGTGTTTTGCTCCATTAATTGCTTGCTCTGACCTCCTCATTTCATCTTAGATAATTGAGCTACTTTTGCAAAGTTGCAAGTAAAAGACATCCTTCAGTGTCTAAGTCATGAACAACAGCTTTGCTTAAGTTCCGCTAGACTGGTAATCTTAATTAAGTTTGCTATAATAATTAAAAGCAAAAGAAAACGACTCTGGACAATAAATCCAGACAATCGAAAAAAAACACTGTCTGGGATTCAATAAACTCTGTGAAGAGTTCGCACAAAGCCTACACAGAGTTTACATGTGTGCGCAGTGATGCAAGGTGAGCAGCAGTGCTCATTGCATATTCATGCTGCACACTGCATTTAAACGTAAATAAGTGAGGTTTCATTGCTGGCCATGTAAGCAAACACGCATAGCAATCCTGTTTAAGTCAGAGAACTGAAGGTCTGTTTTTGCATGGAATGCCACAATGATTGCCAGGGCTTAACATATAATAGTTTTCTTAGCTCTCACTCTTAATGCAAGACATCTAGACAAAGGCCAACATAATGGGGAGACACTGACCCAGAAATAGGGACAGATTTGACATATTTGCTCTTTAGAAATATACTAGAATAACAACGGGTTTGTGTTAAGATACACTTTCTGAAGGATTTGAAGTCTGAAACTCAAATGTATGTATTCAGTTACTGGTGTGATGAAGGCTTTGAACTATGGCAGTATTATGGCCTCTGATGTGGATGTAATTTACATACTCAGTTACTGTGTTGCACACAAGGGATTAGTCAGCACTGTGACGACATGCTAGTGGATGTTCCACTTATCATCCACCCCAGGACACAGATCACATGCCTATTGGTCTGATTATAAGGTGTGATGTCTATATTGTACTTGGATTGTGTGTTTGCTTTCCTGATGTAACAATTAGCCCCATGTTTTCGTGTCATTGCAGGTGTTATCATGGCTGTGGCAGCAGTCTTTAGTGTGTGTTGATACTGTCTGTATTATGCTAATATCACAGCTGGTGTCATTGATTGCCCACAATCTGTAGACTTTCATACAGCTGTTTGGACACAGAATGAATATGTCATCTGTGATGTCCACCACTTAAATAATTTATTATTATTTATTAAATACTTTACTGGAAAGCTCATCTTTAAGTTTTACAGGTTATAGGTCACATTAAAGGCGGGAAAAGTTTTGAAATGATTTATTGTGGTCTCATTTTTATATATCACAAAAACTTGGCATTTTAACAGGGGTGTGTACACTTTTTATATCCACTGTAACTCAAAAAACAAGACACCCTGGTGGAATCACAAAATCAATTTGCTGTATAACAGGAGGAAGAAAATCATGGCAAAAATTTGGAGGTGCAGCACCCGGCAGGATAAAAGCAATCTCATCAAACTAAACAAACAACTCAGAGGACAAATAAAGTCTGCCAAAGCCAAATTTGAGGTAAGTTTGGCCTCCCAGGCCGAGGACAACCACAAAGCATTCTTTAGCTATGTCCACAACCTCAACAGCAATACACAATTGTATGCAGAGCTCATTGTAAGTGGAGCCAGCCTATACTGAGCCAGAAGATGTAGCAAAACTCTTGGCTGATAAATTCAGTTCCAACTTTACCTCTCCCTCCCCCTCAACCTTCCCTCAGGAAATATCATCAAATATAATTCTCCTTACTATCACTAGAGAACAGACCCTTAATTCTCTATCTAAGACCAAGAACACTGCATCAATGGGCCCACACAATATCCCAGGATGCTTTCTAAATGGCATGAAACGACCTATCAGGGCCTCTGGAATTACTGTTTAACTGTAGCCTCCAAACAGGCTTCATTCCTCATGAATGGAGAAAGCAACAGTCATCCCTCTGCATAAAGGTGGGCCATCTACAGACCCTGGAAACTACAGACCCAAAAGTCTCACTAGTCTTATATATAAAGCCATGGAAAGAATTATCATGGAGATGATCAATAGAGCTATAGTAAACCTCCAGACACTGGACCCAGCCCAGTTTGGTTTCATCAAGGGCAGATCATGCCTACTCAACTTGGTGGACTTCTTCGAGAAGGTCATCAAAGTAATGGCTGAGGTCAGAGTCATTCACACTACCTACCTTGACCTAGACAAGGCATTTTCCACAATTCTCCTCTCGGGTATTGTTGACAAACTCAAGAAGTTAGGTACAAACCCGTATGTCATTCGGTGGATAGTCATCTGTCTCACAGACAATTCCCAGGAAGTTAGAATTAGGGAGTCCACCTCTATAAAGAGGCCAGTCACAAGTGGAATCCCTCAGGGATCAGTCTTTGGACCGCTCCTTTTTGGCATTTACTTCTCAGAAGTCAAGGCCAATGTCAGTGGTCTCTGGCTGACTAAATTTGCAGTTGATTGCAAATCAGGAGCTGTCATTGAATCTCACACAGACACAAATGCTTTCCAGGAGGGACTGACACAGAAAAATAACTGGTGTCAAAGCCATGGACTAAAACTCAATGCCAAAAAATGCATAATAGTATCCTTTGGGGATGACTATGCACTTTTTAGCACTTAGCTTTAGTCCGTGGCTCTGGCACCAAGCATCCGTCTCTGTGAGACCCTTTTGGAGGATGCTTGTGTCAGCTGGAGATTCGATTATGGCCCCCAGTTTGCAGTCATCTGCGAACTTTGTCAGCCATAATCCCTCCGTGTTAGCTTGAACCTCAGAGAAGTATATACCGAACAAGAGAGGTCCCAGAACTGAGCCCTGTGGGACGCCACTTGTAACTGGTTTGGATTCGGACATGGCAACTGCAATTCTGATCATGTGGATTCTATTTCTGAGCCAGTTTGCAACCCATCTTGTGATATAGGGGTTGATATTTAAGCTGGTAAGCTTATTTATGATGCCCGAGTGGGGTATTGTGTCGAAGGCTTTTGCGAGGTCCAGGTAGGCTGTGTGGACTACCTTGCCCTCATCTATGGCTTTGGTAATGGTTTCAAAGAAATCAACTAGGTTTAAGAGACAAGATCTGCCCTTAACAAAGCCGAATTGGGTAGGGTCCAGTGTCTGGAGGCTCCCAATGTCTTTGTTTATGAGTTCCATGATAATGCGCTCCATAGCTTTACAGACCAGACTAGTCAGGCTTATGGGGAGATAGTTTCCGGTGTCCATTGTGGCACCACCTTTGTGGAGTGGGACCACTGTAGCTGTACGCCATTCTTTGGGTACATATCCTGTAGTAAGGCTAAGTTTGAATAGTGACTTAATGTGAGGGTTCAGTTCTTCTTGGAGCTCGTGTAAGACACAGCCTGGGACACTGTCCGGTCCCATAAATGCTGTGTTTTTTGCTTTGGAGAGGGCAGCTTTCACCTGTGCATCTGTGATGTCATGGAGGTTACATTCAGTTGGGATAGGCATTTGCTACTTTGGGAGGGAAGGGGGGGGGAGAAGTTTGTGCTGAATCTGTCTGCCAGGATGTTGGCTATGTCTATAGGTTCGGTATATTTTGTACCGTTATGCAACAATTCAGAGCATATCTGGGAGTTTCCGCCCATGTTCCTGACATAACTAAAGAAGGCCTTGTGATTATCTTTAGTGTCTAGGGCAATTTTTCTTTCAAAACTGGCCTTTGATGATTTTATGAGGGTTCGAAGTTTCTTGCTAATACTGATCAGAGATGCCTTCCCTTTTTGGGATTTTGCTCTGTCATGTAGTAGCTTCCTCCTTCTGTTATATAGCTTATTTATGGCTGGGGTCCACCAGACCGGTCTTCTGTTTTTGGAGGAGTGAGTCTTGGTTTTATTTGTGATAGCACGATCCATGCATTCCTGCAGGTGCTCATAGAATGCATTTGTAAAGGATTCTGCGGATTGGGCTGTATTATCCTCTAGCCCAGGGGCTTTGAAGGATTCCTCCTCAGTCTTGAGAAGTGCAAAGTTGGCTTTTGAGAAATTCTTTACAGTGATTTCCTTGGCTGGGGGTGGGGACAGGATATGGATGTCCAGGGAAATTTTTTTATGGTCTGATCTTACCAATGAGGGGTTTACCTCTGGTGTGGAACATAGAGTCCCCATGTTGGTGATGACCAGGTCCAGTATGTTGTTCCCTCTTGTGGGAGTGGTGACCAGTTGTTCCATTGCGTTAGAGTTTATAAATTCAAGGAACCGTTAGGCGAGGGTGTTTGGGCTTGAGTAGTTTTCCCAGTCGATGTTTGGGTAGTTGAAGTCTCCCAATAACATAGTGTTTGGAGAGACCTTCATATTCTCCAGTGTTCTCAGGAATGCCAAGTGGGGTTCCTGTAATAGGGAGGGTGTTCTGTAGCAGGCTATAAACTGAAAGGCAGTTTTGCCCGCTGTTAGTTGCACATGGATGGTTTCCGATGCTTCGTGCAGTGCCACTAACCTGGAGGTGTAGGTATCTTTGATGAATATAGATACTCCCCCTCCTTTTGTGCTTTGGTCCGAGTTTTGGGGCTGAAACGCATGGTATAAGTTATAACCTGGTAGTGCTGGGGTGCTCTCAGGAGCCTTGAACCATGTTTCTGTTACTGCACAGACGCTTTTATCCATACTGAGGAGAGCCTTGAGTGCATGCATCTTGAGGTTTAGACTTCTGGCCTTGAGTAGCATTACCTTTAGTTTTTTTATCCTTGGGTTGTCTATGGAGGTGGGTTTGTCCTTTGAGCCTTGCCTAAAAAAGGCACTATGGGGGTGGCAAGAGCCTTGGCCAGTATACAAAAGCCTAAGGGTGACAGGTGCAAGCCGTCCCTAGCGAAGCAATGTGGCTTGTCGAGCATGTCATCCCAGGCTGACAGACACTGGATCCCCTTTGAATGACCCAATACTTTAGCCAATTGTTGAAACTGATCATTTTGTCTTTATACTGTGGCATCATTCTTGGTGAGGGCAAGATGCTACTCAAGGTCAGGGTCATACCAGCCTGGGCTACATGGTCAGAGAGCTCCTCTATGTCTCTTTTCATGTAGTCCAGGGAGGTACGTCTCAGGTCATTCACACCAGCATGGACAATGACGGAGTCATACTTGTACTTGCTTTGGAGTGACCTGAGTGTTTGCATTATGTGGCGGATCCTGGCACCCGACAGGCAGCTTACAGTGACCTTCTCCTTGTTCAGTCTGGTGAGCGGGACGTCAGTTTGCCAGACAATAGAGTCCCCTATAACAAGTGTATTTGGTGTGTTGTTTGGCCTTAAGGGTTGTGACTGTGAGGCACACTGATTTTGTGAGATATGTGATTCATGGGTTTTGTTGAGGGGTGGCTGTTGCTTGGATATCTGCTTAGGAGGTCTTTGCTGTTTAGGCAGATTTTTATTTAGAGCCTCCGAGTATGTTTTTGTGTGTTTATGTGTTGGGTATGCAGATGCAATAGGTCTGTGTGAGACTGGATTTGTGGTGTGGGTGGTTACCTTTTCCTCCTGACTGACTGTGCCAGTCTTGGGTTGAGAGAGCTCTGCCTCCAGTTTGGCTGTGTAACTGCATCTCTCACATGTATTAGAGTTTGTTGGAAGGAGGAGAGGGTTGTCTGTGTACATAAGGCAATTGTAACATTGCCTCAAAATTCCCAGATTCACCAGCTGGACTGGACAGTAACCTTGAAACTGACCCTTGGACATACCAGATTAGTATAGGGAACTGTTTTTTTACTGATCTGATCAGATTAGGGAAGGGAACTGATTTTTCACTTGATCAGGAAGGACCAATCGGGAGCCTAATACTTATGAGAAGTCAAGGAGGGTGTAGTGCTTTAGTTAGTGTTTCCTCATAAGAGCTGGGCTTTAGAAAGAGAATAGAGTGATTACTTTGAGAGTTTGAACAGTTCTAAGGGAAAAAGTGAAGAGCAGACTTTGTGGAGCCTGGAATAGTTTAAACCTATTTAGGCGGCGCTGCCTGACGCTGCTCAGTGAGCAAAACCGCGAAAAAAGAGAGTTGTAGGGTTTTAAGAGAGAGAGATCAAGGAGTTCAGAATTGACCCAAAATGGCCAATAAAACTACAGCTTCTAGGTAGTAGCCACTTCTCCAGGGACAGGCAGGCTGTTCAGTGTTAACCACTCCCACTGGTGAACACAGAGACTTCCCTTTAGCCCAAGCAAGCACTGGCCTTCTAGAAACTTCCAAACAGTTCAGAACAGCAAATCTGTAACTGAACTTTCTTAACTTTCAGAAAGTGGGAAAAAAGCAAGACTTTTTTGTTTTTTTTTTCTTTTTGTTGTAGTTTAAAGGTAGCAGAGATACACAAGCAGCAAAATAATCACAACAGTGCAATAAATGACTCCACACTTGAGTGCTAGGCCAAAATCAGGTAAAATGCAGTTTTCAGAGAAAAAAACAATTTTAAATTAAGTGCAACACAGGAAACGCAGTAAACAGGCTCTAGATGTGTTCCAAGTACTGTTACTTTTACAGATATAAACTTTAGCAAGCCAGAAAATGCCAAAAAGTAGGCGGCAAAGCAGTAAAACTTAACAAAAAATCAGAAGAAAATACTTAAAATCACAAAAGTGGCTCCTTTTCTTCTCTCAGCGTTTTCTCCCCTTGGTAGGTGCTTCAGCAACAACTAGCAAGCCTGAAAAGATGCCAAAACCATGAGGCAGCCGGGTTTTAAGAGAGACAGATCAAGGAGTTTAGAATTGACCCAAAATGGCCAATAAAACTTCAGCTTCTAGGTAGAAACCACTCCTTCAGGGACAGGCAGGCTGTTCAGTGTTAACCACTCCCACTGGTGAACACAGAGACTTCCCTTTAGCCCAAGCAAGCACTGGCCTTCTAGAAACTTCCAAACAGTTCAGAACAGCAAATCTGTAACTGAACTTTCTTAACTTTCAGAAAGTGGGAAAAAAGCAAGATTTTTTTTTTCTTTTTTTCTTTTTGTTATAGTTTAAAGGTAGCAGAGATACACAAGCAGCAAAATAATCACAACAGTGCAATAAATGACTCCACACTTGAGTGCTAGGCCAAAATCAGGTAAAATGCAGTTTTTAGAGAAAAAAACGATTTTAAATTAAGTGCAACACAGGAAATGCAGTAAACAGGCTCTAGATGTGTTCCACGTACTGTTACTGTTACAGATATAAACTTTAGCAAGCCAAAAAATGCCAAAAGTAGGCGGCAAAGCAGTAAAACATAAGAAAAAAATCAGAAGAAAATACTTAAAATCACAAAAGTGGCTCCTTTTTTTCTCTCAGCATTTTCTCCCCTTGGTAGGTGCTTCAGCAACAACTAGCAAGCCTGAAAAGACACCAAAACCACGAGGCAGCCGGGTTTTAAGAGAGACAGATCAATGAGTTTAGAATTGACCCAAAATGGCCAATAAAACTACAGCTTCTATTTCTTCAACAGTAAAAGCTGATCATATGTGTAGAATATTAGCTGAATTGGGAGTGTCACCTCCAGAGACAGAGGTGACAAAAACGTTATTATGTTATATAGCTAATTGGACCAAATCAATTGTGTCAAGAAGATGTGTACAAAATGGAGAGCTATGTATGGGACAGTTTTTTTGGGTGGGACAGGTGCCCCTTTTTTTGTTTTTAATTCAGTAAGAGAGGACTGCTGAGTAAGGGACATAGACATGTCTGGGTCAGGTAAGTTGGGTAGGTGAGAAAGCAAATGCAGACAAACAAGACAAGAGCCAGGGACAGTGAGGGACACAAAGGGTTGTGAGACACCGTGATTGGGGTAAGGGAGGGAACAGCACAGGCTCATGCCTGTCAAGCTTGGAGATAGTGAGTATCGAGTCCTCACCCACTGGATTGTCATCTCTCTCCCCTTACTCCGCTGATGGCTGGAGTACTTGATGTCTTCTCTTTCTATAGACCATGAGGAAGAGCAGTCTCTCCATCCATTGTAGGCATACAACAATGGTGCAGTGCATGACTGTACGCACCAACCCTGGCATCTTCCAGTGGGTGATGAAATCACCACCTCCGCCATTGCTCTTGGAGGGTACCACTACACCAGCTTCCTGAGCAGTACTATCTGAAGGCACAGGTAGTGCAGGGGCAGCAGAGGCAGTGCTGCCAGGTTGGCTCCCAGATGTGCTGGGCATTGGTGCTAGAGCCAGTGGAGTGGGGGCAGGCTGATCCACTGGAACCGGCCTACCTCGCTCTGCTGTGTAGCATTCAGTGATGTGATACACATGGATGACATGGAGAAAAAAAAAGACAAATAAGGGTTGGGGGGAGTGAAAAAAAGAGAGATACATTTAAAGAAGAAAAGGGTGTGACTATGGGCACACCTGTAGTCAGTACTTATGCTAATATACTGAAAAATACTGTAGAAATGTTCTAAGGATACGACAAACACACTGAAAACCAGGCAATAATCAATATGAACTTCCAAAGAACAAATTCTCACTCTCCAATTTGGATTTTAGCGCTTTCATTCACTTTTATTAACGTGAACTTCCTCAGAAACATGTTGTTGTAAAAAAATACTGTTTAAATACTATTTCCACAGGAAATGATGTCATAAACATTCTTCAGTTAAGTTCTTCTTATCATAACTAGTATTGATGTTTCTAAAATCCTGTTCACATAACTTTTGAAATACCAATAGACTATTTATTAAAGGAGGATTATAGGTACTAGGGTTAGTAATGGTTAATAGGGAGTTAGTTTCAGTCATAGGAAACAAACCAAAATTCACATACAAAAAAACTATACACTTGAAACAGTTGTTAGAATCAGGCAAGAATGAAGGCAAAAACATGGAAAGGACCTGTACAAATAAGAAAGGAACGTACAGTTGTACTAATTGTAAACAATGTAGATACATGAGTAACACTTTGTTTACAACAGTAGAACATTTAAATTACACCTTCTGGGCCAAGGAATATTACAACTGTAACAGTGAACTAGTAGTGTACCTGGCAACGTGTGTGTCATGTAGAAATTACTACATTGGGAAAACAAAGAGAGTTTTCAAGAGAAGAGTGTATGAGCATGTTCTGGCAATAAAAAAGAAAGATAAAAACAACGCATTGGCCAGGCATGCAGATACATGCAAAGATTTCAAGAAATTTGAATTTTTTATTCTAGCTAGAGTTAAAAAGGGATTATTCTCAGGAGACTTGAACAATATTTTGGAATGTAAGGAGTCCCTGTGGCAGTTAGTCTTTGGGGCAGATCAAACACCAGGGCTAAATGAAGTAATAAACTTGAAATGTTTTCTAATTTATAGATAGTAAGAAAAATAATTAGTCATTTTAACTAAAAAACAATAAAAAACAAGTAAAAAATAATTAAAAAGATTTGAAAATATGGGAATGAGTTTTTAAAGTTTTTTAAAAGCTTATTTAATAGTGTATCATTAACATGAGCAAATGGTAAATATTACAAGGAATTATGAATGTATTTCATGTATTGATCAATTAATTTGATTTCAAATGTTTATGACATCATTTCCTGTGGAAATAGTATTTAAACAGTATTTTTTTACAACAACATGTTTCTGAGGAAGTTCACGTTAATAAAAGTGAATGAAAGCGCTAAAATCCAAATTGGAGAGTGAGAATTTGTTCTTTGGAAGTTCATATTGATTATTGCCTGGTTTTCAGTGTACTTATGCTAATATAGTGATGAATGTAAGGGAAAATTAATATATTTTTTCAGAAGATAAAATTCAGTTTTACAAACATCTATTGTTTTATATAATGTTTCTTGATGATGTGTTTCTAATATCGGGCAGTAAAATAGCTGAATTGGATGAGTTTATTATAGATATATATATATATATATATATATATATATATATATATATATATATATATATATATATACACATGACAAACTTTTTAACATTTAAGAAGACAGTATACTATACCAAAATACACTTTTGGATATTACAATACTTATGTAGTTATTTCTCTTCTCTGACTTTCTTCTTACCTAGAACACTTAATCGTTCTCATTTTTCTTCAGCCTCTTCTTGCATTTTCTGCTATCTTTCCTTCTTTTGGTATAGAATGTATTACTTAGAGGATGAACTACATCGAACTTGATTAATGTGATTGGTAGTGAGCAGAGTATTTAATCTTTCTTTAGGTTTTAGATAGTGTGCTGTGCATTTTGGAATATTTATGAAGTTAGATAATGTGCTGTTAAGTTCTATACATGTTGATATATATGTCTGTATATATATATATATATATATATATATATATATATATATATATATATATATATTTATTTATTTTATAAAATGTGCTAAGTTCCATGCATGTTGATATGTATGTATTTGTGTGTGTGTGTGTGTGTGTGTGTGTGTGTGTGTATATATATATATATATATATATATATATATATATATATATATATATATATATATATATATATATATATGTATGTATGTATGGGTCCACTACGTAATTTCGAAATATCAGTCTCGAGATTCATAATCTCGAGGACAGAATTTCGAGATTGTGAAATCTTGAAACTAAGTAGTGAACAAAAAAAAAGAAAGAAAACATGTAAAACCATATTTTTGCAGGGGAACAAGCCCTCCTGCACCCACCATGTGCCCTCCACAACCCCTGCAACTTAAATATACTAACTGTGAGATTGCTCTACAGTGAAGAGAATGGTAATGTTCCCGTTCCGCACTTTATACCGATTTGTATTACCATTCTCTTCACTGTAGTGTGGTCCAGGAGTAAGTATATTTATGTTGCAAGAGGTGGGGGGGGGGTACAGGGGGCTTGTCCCCCTTCAAAAACATGGTTTTACATGTTTTCTTCTTTTTTTATTAAGTTCACTCCTTCGTTTCGATTTTATGAATCTTGTGATTGTGGCATTTCGAAATTAAGAAGTGGACCCATATATATATATGCACACACATTTATATACACATGTATTTGTATGTATATAAATATATATAATGTGTGTATCTATGTATATATGTGTGTGTGTGTTTATATATATATATATATATATATATATACTTCATAACATTGAAATTTCATAACGTTGAATTTCATAAAATTGAGACCATAACATCGAAAATTTAAAACATTGAAAATTCAGAACATTGAATGTGTGTTTCATAATATTGAAAACTACATTACACAAGTAAATAAGATCCCCTCCACCTACAACAACATCTAACTAACAAACACACTTTCTACTACATTTTTGCAGGGGGGACAAGCCCCCATAGATCCTCCATGTAGGGGGCTCTGCCCCCCACACTCCCCCGTAAATTAAATATACCAACTCCAAGATCATACTACAGTGGAAAAAAGTCAATTTCCTAACCTCAGTGTGATGTGAAATGTAGTAGAAAATGTGTTTGTTAGTTAGGTGTTGTTATAGGTGGAGAGGATGTTATTTACATATGCATTGTAGTTTTCAATGTTATGAAGCGCACTTTCAATATTCTGAGTTTTCAGTGTTTTGGGTTTTCATTGTTTTGGGATTTAGATGCTTTAGTCTCAATGTTATGAAATTCAACGTTATGAAATTTCAGTGTTATAAAGTAGACCCATGTATACATATGCTTGTTTGTGTGTGGCTAACTACTAGTGGGATTGAAAGAAAAAAAAAACTTAAAACCAAGTTTGGGTTGAAATGAGCAAGCTGAACTTGTGATTTTCAGGACTTTCATTCTTTATTGTGGGAAGAACTTCATCAGAAAATAAATGCATTTTTATTAATTGGAAAACATTCTTATCTAAGCAATACGCAAAATGGAACAATGGGAACAGTATTTTATTAAGAAATGACCAATGCGTGTAATCATTTTCACCACAAATCAGTGCTAAGCTGTTGTAGTAAACAATGAATGAAATCTGATCTGGCTAGTCAATGGTAAAATTCTTTCTGCTCTATTGAAAGCCAATAAGACTTAACTTGTTAAAGCCTGTGAGAATTGCAGTATTGTAGACAAATCAATAACTAGCTGGAGTGATGCCCTACCAATAAAAATTTATGCAGATTAACCTCATATAACTTGGTAACATTTGTTTGACTGAAAATACCTTAATGGAATTACTGAACTAGAAATAAATTATGGTATGTGCGGGAGGTGCTAATGTTTTTCACCAAAGCCACCTTAGAGCACACGCTATGTTCAAGTTTTCGTTCAACCCTGGAGGTGATTCTGTGTTGGCTAGCAGTTGCCATTTCAATTCCCTGACCTTGAGAAGTGTGTTGTGGTCACCAAAGAAGGTGTTCACGTGTTCTAGAATGAGAAACTTAAACATTACAAATTCTCTAAAATGAAATAAAACATGAGACACGTAAAACATGACAGAAAGACTTTAATAACAGTAAGTGCTTTTGTAGCTTAAATGATGCTTCATTAGACCATTGACTATACAGTGATAAAAACTTCTTAAATAAGAACATGAAAATTCAAAAGCACCAATCAAAATCAAATCCAATCAAAAAACTTCTTAAGGCATATAATCAATCACCAAAAGTAAAATATATTGTAACCAATGGAGCTTAAAGAAGCAGTGCCTCAAAAACGGCAGATGTTATGTAGTCCAATCTTGCCTACATTCTTACTCACGGGTTCGGAGCCGAATATCGGCTCTGACTTGGCCAACTTTTATTTTCTAGCACAAAGTCTCTTATTGGCTGGGCTAAACAGGTATCCCATGTTGCACTGCTCCATAGCCCCAGATCTCGTTTGCCGCTCGTGTAGCTAGGACGTGGTCTTGCTTGGCTGTGGCTTAGTACCTCTAATTTTCTATTTTCTCTTCAGAAAATTGTTGCTATTCAAACAAAAGCTATTTTTATAGCTATTTCTTTTTGCTTATTGTTTAAGTATTGTTGAAGTATTGTCTGTGAGTGAGTTGGTATCCCTAACTGTTCTGGTGGGCTAGGCCCGTTTAAATTAGAGGACCTAGTCCTCCTTTTTGTGTAGTGTTTTTATTTTGCTCTTATTGGCGTCCTGATTTGTATTGTGTAGTTTTTTCCCTGGTTGAGTTTGTGTGTGGTAAGGTTTTCAAAGAACCGTTTTACTTAGAGGTTCTTTGGAGTTTGTGTGTAGTGATAGTTTCCCACCTTTGCTGTTTTTCCGGCTAGGTCATCTCTTTCGTCTTGGTGTTTAGAATTCTAGTTGAGATGTCTAAGGATCTAAAGGAACATAAACCTTCGGGTTTTAAGAAATGTTCCAAATGTAACTATAAGATGTCCATTACGGATGGACATTCCCTATGTGTGTATTGCCTAGAAGAAATTCATTTGCACGAATCCTGTAGCTTCTGCCACGCCTTCAGTCCGAGGGTGCTACAGGAAAGGAAAAATAAACTTATATTGAAGGGACTCCTAAAACCTTCATTTGAGGAGTCTTTAGACTCGACTTCTAGTACTCAGTGCAAGTCTAAAGCTTCGAAGGCGAAGAAAAGATTTCCGGCTCTGTCTGTCTCCTCGGAGCCACCGGAGGAAACTTCTAAACTGGACTGTACCTCCTCGGCTCCTCTGTCCTCAGGGCCGCAGGAGGTATCTGTTGTGCTGGAATTGACCCTGGCTCCAATTTTATTGGAACCCATTTGGAGCTGGTCTCCCAGTGTTAAGCATGGTTCTCCTGATAGGAGATCCCAATCCCCCTCTCTGTCCTCCAAATCCTTCAGGCTTTCTGATTTGGATGTCAATAGGGTGGTTCAAAGGCTCCTGCAGTCCCGATGCTTGTGTCGATGGTTCCTCCTCCGAGCACTTCCTTGTCTTTGGAGCCGGAGTGCTACGCTCCGAGTGATGTTCTTGTGCCGGCTCTGATACCCCTCAAGGGTTTATCGGTGCTGACATCGGCTCCAACCATGTCGGCTCTGTCCACAGGTTTCGGTACTCGGGTTTCCTCTATTGGGCCCGAGGGGGATACTTCAGGACATTTGTCGGTTCCGAGCCCCCCCTCGGCGCATTGGCTCGGGGAACCCCGACCCCGGTCATGGCCACAGAGGCTGGGCAGTCCTTGGATTTGGGGGGACCCGCTTTCGAGGCCATGAGGAGCGCACTGGCCAGATCTTCAGTTACATCACCGGGATCGGTCATTCCATCCCCTTCCACCCCAGCTAGAGCTTCTGATGTCCCCCTATCCATAGGTGGCAGAGCCCAAAGGTCTGGGGATACCCCCATGAGTGGTCCCCAACTTTCTGAGGGTCCCTCAGAGCCCATGCCTGAGGCGCCCCCCAGAAAGACTCCCAGGACGAGTCTCTCACTCTGATACCAACCACGAGGAGTCAGAGGGGTCCCCCAAGTCGTCCTCTGATGACGTCTCTTTCTCCAACATCCTGGAGATATTGAGACAGAGAGGCAACTGGCCATCCAAAACCCCCTCTGAGGAGGAGTCGGTATTCCTCAAGGCTTTTGATTCTCAACCCTCTGCCACCTGGGTGTCTCCACCCTTCAACGAGCTCCTGGATTTAATTTGTCGAAGGGTGTGGGAGAATCCTGATTCGGTGAAACCTTTGCCCAGAAGGCCCAATAAGTTTCTTTCTGCCCCCCCCGGGGAAAGAGTTCCTGTCCAAAGGGGTTTCTGTAGATGCCATGGTGGTGGTGGTGGCCACACAGCAGGAAGTAGCCGAGTCTTCTTCCTCTGTCCATCCTTCTAACAAGGAGTCCAGGAGCATGGACCAGTATGGGAAGCGTACCCTCTCATCAGCGACCTTCACCCTGCGGTCGCTGAACTACCTTTGTCATTTTACTCGGCTCCAGAAAGATCTCCTCAGGGAGTTAGGAGACACTCTAGCAGGTAACGTACCTGAGGTGTTAGCGTACATGGTTAACGCCCAGGTGTCTACCCTCAATTCGATTGTCAACTCGTCCATGAGGCTCATTTCATATGCAGCCGAGGGGGCGAGTAGGGCAGCTAGTTCAGGAGTAGCCCTCAGGAGGCAAGCCTGGATGCACCTGTGTCATTTCGCAGAGGCCTTTAAGTCTTCCTTCACTGATGCCCCCTTTGATGGGTCCTCACTTTTTGGGACCAAAGTGAAAGACACCCTCACCAGATGCGAGCAAGAGGGAAAGACCCTGTCTGCCGTAGGGGTCCGTTTTTCCCTTCCCTCTAGGCCTTACCCCAAGGCTCAGAGAGGAGGGAAGATGTGGTTCAAGAAATCACAGAAGTTTTTCCCCTGCCGCACAAGGTGAGTCCCTATCCAGAGGCAGAGGAAGGGGAGGTTATTCTGGAAGATGCCGTCCTAGAGGCAGAGGAGGCCCCCGTAACTCGGGAGACTGTGATTCCTTTCGCGGTTCCTCTTACCAGCGTTCCTGATGTGTTGTCCAACTGTGCTATTCTGGAGCCAGTCAGGGGCCACATTTCATTGTACCCGGAAGCCTGGGAAAGCATCACCCAGGATCGATGGGTGCTACGAATAGTTTCTGGAGGTTATACCATTCCCTTTTTGTTAGATCCCCCTCCAGTCAGGAGAATCCCAGATGTTCCACCCAGTCAAAGGGATCACGCAGCATTAGAAGTGTCAAAGCTGCTAAAGAAAGGAGTCATCCAACCTGTCCCCTCAGACCAAATCGGATTAGGGATTTACTCAAGACTCTTTTTGGTGCCGAAAAGAACAGGGGACCTGAGACCCATTCTAGATCTCAGCCAATTAAACCACTACATTCTGAAGTCCAAGTTCCGAATGGTCACCCTTCATTCCATTTTCCCGTTGCTGGGAAAAGAAGTGTGGATGTGCTCCATCGACCTCAAGGATGCTTACTACCATATGAAAATGGACAGGGCATCCAGGAGTCACTTACGCTTCCGGCTGAGAGCCAGTCATTTTCAGTTTCGTGCCCTGCCCTTTGGTCTCACCACAGCCCCCAGGGTGTTCACCAAGTGCTTGGCGGTGGTGCCAGCTCACTTGAGACGTTGAGGATTCCAAGTGTTTCCGTACCTGGACTGGCTCCTCACCGCCCCCACCAGGCATCTTCTCATCTGGGCCAGGGACACTACCATTACCCTCTGTCAACAACTAGGAATTACCTTGAACTGGGGAAAATCTGCCTTGCTGCCCTCACAGCGTGTCACATTTATAGGCGCAGAGCTAGACACCATCCAAATGTGGGCCTTCCTGCCCCAAGAAAGGATCGGAGTGTTGCAGAATCAGGTTCGCTCTTTATTACCCCTCAGAAGAGTACAAGCAAGATGGGTGCTTCAGCTTCTGGGATCCATGGCAGCTACCATTATGTTAGTGCCTCTAGCGAGATTACACATGAGGCTTCTAGAGTGGCTTCTCTTTGCCCAATGGTCTTTCCAGAAACTCCCCCTTTCCCACCAGATCCTACTCATGGACCGATGCAAGCAGGATCTCCGGTGGTGCCTATGTTCCACCAATCTGGACGAGGGAAAACCATTTGTTCCTTCGTCACCTGTCACCACGGTGACCACGGATGCCTCTCAGATGGGGTGGGGGGGCATTATCTTGGCAGGACGGTCCAAGGCACGTGGCAAGATCACAAGGTACATCTGCATATCAATGTTTTAGAGATGAGAGCGGTGTTATTGGCATTGTGGGCACTTCAGAGCTCTCTTCCTCTGGGAACGATTGCAATTCACTCGGACAACATGTCCGTTGTGTGGTACATAAACAAGCAAGGAGGAACTAGATCTTACCCCCTGTGCAGAGAGGCCATGCGAGTGTGGCAGTGGGCAGTGTCTTCCCAATGGTTTCTAGTGGCAATGCACATTCCGGGAAAGGCCAATGTGATAGCAGACAGGCTGAGCAGAGCTATTCTGATGCTTTACAAGTGGTCCCTGAACCTTCTGGTTGCAGAACAGATTTTCAGCAGGTGGGGTCAGCCTTGCTGCGATCTTTTTGCCAATCCCCTCAATGCCAAATGCAGCAGCTACTTCACCCTGATCCCCTTACAGGGGGAGTCACCCAGGGATGATCTAGTCCATGATTGGCCCTTCGGTCTGCTCTATGCTTTCCCTCTGTTTCCTCTGTTACCAAGAGTGATTCAGAAAGCCATATCCTCGGGAAGCAAGATGATTCTAATTGCCCCACACTGACCTCACCAAGTCTGGTTCTCCTTTCTTCATCAATTCACGGTGGACAGTCCTTGTATTCTGGACCCAGTACCAGACCTACTGACGCATATGTCAGGGCAGTTCCATCCCTCCCTGCGGACCCTCAGGTTGACAGCCTGGCTACTCCACTTCCGTCGTTAGTCAGACTTCATTGTTTTTCACCTGAGGTGGTGCACATTTTATCCTCTTCTCATAAGTCTTCCACCAGGAAGATTTATTCCAGCAAATGGAAGAGATTTTCCATTTGGGCTCATGCCCAAGGACTTGACCCTTACACAGCCCAAATTCCTGCTGTTTTGGATTTTTTGTCCATGCTCTTTCGGCAGGGTTCTGCTCCTGCTACCATTAAAGTGCAGCTGGCTGCTATTTCTAATTTTCATACCTCCTACGAGCCTTCCCTTATGGCTCATAAACTCTGTAAGGCCTTTCTGAAGGGCACCTTGTTACTCCGGCCTCCTGTGTCAGAACCTATCATGCCCTGGGATCTAAACTTTGTTTTGCAAGCCCTGACTTCCCCACCTTTCGAACCGGCTGCCTCCTGTGAGTTAAAGTTTCTGTCTTGGAAGACTGCTTTCCTAATAGCCATCACATCAGCCAGACGGGTGTCAGAGATTCAAGCTCTGTCCGTCAAACCCCCGTATTTAATCTTCCATAAGGACAGGGTTTCTCTTAGACCTAATCCGTCCTTTCTTCCTAAAGTAACATCTACTGTTAATCTCAATCAGTCTATTGAGCTGCCAGTTTTCTTCCCTCAATTTTCGAACAAAGCAGAGTTTAGATTTCATCAATTGGACGTGCACAGGCAATTACGATTCTACTTACACAGGACAAAACAACTACAAAAAGCTGACCAATTGTTTGTGTCTTTTTCAGAAAGTAGAGCAGGATCCTCTATTTCCACGGATACAGTCTCCAGATGGATTTCAAGTTGTATTTCCTTTATTTATTCCTCAGCTGGCAGAAATCTACCATTCCCCGTCAAGGCTCACTCTACTAGGGCTATTTCTGCGTCGATAGCTTACCATGCCAGGTTATCTTTGGATGATATTTGTGCTGCAGCAACGTGGGCTTCCCCACACACCTTTATTACTCATTACAAACTGGACGTGGCTTCCTTTGGTTCCACAGTCCTCAGGAGTATCTTCCTTTGAGCCTCCCAGGATAGAGGTGCTGGGGACGCTGTCCCGTGAGTAAGAATGTAGGCAAGATTGGACTACATAACATCAAGAAGTTATGTACTCACCATAACGTTCGATGTATGTAGTCCATCTCGCCTCACATTCTTATATACCCTCCCACCTGCCCCCTTCCTGGAGGACTTGGAGGCTGGAATTGGTGTTTGAGTACCCTTCAATGGTAGTTGTTTTTTCTTATTCCCCTTGATAGTGTTCTACTGTAGTGGGTTGTTGTTATGCATGAGGTATGATTGTGGGTTCGCAGCAAACTAGATCTGGGGGTATGGAGCAGTGCAACATGGGATACCTGTTTAGTCCAGCCAATAAGAGACTTCGTGCTAGAAAATAAAAGTTGGCCGAGTTGGAGCCGAACCCGTGAGTAAGAATGTGAGGCGAGATGGACTACATACATCGAACGTTATGGTGAGTACATAACTAATTGTTCATTTCCATAAACCCCTAGATTTCAAAACTGGTTTCAAACAAAGCTTCTCATTCAACCCTTTATCTCTGTAAGCTTGTAGTTTTATTATCCAATGTGTTTCTCTTTCTTCCATGATACTATTAAAATCACCCATTCTGAGAGATAAATCTAACTTATCCATCCATAAAATTAAAAGTATGCGCATCTCCTAAAAAAATAACATGTATTGCAAGTGCATTAGTCTCATCAAAGAGTCTAATACTTCTAAAGTGTTCTCTTATATGCTCTTTTAGACACCTATTAGTTTTCCTACATAGAAGGAAGAGCATAGGGTCATCATCATCATCATCTTTTGGCTGTTCCCATTAGGGGTCGCCACAGTGGATTATCTGTTTCCATTTCTTACTGTCCTCTGCATCTTGCTCTGTCACACCAACCACCTGCATGTCCTCTCTCACCATATCCATAAACCTTATCTTAGGCTTCCCCTTTTCCTGTTACCTGCTAGCTTCATCCTTAGCATCTTTTTCCAAATATACTCAGCATCCCTCCTCAGCACATGTCCAAACCAACATAATATTGCCTCTCTGGCTTTGTCTCCAAACCTTCCAACCTGGGCTGACCCTCTAATATACTTATTCCTAATCCTGTCCACCCTCGTCATACCCAGTGCAAATCTTAACATCTTTAACTGTGCCACATCCAGCTGTAACTCCTACCGTGCCACATCCAGCTGTAACTCCTACCTTTTTGTCAATGCCACTGTCTCCAACCTATATAACATAGCTGGTCTCACTACCCTCTTGTAGACCTTCCCTTTCACTCTTACTGGTACTCGTCTGTCACAAATCACTCCTGACACTCTTCTCCACCCACTCCATCCTGCCTGTACTCTCTTTTTCACCTCTCTTCCACACTCACCATTACTTTAAACTATTGATCCCAAGTATTTAAACTCATCCACCTTCGCCACCTCTACTCCTTGCTTCCTCACCATTCCTCTATCCTCCCTCTCATTCACACACATATATTCTGTCTTAGTCTTGCTGACCTTCATTCCTCTTCTCTCTAGAGCATATCTCCACCTCTCCAGGGTCTCCTCCACCTGTTCCCTACTCTCACTGCAGATCACAATGTCAACTGCAAACATCATAGTCCACCGGGACTCCTGTCTAATCTCATCTGTCAACCTGTCCATCACCATTGCAAATAAGAAAGGGCTCAGAGCTGATCCTTGATGTAATCCCACCTCCACCATAAAACGCATCCGTCACTCCCACCGCAGACCTCACCGCTGTCACACTACCCTTGCACATATCCTGTGCGACTCTTACATACTTCTCTGACACTCACGACTTCCTCATACAGTACCACAACTCCTCTCTAGGCACCCTGTCATATGCTTTCTCTAAGTCTACAAAAACCCAATGGAACTCCTTCTGACCTTCTCTGTACTTCTCCATCAACACTCTTAGAGCAAACATTGCATCTGTAGTGCTCTTCCCGGCATGAAAACATACTGCTGATCACTAATCATCATGTCCCTTATAACCTAGCTTCCACTACTCTTTCCCATAATTTCATGCTGTGACTGAACAATTTAATCCCTCTGTAGTTACTACAGCTCTGCACATTACCCTTATTCTTAAAAATTGGTACCAAAACACTTTTTCTCCATTCCTCAGGCATCCTCACACTTTCCAAAATTTCATTAAACAATCTGGTTAAAAACTCCACTGCCATTTCACCTATACACCTCCATGCTTCCACATATATGTCATCTGGACCAATAGCGTTTCCATTCTTCCTCTTCATAGCTATCCTTACTTTCTTCTTGGTAATCCATTGCACTTCATGTTTCACTATCCCCACATCATCCAACCTTCTCTCCCTCTTATTTTCTTCATTCATCAACCCCTCAAAGTACTCTTTCCATCTGCTCAACACACTCTCCTCACTTGTAAGTATGTTTCCCTCATTTTCCTTTATCACCTTTACCTGCTGCACATCTTTCCTAGCTTGGTCCCTCTGTCTAGTTAATCAGTACAGGTGCTTTTCTCCCTCCTTAGTGTCCAACCTTTAATACAACTCTTCATATGCCTTATCCTTAGCCTTCGCCACCTCTCTCTTTGCCATTCACCTCATCTCCTTATACTCCTGTCTACTTTCTTCATCTCTCTGACAATCCCACTTCTTCTTTGCCACCCTCTTTCTCTGTATACTGCTGTTGTGCAGTTGTATTGTACTACAAAACTTCTTGCTGACTTCATCATCTTTATAACCCCAATGCAGCAGTTCCTGCTTCAAATTAAGCAAGTCTCAACCTGCTGACTACTGTTTAATCTAAACATTCTTAAGCTCTTTCCTTCAATTATATTACTAAAATATAATGAGGATGCATGCTTTGCATTTGTAAAATAGAGTTCTTGAGGCAGTCCGTTCTGTATAAAGTGGTACTGAATATGCCTTCTGCATCTTTCATTATTTGAACATCTAAAAATTCTAAACTTTTATAAGAACTCTTTACTGTTAACTTTAAAAAAGAGATAGTAGTATGAATATAATCCAAGAAGTCATCCAATTGCTGTGTAGTACCTCTGCACAATAAAAACATGACATCTACAAAGTGCTTATAAAAACAAATAAATGGTGTAAAAGCATTATCTTTTAAAACATACTTATTTTCCCAATAAGCTAAAACAACATTGGCATAGCTGTTGGCACAAGATGTGCCCAAAGCCACGCCAGTACACTGCCAATAGTATTCACTGTCTGAGACAAAAACATTATGTTCTAAAACTAATTCAACAAAGAAGCAAATCTGTTCTTTAGAAATCATTAATCCATTGGAATGGAAACATTCTCTCAAAAACTCAATCCCAATATTCTTGGGAATGACCGTAAATAAAGAACAAATGTCCAGTGTGACCAACAGAATGCTAGACTTAAAAGTGCAAGTTCCTACAAAACCATATAGGGCTATCAAAAACTGTTTAGTATCTCGTAAAACAGTATTTGTATTCTTTAAAACAGATTTTAACTTGTGTTCAATGTAAATCGAAATAGGCTCCGTTACCCACCCAAGACGTGAAACTATCGGTCTGAGTGGAGGAGCTGTAGGATTTTTATGCATCTTAGGCAGCCCATTAAACATAGGTACTAATGGGTCATCAACCTGTAAATATTTACATAAATCATAAGAAATATCATTGACATATAAACAGTCATAAAATACTGAGTGTACAGACAATCAGAGCCCTTACTCTTTCATAACTGATTTTCATATATACCTCTGGTTCACTTAAAAGTCTGAATAAACATTCATCATAGAATGCTTTATTCATTATTACAATTGCGCTGCCTTTATTGGCCAGCCGAACAGATATACTGTCATCTTCACGTGAAACTTGCAGTGCTTCATGTTCTTTCCTTGATAGATTATAAAACTTCTTGCAGTTAATAGCTTTACCATAAAATAAATCTATAAAGTCTCTCTCACATACATTACAAAAGACTTCAAGTGCTGGAAGTAGATTAGGATTAAATGTACTTGGTTTCTTAAAAATAGTGCACCCTATGTTCTTCCTTCTATGTAGGAAAAACTAATAGGATTCTAAAGAGAAGACGTTAGAAGTATTAGACTCCTTGATGACACTAATGCACTTGCACAACATGTTATTGGCTTAGAAGAAGCACATACTTTTAATTTTATGATTATAGATAAATTAGATTTCTCTCTCAGAATGGGTGACTTTAATAGTATCACAGAAGAAAGAGAAACATGTTGGATAATAAAACTACAAGTTTACAGAGATAAAGGGTTGAATGAGAAGCTTTGTTTGAAATCTAGGGATTTACAGAGATGAATTGATGTTTTTGAGGCACTGCTTCTTTAAGCTCCATTGGCTGAAATGTATTTTAGTTTTGGTAATTGATTATATGACTTTAGAAGTTTTTTGATTGGTGCTTTTGTATTTTCATGTTCGTATTTAAGAAGCTTTTATCATTGCATAGTCAATGGTCTGATGAAGCAGCATTTAAGCTGTGAAAGAGCTTACCTTTATTAAAGTATTTCTGTTGTGTTTTACGTGACTCATGTTTTTTTTTTATTTTAGTGACTTTGGCCTTCATTGTTACATTCTTCAGTTGACTGTTATCTTCTTTTGCTCATTACAAATTCTTGACAAATCTGCATGTGTTTGGCTAAGGCATTTTTCGAGTCGTGATTACACAAGCACAGGGTTCTTTGATTTTATCTGAAAGTTTCCTAGGTGTTTTGCAAATATAGTAGTGGCAGCATACAGTACAAAACCAACAAAGACCATGTGCCTGGAGTTACAATCAAATAGTTTCTTACAGTCAACGCTTAGATTGCAGTGGTCAAAAATAAAATGATCGCTTGCATGTATGTGTTTGTATGCAACACAGTAACTGCAAGGCACCATTCCCGGGGGTTGTGTCTGTTGTATTTGTGAGTGGGCGGGGGTGTTTTGCCTTTTTCAAAGGAGGATCTAAGTATCTTGGAACTCTTGTAACAGAAGTTAGGGCAGTCCTCAAGAACTCGGGCCATTTCATGGTTACTGAGGATGATATTCCAGTTGTTTGTAAGGATTTGCCTAATTTGGTCCATGTTCCTAGTGACGGGCAGTGGAAAGCTGAGGGCCATGTCTTTCTTAGAATCCAGTCTGGCTTTCGGTTCCAAACCATATTTCAGTATCGGTGGGAACTTAATGCATCTGTTATTACTTACTATTTCAAAAATACTTTCTCTCAAGTCCAGGGATAGTTCCTTTCATAGAAAAATCTGCTAAGGTATGCGTACTCTGTGGCAAAGGGTGCATCATTGCTGATGATGTGAGAAAGTCTAGTAAATTGAAGCTTAACAATGTTCTTCGGGATGAAGAACGGATGTTAGCTGGAGAATTCTAATTAGTTGTACCTAAAAGTTTTTTTGACGAATATATATTTGTTTGATGGACATGGCTGTGATGAATACGTATTTTAACAAGAAAGAGGAGCACAGGGTGACATACAAGAGTGGAGGAAGATGTACAGAAGTGGATTATATCTTATGTAGAAGGGCCAGTCTGAAGGAGATTGGAGACTGTAAAGTGGTGGCAGGGAAAAGTGTAGCTAGGCAGCATAGGATGGCAGTTTGTAGGATGACATTGGTGATCAAGAAGAGGAGGATGAGTGTGAGGGCAGCACCAAGGTCAAATGGTGGAAATTGAAAAAGGGTAATTGTGAGGTGATATTCAGGGAAGAGTTAAGACAGGCACTGGGTGGCAGTGAAGAGTTACTGAATAGCTGGGTAACTACAGCAGAGCTAGTAAGAGAGATGGTTAGAAAGGTGCTTGGTGTGACATATGGAAAGAGGAAGGAGGGCAAGGAGACCTGATGGTGGAATGAAAAAGTACAGGAGAGTATACAGAGAAAGAGGTTGGCAAAGAAGAACTGGGATTGTCAGAGAGATGAAGTAGACAAGAGTATAAGGAGATGAGGTGCATGGCAAAGAGAGAGGTAATGAAGGCTAAGGATAAGGCGTATGAAGAGTTGTATAAAAGGTTGGACACTAAGGAGGGAGAAAAGGACCTGTACCGATTGGCTAGACAGATGGACCGAGCTAGTAAAGATGTGCAGCAAGTAAGGGTGATAAAGGATAATGAGGGAAATGTACTCACAAGCGAGGAGAGTGTGTTGAGCAGATAGAAAGAGTACTCTGAGGGGTTGATGAATGAAGAGAATGAGAGGGAGAGAAGGTTGGATGATGTGAGGATAGTGAAACATGAAGTGCAGTGGATTAGCAAGGAGGAAGTAAGGATAGCTATGAAGAGAATGAAGAACGTAAAGGCTGTTGGTCCAGATGACATACCTGTGGAAGCATGGAGGTGTTTAGGTGAAATGGCAGTGGAGTTTTTAACTAGATTGTTTAATGAAATCTTGGAAAGTGAGAGGATGGCTGAGGAA